>NC_137432.1:38044825-38204825 GCF_964374335.1 Astatotilapia calliptera | reverse complement strand
TATAAAGTTTAACTTCCAGGCATCCATGAAAACAAAAGTTATTACATTTAACGGAGTTAGAAGTTAGCAGGAAGCTAGCGGAAGTTAGCTCGCTAGTTTCGCTAGTTACCTAAGCATGATATTGCATGTTCTGACTGAGAGATTTCTGAAAAAATTCAAACGTACAGCTCTGCTATCACTTCCAACATAAATGAAGACAGGAAACTAAACAGCAGTGACGTTTGTAGGGTTACTGAAGTTGGGCTAGCTGGTATATAATGATGTGCTACGTGATCGCTAGCGACACAGCTATGTTAGCATAACATAGTGAAGCTGGAGGACGAACACTAACACTTTTCCACTTATAAAAGTTAACGTTAAGGTTCCTGATGGTTAGAGACAAATGCAATCGCATGGCAGGATGCTGTAAACGGACCAAACTTCAGTCAGGAGAACAACTGAGATAATCCATCCACAATACGAGGTTAGTCATTAATATACTGCAACAACATGGGAATAGAGCAGCTGCCAGAGAATTCAACATTAATGAATCAATGGTACAGAAGTGGAGGAAGCAAGAAGAATGAGTTTAATAAAGTTTGATTTATCTGACTGCTTTGTTTCGCTTAATGTGCCTTATAATCCCGTGCACCTTATGGTCCGAAAAATACGTACTGCACACTGCAGTTTAATGTTGCAAAGCTCCTCTTTTTAACTTCGGTGGATATTATATATGGTTATGCTCAGGATATGTCAGCCCATTTCTACTGGAAATGCCTTTTGGTTAAACTTTCAGCAAGGAATTTGCATTTGCACTGTTACATTTTTATAAAGCTTTAATGTACATAAAAACCAGCTTCTTGTTTACGTAAAAATAAATGGAAGGTTGTCTTTTTGCGCTAGTAATGTTGTGGAGTTGTATTTTGTCTCGCATCAATTATATCGTCAGTTATATCGTTATCGCAAATTTTCAAATATATATCGTGATAAATATTTTTGGCCATATCGCCCTGCTCTACTTCCAACACTTCTGGGCTGTTTGCAGCCATAACATGATCACAGAGCAGGAGTGCGATGTGGTGCTTACCATTCTGTTCAACTATTCTAATTTCAGGGTCTGAAAACAGCTTCCTTCTCCTTCCCCGGAGGCGGAGCCAACTACAGTGGCCAAGGGGTCAATCGAGTGCTACTGGAGGAGTCCGGCCACCCCGACGACAATGAGACCGAGTGGCGTCAGAAGATCGACACGGTGATGAGCTGGTTCTCCGAGGAGGACTTCCACCTGGTGACGCTGTACTACGGCGAGCCAGACAACGTGGGCCACGCCAAAGGGCCGGACACGCCGGACCGGAAAGAGATCATCCGTCAGATCGACCGCACCATCGGCTACTTGAAGGACGCTATCGATCGCCACAACCTGACCGACGGGCTGAATGTCATCATCACCTCTGACCACGGCATGACCACAGTAAAGAAGAAGCCGCAGGTAGACGAGGTCATCCTCAACAAATACCTGAATTTATTCGAGGTCGCTAAATTTGAAATTCTCGACTACGGTGGGTTTGGCATCCTGACGCCACGTCCGGGTAAGGAGCAGGAAGTTTTTGACGCCCTCTCCAACGTGCCCAATATCACGGTGTACAAGAAAAACGAGATTCCAGAAAGCTTCCATCTCGCCAAAAGTGAGCGTCTGCCTCCCATCGTGATCATCGCAGATCTGGGATTCAACCTGAACTCTGTAAGTACCCCAACGTTTTACCTCCAAGAACCAAGAGCAAAATTCAACAAATCTAGAGAACGTATATCGACTTCATATCGTTTCACACCAGAGATTCATCGTCTACGTGAATAAAGGTGACCACGGCTTCCATAACACCGAGATGGACATGAAGACCATCTTCAGGGCCTTCGGCCCGAGCTTCAAGAGGAGCTACCTGTCCGAGCCGTTCGACAGCATCCACATCTACCCTCTGATGTGCAAACTGCTGCAGATCCAACCAGCGCCGCACAACGGGTCCCTGAGCGTGACCGAGGACATGCTGCTCCCCACCACCACGGCCAAGCCTTCGCTCACAACGCCGCAAGGCTCTTTTACCACAGGTGCGTTGCCCTCGTCTGACGCTCTTCTAGAGTAGCGGTCTGTTATCCAAGGTTCAGGTAGACTCGTCTTTTAAGTCTGGCTTGAGTTCAGGGTCAGTTCACGTTCTCGCAGATCAACTCGCCACCTCACAACTTTTGAAGATGAAATAAATCATTTCATCTATAAAAAGGTAGAATTCTGTACATTGCTTACAGACCTGTCGTAAGTCCGTATCATTTGGTGCCATTGGTCGTCAGGCATTCACATTAAAAACTCTGGCTCCGCCCACTGCTCATCACCACTGATACAAGATGCTGAACCTACAGCCAGCTTTTGAAGGCGTCTCCAGTCCAATCAAAGAATTATTTCATATCATAAGTGAGAGTTTAATAAGACCAGGTAAAAACTAGCCTAGCTTAGCTTTCAGCTCTGAGTGCAGATCATGTGACGTGCACGTTAACCACGACGCTCCTTTCCTTTCCAGCTGGATCGCAGGGAGCTCGGCTGTCCGTGGTTCTGCTGCTGGCCATGCTGCTGTCCATGTTCGCCGTGCTGTAACTGGTCCAGGATCAGTTTGACCTACAGCTGGAGTCAGCGGTTTCCTCATTTACTTTCACTCTGAATGTTGTAACGTTTGCTTCTCCAATAAACATGAACAACGTGAACATTTTTAAAGGCTTATTTTCTGTTTCCTTTTTAACATGTGTTTCACCTGATGTTCCTCTCGGAGGCGTTTCCGTTCGGTCAGACTGAACGCTGGTTGGACATTTTATCAGGTTGTGTCTGATACTGTGAGGACTGCGGGAGCCTCTGGTGGATGTGGAAGGAAATGCAGCTTTTGCATCAAATCTCTTTATTGTCAAATTGTTGAAATAAATCCATCAGAGATCAGCAGCGACTCCTGAAATGATGGAGACGACTAGAGAGGTCACGTGACTCGCTGTGATCGTCGCCACCAAACTGATTTATTAAACTTTACAAAGAAACTACGACAACAGCAGCTGTGACGTCATTCATTTTTCTGCTGTAGGCAACCAGGTGCTGTACAGAGACCGCGCACGCACACACACACGCACGCACACGCACACGCACGCACGCACACGCACGCACACACACGCACGCACACACACGCACGCACACACACACACGCACACACGCACACACCCTAAATCAGCATGATGGGTTAAATTAAAACGTGTCGGCGCTTCGCCCGTTTCACGAACACTGAAACAAAAGTTCAAACCATGAAATTAAAATTTCTGACGACATCCGTCCGGAGACTCAGGCGGCTGTTTTTTTTCCTCCTTTCTTTTTCAGTTTGACGCTTCGGCAGCCAATCACAGGCCGCCCGAGTTAAAAACACAAAAACGGCAGCAGAAGAAACCTGAGGAAGCCGTTTCCAGAAGTGGAGTCTCATGTTTCACCTTAAAACGATGAGAAAATAAAACGTTCGCCTCGTCCGAGACAACGCAGAGTCAGAAGTACGGCACGCTCAGGTGAAGCCCGATTGGTCCCCCCGCGACCTTTCGCCTCCCTCAGAGCACGCGGAGGAGCTGCAGCGCCCCCGCCTCACCCTCCTGCCCCGGGCGGTGGATCATAGCGACGTCTCGGCGTTCACGACTCTTTGCCCGTCCTCGTTCTCCACGTTTATCCGGACGCTCGGCAGCTTGTCGTGGCTGAAAGAGAACAGAAACTTTACTGGCACCAGAGTCAGACACGTCTTACAGACACGTTAAATTACTTCCACTTCCTGTAGTTTGGGGCTGTTCTGAGATCTGATTGTGCTCACAGCACAGGTGTGGCAGCAGCAGGTGGAGTGACGTCTCTGAGGTTTGGTTTGTGGCTCTGGGAGGAAGCTCGTCTCCGCTGTTCTGACAGAGCTGTCAGCGACTCGTTTTCATGTGTTTGAAGTTTATAATGAAAACTAAAAATAATCTGACATAAAGACCCTGAACGTGAAAATTAACAAAAAGTGGAAAACAGAAATCTTTGTCTACGTGGGAAAAAAAATCATCTTCATGGAAACAGAGAGCAGGGACATGAATAAGCCGTGTTTATCGTGTCTAAAACATCCAGCCTGAAAACATCACAATTGCATTTTTTTTCTTACTCCACATCGTCCAGCCCTCCACAGCACAGACACGCCTGCCAGCGCTCACTTTTAATGGTTACAGGACTGCTGTTTATGTCTGACGTCATCAGTCGTGTCCGGGTCCAGAGTCAAACAACACAGAGCTAAAAACTGTCTAAATTCTTTCATCTTTACTAAAATGATCAGCGTTGCTGCTTTACCAGGTGTAACAATTACGTTTAACATCCATGAAAACAGGATTTATTAAATTTAAAGGAGTTACAAGTTAACAGGAAGTTAGGTCGCTAGCTTCCACCTAAACATGATATAGCATGCTCTGACTGAGAGATTTCTGAAACAATCCAAACGTACAGCTCTGCTGTCACTTCCAGCATAAATGAAGACAGGAAACTAAACAGCAGTGACGTTTGTAGGGTTACTGAAGTTGGGCTAGCTGCTATATAACGATATGCTACGTGATTGCTAGCGACACAGCTATGTTAGCATAAACACAGTGAAGCTGGAGGATGAACGCTAACTTTTTTCCACTTGATAAAAGTTAACGTGAAGGTTCCTCATGGTTAGAGACAAATGCAATCGCATGGCAGGATGCTGTAAACGGACCAAACTTCAGTCAGGAGAACAACTGAGATAATCCATCCACAATACGAGGCTAGTCATTAATGTACTGCTGCTGGGCTGGAGTTACATCGTGAGGTTTCAAATCTGAGCTTTAAAACGATTAGCGGTAATGAACCGAGAGAGGCCGACACTGATCACTGTTTTTAGGGGCTTGTTGAGATTAAATACATACAAAATATTCGAACATGTTAAAAACACAACAGCCTTATTAAACGCAGAAGCAGGGTTCATACGTCATCACTTAAGGACATAAACACAGTGCAGAGAGAGCCAATCACAGAGCATCGCAGGTGATGTCGCTGGTGGTGAGGCAGGCGTACCTGAAGGTGCGCCTCAGAGCTTTGCTGCTGTCGGAGTTTTTGGAAACAGACTTCCAGATGCCGCTTTTGGCCATTTCATCAGAGATGTTCACCTCTGACGGGTCGCTGCTGAGTCAAACACACACACGTTAGCCTCTGCTGCAGAGTGCGCGCAGCCGTCAGCGTGCCTGAGTTCAGACCCACCGCTTTTTCAGGTTTTTGATGGGGAAATTGAGGACTTCTCCTCTGTCGTACGGCAGCTCCTCCTCCACCTCCTCCAGCATCCGCCGAGCGTCCTGGACACACACACACACACGGTTGAGCCAATGAGGACACAGAAGCAGGGTCACGTGCACACACCAGCGCCCTTCACCTCCTTCTCCTTCTTCTTGTCGTCCTCCTTCTTCTTCTTGCTCTCAGGGATCAGGTCGTCCAGCCAGCTCAGCTCTCTCTTGGTGAAGCAGAAATCCAGAAGCTTCCGGATGAAAACCAGAGCGAGAACCTGCAGAACGCAGCAGGAGGTGAGTCCCCGCGTTACCAAGGAAACAAGGAGATGCAGTGTCTCTCAGTGCGTCTCACCATCATGGGGAAAATGACGGCGGCGGGCGAGGCTTTGATGGCCCACAGCGCGATGAGGCAGGACAGCTGCACCACGGTGAAGACGTGCACCTTCCACAGCGGCACGTAGCGCAGGTAGATCAGGTCGGGCTGGTGTTTGGCCGGCATGCCGAACAGTTTGATGCGGTCAAAGAGCTGTGGGACAGACAGACGCACGAGAGGTCAGACCAGCTTTAACGCCGCCATCGGCCGGACGGACGCAGAGACGTACCTGGATGCCTTTGAGCGAGGACACGCCCATGTAGAGGAACACGCCGTACAGGACGGGCATCGGGATGAACTGTAAAAGCAAAGAAGCGATCTGTGAAGGGAGCGAGGGAGCGAGGCGTGAACGCAGCACGCACCGTCTGACGACTCACCTTCAGGACGGAGGTCATGAACACGGAGCAGCCCATCAGGAAGAAGATCATGAAGCCGGTCACGCGCTGCTCTCTGATGCCGAGGAACTTGGGCTGCTCGCCGGGCGCCGCGCACTCCGACTCCAGCTTCAGGCTGTTGACGTGGGAGATTGAGAGCACCGTCGCCGCCACGAACCACGGCAGGCCCATGATGGAGCACACGCCCAGCATCACCGCCACCACCAGCAGGTCCAGATGATAGCCACACCCTTTCTGCAGCCCGCACACACACAAACACACACAGTGAGGTAAAGGTCGTCACCCCGCGGGGACGACGGCACGCGGCTTCACGTCAGTTCTGACCTTCAGCTTGTTTTCCTTCCTGTTGATGATGACGGCGGTGATCTGCTGGTCCATGAAGATGAGGATGGTGCAGAGCAGCGCGGGGACGGCGGCGGCCAGCAGCGTCCACCACGGGTTCGGGCCCAGCGGGGAAATCAGCCACCCCCGATTTTCAGACGTGGGCTGAAAGCAGCGCGAGACCGTTTCTACGGTAACCTCTGAGTGAGCATCGTGTCAGCAGGTGTGAGCCGACGGCGCCCACACGCTTGATGATTTTACACTTTTTGTAACATTAAATATGTTACATGTTACCACTTAATGTTTTCAAAAGATCCGAACTGTGAAAGATGAAGAACGAATCCAAAGTTGAGACCTAAATGAGAACCGAACCCAGTGAACGACCTCTGACCTGTTATCACAGCGAGCTGCCGAGGGCCCTCGCTCAGTCTAAACCTCCCCCCAACATCCATCACTGAAGCTGGATTACATTATTACTGGAATAAAGGGCAAATGGCGCCCCCGCAGGCCGTTTGGACCTGCGCATGCTGAGAGGCGAGCGTTACCTTGAAGCGGTCGGGCACGTTGAGTTTGGGTGAAGGAACTCCCACCAGATAATCCACCAGCACCATGATCATGATGGTGAGGAAGACGGCGAAGTCGCTGATGGTCGATCGAACCTGCGGGCGGGAAACAGCATCGATATTTTCTTATCGAATGGTAAAGCGCGACGTCTCAGACCTCCAGCTCTGCACAAATATTAAACCGAGTGGTGATGTTTTCCTGTGGATCCAATAAATCCTTTATCTTCATCACACGTGAGAAACATTAAAGAGGACCGAGTCTGCGAGCACTCCATCGGCTCCTCTCTCAGGGTGTCACTGACCTTGGTGGGGAAGTAGCTCTTAGTCTTGAACTGCTTGAGGAAGGAGGAGAGGAAGAAGGTGGTGAAGAAGAGGATGATGGACCAGAAGAGGACGTCGGGGACGTAGGGACCGCTGTGGCTGCACGCCGGGCCGACCAGCTCCCCCATGAGTGCCTTGCACGTCTGTGGGGAGAGGGAAGCGTCAGCCGCAGTTCCTCTGATGACCAGCAGAGGCTGCTGCTCGTTTGTTCTGACTGAAAGGCGCCGCTGACGGCAGCGTCAGACAGCAAACAAAGTTTATTTCTTACCTTCGAGCTCAGCTGATCCCAGGTGATGTTTTCTGGGGTCACGTTCTTTTTGCTCCACACACCCAGGACTTCGGCCGAGGCGTTGGCGGGTGGAGCACACTGACATCTGAAACAGAGCAGCAGCGCTCACGTCAACTCGGAGCTAAATGACCACTTCACCCTCTTAGCTCCAACCGTGGGAGCACCGGCCCGGGATTCTGGCCCCGAGCAGATTCCAGCTGAAACGACCACGGTGATGTCGGACAGTCGCCTCACCTGTAGAAGGTCAGGTTGTCCAGCTGGTTGTGCATGTTGATGGGGTAGAGCTCCCCGAGGCGGACCAGCTTCTCCAGCGCCTCGTAGATGAAGATGATGCAGATGAGCGCGGCGAAGGCCTCCTCTGTGAAGCGGGTGATGTAGCAGACCAGAGAGCTGGCGTCCGTGGCGACCAGCAGCAGGCACAGGAAGGCGGTCCAGAGTCCGATGCTGGTCCTCAGGTGCAGGTAGGACAGATGGTACTGACTGAGGATGGGAAGGAAAGGAGGTCAAAGGTCAGCCGAGGGCACTTCTGTAGGCTCGCTCTCTCTAACCCAGCAGACATCCCTGCAATAACTGATGTCACACCTCCTGAGCGCCGCTTTGTTTGAAGCTCTCCTGACCTCTACGTGACCCCGACAAACGCCCTATAGCATCGACACGTGATCCCAAACCCTACAGCGGCTCCGCGACACGTCACTTCCTCCTGAAGCCATAGAGACTTCTAAAGACGGCAGAGACGTCGTTGCTTTGTTTATCCTCTGGATCAGCTTTTTCAATCTCGCCACGAAGCAGGAAGGTTTCAGACTGAAACACTGAGGTGAAGCTCGATTAACAGACGGTTTGTGACTGCTGCAGTTTAAACGCTTCCTGTTCTGGCTCACCTTTAAACAGCTTCTCTGCTCTCCGTGACAAACATGGATGATGTAATCCAGATGAAAATGGAGCAGGTTAAAAAAAACGAGGCTTTTATGCAACTGTTACAAAACATCTTTGTGCATCACAAAAAGCTTTTTTTAATCCACCAAAAAATTATACAACAACATGAAACAGCTGAGAGCACCGAAGCACAACGTTCCCACAGCTGCTCCAAAAATCCCTCAGATCACGTTAATCTGTGACGCTGAGATTAAGCGAGTGACCCGCTGCCAGCTCGCAGCTCCGTGCACAGCACTGGATGCGCCTGCAGGGGGAGCCGCAGCGTTGCAAACACAGAGGAGACGAACCCAAAGGCACAAGGACGGAAATAAAACACGAAAAACCTTAAAAACAAACGCAAACGCATTTTTTCTCTCTGCTCAGCAGCCCGCTGTGATGTCATCACAACCTGAACAGCCAATGGGAGCAAAGCTTTCATGCAAACCTGTCTGGCCGCTCTTGGGTCACGACTCACCTGCAGAACTTGAAGAGGATCTTCTCAAAGACCAGAACCGGGCCCGTGCTGCCCAGGATGGTGAGAGGCTGCCCAGCGAACAGAGAGTAGGCCACGCCCGTCAGAGACGCGCCAAACAGCGACTCAATGGCACTCTATCAGAGAGAGAGAGAGAGGGGAGTAACACCCGGCTGCACCAATCAGGGCCCAGGATGAGCTCACACAGGGGTTCTTACTATGCTCCCTTTGGTGGCCTCCCCGAGCAGACCTCCGAAGGTGATGACGGGCGACATGCAGGCGCAGTACAGGAAGAGGATGGAGGCCAGGCACTGCAGGCTCACGGCGTCTCTGATGTCGCTCCAGTAGAACGGCGCCTTCCTCCGAACGTCGTTCACCAAACCGCCAAAAATCCTGTGGGACACACGAGGGATTCCCCGTCATTCCCAACACACAGCGAGCCAGGACTCGGCAGCGGAATAATCCCACGTTCAACACGTTTCCTGTTTTAATTTGAAAATCTCCTCGCAGTATTTATTAATATTGCTGAGCTTCACTCACCTCCCCGTCCTCTGCAGCTCTGGTCCCGCGTGATGCTCCGCCTCCTTGCCCATCTCAGAGCTGTGGGCGGAGCCATTGGGGAAGGACGCTATCTTTCTCTTCTCCTGCGGAGACAGACGGGGGCGGGGACGTCACTTCTGAGAGATCAGAGCTGGCGTGGCGGGTTCGGATCTTTTACCTGAGACGGGACGCTCTTCGGGGGCTCGATGCGGATGCTGGGGTCCCATTCTCCCGGCGGCAGCACGGTGACCTGATCCAGGAACTCGTCGATCCCCGACAGCAGGTCGTTGCGGTCCCTCGCCTTGTACGCCACGTCGTGGAAAACCTGCAGCAGAGCCGCCACACGTCAACAACTTTTTGTCTGCGCTTCAAACGAGATTACGCCTCCTGAAGCTTTTTCACGAGCACGCCGTCACACTGACACGTCTGTGTCTGCAGAGGCGGGAACAACGTCAGCAGCAACCACAGACACACAACAGGTAAACACAGCCGGCTGAAACGCAGCGCGGTGAGCCTTCATCGTCCCACACGGCCTCTAAACACCATCATCAGCTGCAGACCTGCAGCTCTCCGTCACGCTGCACGCTCAGTGCAAACAAGCGTGTGATGATCAGCGTGCTCCAGCTGACCTCGCTGCTTCTACAGACACGCGCCGTCACTGAGCCGTTCACCTTTAAACTATCAGGACGCGAGGAGGCGACCAAACCGGGTGACCATGGAGACTTCCTGCCTGAGTCTGATGCCAGTCTGGGCGTAGTTTAACCCCAAACACACACACAGGCTCACTCTGGGCTTCAGACGCCATCCTTACATCTATTCCTGTAATGTCTGTGTGTGAAAGCGTCGCTCACCTCGTCTGTCATCAGTGTGGCGATGGAGCGCCCGATCTCGTGGTACTGCGGACCTTTTCCAAACGGACCGAGCAGCAGGAAGAGAAACCTGCAGGGACAGGAAGTCTGTCAGCAGAGGAAACGCACGGAACGGCGTGCCGAGGGCGGCTCGGTCGCGGCTTACCTGGTGGGCACCGGGACTTCGGTGAGGCCGGTCAGCAGCACGGCGGGGCAGAGCCGGACGAAGGCGATGATGGGCCGCTCCAGGAAGTCCACTTCACCCACCAGGACGTTGGAGGCCTCGGCTCCGTGAGGAATCTTCTTCATGAAGTTCATGTCCACCTGAGACAGACACACACACACACACACACACACACACACACACACACACACACACACACACACACACACACACACACACACACACACACAGTGTTCGTTTTATTTTGTAGTTCCTCGTTGGTTTCACTTCCTGGTCTAGGACCTCTGTGATCCTCGCTGCAGGCTGCCTGAGCCACAGCAGTGGATCAGCTGCCTGCAGCTCATTTTTACACCTGACAGACAGGAAGCAGCTGAATGCACAGACTTCACCTTTGACCTCCACGGGAAACATCATGAGGTGAAGCAAAGATGTGGAAAAAAAAAGCTCAAAGTTTCACATCAACGACTGAAACATGAAAACTGCTTTTACACGTTTAACTGTGAGATGAGACCTGCAGTGAGCCTGGAGGAGGAGGAGGGTGGAGGAGGAGGAGGGGCAGATGGAGGAGGAGGAGGAGGGTGGAGGAGGAGGAGGAGGGGCAGATGGAGGAGGAGGGTGGAGGAGGAGGGGCAGATGGAGGAGGAGGGTGGAGGAGGAGGAGGAGGGGCAGATGGAGGAGTGAACAGATCCATGAGTTTGTCATGGATCTGAGTTCCTGTGTAAATAAAGTTCAATTGAATAAATCAATAAAAACATTTTTCCATCCAACACTGAAACAGCTGATGGTCACAGAACGCCACAGACAGCCAATCACAGAGCACCACCACGATGAGTCACAGCACAGGCTACACTGATTGGCCGAGGGCCGGCGACTGACATGCGACTTACTGCGGGCTTCCTGCTGGCCGCTGGCAGCAAACAAACGCAGTCGCAGTCCTGCTGGGAAACACAACACAGCTTCTGATTGGCTCGTTCGGGGACTCGCCGTCACGTGACCGAAAGCTCAGGTTCTGTTTGCATCTGGAGGCAGGTGTGGCTGCACAGCTGGATGCTCACTGGATGGTTTTAAGACCAAAGTCTTTGGAGTTTGAGCTCCATCGTCCAATAGCGTCACAGACTGAAGCAGGAAGTGGAATTCATCCCTGTGTTGTGGATTTTCTGCTGTGACGGACCAAGTCTCCTGATTTCATCCTTAATGTAAGCAGATACCCGATGACCTGCTGAACCACGGACGCAACGATCCGATGCTTGGATCGGACATCAGGCTGATCCCGACGCAGAGTCTGATCTACTTGATTCAGATCTGCGCAGAGTTGATCAAATCTGCATTCGATTTACACTTTCGTCTCCAACACTTTGCAAAAGCAAACGGATGTTCTGCTGTGCAGGAACGCCTCGTGCTGCCTTTCAGCGCATTACTGTGCACGTTAATCTGCGACGATGTCGTTGTGTTCGTTCGCGGCGTGGAGGAAGCAGGTGGCAGGTTCCTCCACCCACAGCTTCTCTTTCATGTGTGAAAGTCAAACATAAACCACTGAATTAAAGCGACCCGTCCATGAGGTCACTCGGGACCATCACAGCTTTAATTCTGCAGGTTATGCCTACGACTCGAGGAGTGGAGGCTCGGTGACAGTCAGTTTAGACTCCGCCACATTGGCAGGTTACTGTGGGAACCTGCCCTGAGCTGCGAGGCCACCGTGTAACCTGCATTTAGTTCTGACGTAGCGCCAGCCTCAGATTTCCGGGTGTCGGAGCTAAAAACGTGTTTTTAACCCTTCAGAAGTTTCATGTGGTCATTTCCTGTGCAGCTCTGTGCACTTAAAGGGCCGGACCTCTGAAGACGCTCACCGTCTGAAGGTAAACATCTCTGATTGGGTCAGAGACTCACAGACTGAACGTTTCATCCATCTCGGTGCTTCTGACATTTATTAGTTTTAAACATTAGTGCATCTGTCGCAGTGCGTCTGATAGGCGGAGCAGCGTCAGGGTGGAGCCTCCTACACCCACCAGCCCACAGCTCAGGGATGTTTCAGTCCCATCTGAACACCAGCTGATGTGTGAGGCTTCATGTAGCTGGCAGGGGTCAGAGGTCACAGTGGTGCAGCTCTGACCTCTCATCATTAAAGCATCTCTCACCTCCCTGAAGCTCCAAACATTGGAAAGCTGCAGGGAGCAGCAGCCGACCTATAAACCACCCAACCTGCGTGTGAGGCGGAGCCCCGCGTTTACCTTGCTGAAGTCCACCGTGCTGTTCTCCCGGCTGCCGCTGCCGCCGCGACTCTCGGCGTTTTTGTTGTCGTCGAGGTTTCCGGGGGCCGACTGAGGCGACGCCAGCAGACCTGCAGAGCCACAAAGACCACAGAGTCACACGCAACATCTGCAGCAGCTGCCTGCAAACACACAGCCGTGTTACTGACACACGTGACATCACCGCCTCCTGACCCGCGGAGTTCAGTCTCAGAATGCGATTCCTGCTCGCTCACGCTGAAGCCGAGCGCGGTGCGGGCAGTGACGCGGTTTCCTCGGTTACATCATTGTTAGTCGGTGCGCAGCACGCCTTTGGTCACAGAGCGCCGCGCAGCAGAGTCTCGGCTCCACGAACGCGGTCAGCACAAATCAGCTTCACGTCAGCTTTTCACGCTTCAGCACCTGAACAGAGTGATGAGTCGGTGGTCAGGTGATCGAGCGTCAGCGAGTTTTGATTCTTTCACGGATCATTAATGAACAGGAAGTGCCGGGAGTCACTCGAGCGCGAGTTCTCTGCCGCAGAAACACCGCGACGCAGCAGAGAAAACAAGCCGACCTGCTGGGATGCATTTTAATAAATCATCTGTTTCCACTGCTGATGACTTGCCCCTGGACCTGCATGCCTCTGCCCCCTCCAGCCTGTGTTGACTGTCTGCGGGACGTTAAAGCCTGGCTGTGGCATAATGTTCGCACCCCAAATGAAAATAAAACAGAAATGACAGCTCTAGAGGCGACAGCCCTCTGGGCCAGCCGGCCCTCTCGCACTGTCAGGAACACTGGAGTATGTTTGGATAGCTCCCTCAAATTAGAGAAGCACTAGTTTCTATCAGTAGGGCGGCTCGATTATGGCAAAAATGATCATCACGATTATTTTCACTGACATTGAGATCTCGATTATTTGACAATATTTATTTAATAACAATGTGTTGAATAATGACTTTTAAAAAATAATATAAAATAGTGCAAATGTTTGCAATATAAAAATAAATGAAAAATATAAACATCTGTGTTTCGTGAACTTTGCAGTGTTGCTCTGTGGTGCAGCTACACCGTAGCAAAGTTCACACACTGTGTCCACTTGATCCACGTCTGACTGAACCTGTAATGTTTCCACACCACTGAAGGTTTTTACCTCTTTTCAACCAGCGGCCGTCACTCTCCTCTCCAAATAACTTCTGCTGAGCTTCCCTCTTAATTGTTGTGACACGTGTTCGAAACGCAGAGAGGTGCGCTCGATTTGCCACACGGAGCAGCGCGAGAGTAAAGCACGAGGGAGGGGCTGATAATCGGCTCAGTCATCTTTAATAATCGTTGAAAGCCCAGATCGTAATGAGATTAAAATTCGATTAACTGAGCAGCCCTAGCATCAGCTACACCAAAGTGCCAAAGCAAAGCGCCACGTCCCACTGAAAGACTTTTCCCCGCTCTCAGCACTTCTGGACTGGCCTCCCACTCTCTCCTTCAGCAGTCGCTTCAAAATGCTGCTGCGCGCCTCTGAACCGGCATCAGAAGGTACGATCACATCACTGCAGTCCCAGCTAGCTTACACTGGCTCCCCGTTAAATACGGGATTGATTTTAATTTCTCTTGCACACTTTTAAAATTTAAAATAACCTGGCGCCTAGCTACCTAACTGATCTCCTCCACTCGTACAACCCCAGGAGAGCACTAAGATCGAGCTGCTGATCGATGGTCTTCTAAGATGTGCTATAGCAATAAACTTTCATTTGACCGCGCTTCTGACGGCGACACAGACGGTGAACAAGTTTACAATACAAGGAAACATGTAGTTTTTGGTGGGTTTTGTTTTTTTGTGTAGTAAGACCACAAAAGTTCAGACGTCCTGATTTCCAGATCTTTAATGTTTCATAAAGGAGGGAAATGGACTCAGATCGGACCCGAGCCGCCTGTCAGAGCGAGGGAAACAAACAGGAAACAAACATGCAGACTCTAAGTCGCTGCAGCTAACAGCCTGCTAATGACAGGCAGCCGCCTGATTCCTTTCTGATTGGCTGAAAACAACATCTGAGGCGCTTCACGTGTGACCAGAGGCCGGTTTGTTAACTCCAGCAGAGGCTAAAGGAGACCGAGGATCCAGAGGACGCTGCCGTTCAACCTTCACCTGTTAAAAAAGTTTGTTAACAGAAAAACTCGAACGAGACTGGATGTGAACACAAACCCAGGCTCGGACAGGCGGCTGTACGACACTGCAGGTCCAACATTCACGCAGCTCAGTCTCCAACAGACGGACGGCAGCAAAATAAACCAAAAACATGCAAAATAACCCCGCCCCCAAATAAGCTGCCAGTCTGCCAACATTCGTCCAATCATCCGCCTCCAGCTTCATCAGCACGTTAGCGGGCATGCTTCAGTGTCAGAGCGTGGAAACGGCCGGAGGAAAGCCGTGCCGTATTTGCCTGTTTGGGGAACCACGTCGTCTTCATCTCCCAGGTGGAACACCTCCTCCTCCTCCTCTTCTGGGGGGTGCACCACCACCTTGGGGAGCCCCACGGGAGCAGAGGAGCGGCGTGGAGAGCCACCGGGGACGGGAAGGGCGAGTCCGTGAGGCTGGCTGGGTTCGGAGAGGTGACGGCCGTAACGATACAGAGAGAGGTCGGTCTGTGACGAGGAGGCGGAGCCGGGGAGGAGGTGCCCGAACGGGCCTGGGGTCCTCGCAGAGGGGGGTAGGGTGGAGAGGTCGAAGGAGCCCATGGAGCAACGACGGAGGAGAGAGAGACGAGAGGAGGACAGACCCTCCCCTGAGGAGGAAGAGGAGGAGAAAGATCATGATGATGAAGAAGGAAACACCAAGCCAGCGTGCATGGATCAGTGAGTTAGGACGCACGTCACACCAACATCGGCCTTCTAAAGCTAAACCTTCCTCCACCAATCACGAAGCTCCGCCTTTTCTTTACGCCTACCATCAAATCCAAGACATCTGGATCGGTCCGGGACCAATTCAATTCAGTTTGATTTACACAGCAGCAAAACCTCAGGGCGCGTTTTATTAGAACCAAGTGCTGCTAGTCCTGAACGAGCCACAGCAGCTTCATGCAGAGCGGTCTGTGCCGGTTCTCGGTTGTCCCGATCGTCCGAAGTGCTCAAGCGGAGGGCAGCCGGACGACTTCTGGGTTCTGGACGATGTTTCGCCTCCATCTGAGGGCGTCTCAGGTATCGCACCTGTACAGGGGTGGTCACTTTGTAGGCGGTAGGACATTTGGGCGTCGCTGCCTCACCCTCCCATCGTGTCAGTTGGACACAGAAGTCGTCCGGCTGCCTCCGGACCCGAGGGACAGTCACCAAGCTAGGATGAACCTGGCGCTTTCAGCCTGTTTGAAAAGTTTAAGAAGCAAACACTTTCTGTCTTTTAGTTACAGTCTTTGTTCAGGTAAAGGCAGCAGGAGGGCCACCCTCGCTCTAACTACCCGTCTGCAGTGAACACGCCAATTACTGAATGTTTACTCCATCACATGCAGGAAGAGCTGCTGTAACTGGGCATCAGCCCACTCAGTCCACTGTGGTGGAGAGCAGAGGAAACACACCGAGCCGGGAGCGTCGTGCTGGAGGCGATGACCTCGTGAAGCTGATTACAGCTGCAGTCAAAGTCTGACCCTGAGCTCTGCTCTGATGTCTTCAGCTTTATAAACTGTAGGAAAGAGTCAATCTGAAGAAAAGCTCCTGAACGAACGAGCAAACGGTAAAAGCTGCAGCTGATCGGTCACGTAGGTCACACGCACGTCAGACGGCTCAGCGCCTGCAGACGGCGTTCGGCCCGAGCAGCATTAAAACATTCCTCTCTCACAAACAGGATCCAGGAGTGCGGATATGAAAACGCCGACTTCGCTCATGCTGTTAGCTGGTTATTAGCTCAGCGAGTCAGCGGGTCCGGCTAGGTCAGGGAGTCCCGGTCAATAATAAACAGGGTGAGGTCACAGCAGCTCAGGTACGGGCAGGTGAGAAACCAACCGGAGCCATCACTCATCACAATCACTCAAAAACCACGGCAACGGCACCATGCAGCAATACGAGACCCGTCGTCTTGTCACCCCTTTACCTCGACCAATCAGGACGGACAGACTCTACATTCTGCCCGACAACAGAGACAAAGAACTATGAACTATGAAAGAAAACAGTGCATTACTTAGTAAAGAACTCGTAAACCTACCGCCACGCTGGTTTGCAGCGTGCCGCCGACCCGCTGAGGTCATTTAGACCCCCCCGGTTTTTAAACAGTGCAGAACTAAACCCTGCAGAGCCCGAGCAGTGCCAGAGGTCAGGAGGGGTCAACCTGAACTGGCCTCCTGCAGCTCGTCTCTTGACCTGCAGGTGCGAGGATGACAAGAGCGCTGCGGTCTCACCGTTGCGTTCCAGTAAGTTTGGCTCCGAGTATTTCTTGCCTATGTCGGCAAAGGATCGGACCAGCGGGATGCGGTTGCTCAGCTTCTTCTCATTCTGATGGTGGTGGCGCCTCAGCATGGCCTCCCTCACCTTCTCCTGCGCGCCCTCCTCCAGCTGACCGGATGCCAGCATGCTGTCAATCACCATGTCTGCGAGGAAGGAGGACAAGAGGTCAGCTGATGGACACAAACGCACTGCAGGTTTATGTTCTGAGGAGGAAATGAAAGGCGTGCAGCAGAATCATTTATCAAACGCCTTCGCAGCAGCCTTTCACTTCCTCTTCTCTCTGAAACAAGACGTCAGAACTCGCCCTGAATACCAACTTTCTAGAGATTGGCTGATGCCTGGAAGCCTGCTGAGGGGCAGCTTATACCAGCAGGAGGAAACCAGAGAGCTGCGCTTTCATCGTGGCGCTCTTCGTCTCCAGCAGCTGATCCAAACTAGATTTAGAGCTCAAGTGTGGTTTTAGCACGTTCCGACCTCCTCTAGATTTAAACACAAAGGTCGTTTTTGGAGCAGCGTATCGAGTGATGGGACGAGTTCCCGACGGCGCTCTGACCTGCGATCTCCTCGATGGAGCCGGCTCTCATGTCGAGCAGCACGGTGCCGTTCAGGATGCAGGAGCGCAGCTCGAACAGGCTGTGCAGTGACAGCGTCGCCACGTAGGGTTTGCTCCAGCGCTCGCCGCCGTCCTCAACGTCCTCCTCAAACTTCAGCCACCTGAACAAACACACACACAGCCGAGTGTTGACATTTGAAGAACGCCAGGCGTCTGATTCGTGCTAATGCTATAATGCTACACTAATGTGGGCTGATCCACTTTGCTCTGCTGAGTAAATAAGTTAATCTGAAGGTTTCCAAACCACACGACTCGGCCCGCCTTCATCGGTTTCCTCTCAAATCCAGTGAGGCTCGTCTTCCTCGTCCTCACAGCGCTCTGCAGAGTCTGGATTAGAGAGGAAACCTCTTTAACCCGAGTCAGAAACGCTGAACAAACCAGGCCTCGCCCCTGCACGGCGGGAGGATCGCTCCTCACAGCTCTGCAGCGTTATTGGAAAGATTAACGTCTGAACGCAAAGCAGAGAAAGAGGATAAGCGCCCTGCCTGGCCGTCTCCTTCCACTCCTGCATGTCTCCGTCTTTGAAGGCGAGCTCATCCAGCTCGGTGAACAGGTCGTGGGGGATGTGCTCCTCGTCGTCGTCCTCGGTGCCGAGGATGAACTGGACCCTCTGAGACGGCGTGTCTGCGGGGACACAAACGCTTCAGCACGCCGCCGTCCTACAGCTGGCCCGTGTTTGTTTATCCTCGTTCAAACCTGACCGTATGACGGCGACTCTCGCCCGTCCTCCCGATCCGAGCGCTCTCTGCGCTTCCTGTGATGTCGATGTCCGCGGTGACGGTGTCTTCTCCGGCTCTGGCGGCCCAGCGGAACGTGCACGCCAACGTACACCGCCCTGTGACCTGACGGAGAGAAGCAGAGGGGTCCCATGAGTTTGTTCTACACCTCCAGTGATAACAGAACGCTGGAAACAAACACGTGAGGGAAACACTGAAGGCGCTGCTAACACGGGAGGCGTGCTGCACAGCTCGCACTGCACGCTCCGTTTCTCCTTACCTCAGTAACGTTCATCGGATTTTCTCTGGCTGCGTGTCGACCTCTCACTCAGTTGTTTGTTTAAAACAGGACTGTAATAAACTAGTAATAACATGGAAACAACCTACAGCGTCTAACGAGATGTGAACTGAAGCTCCGTTTGAGTTAAAGATGCTTCTTGTAATTACCGTGACCTCACTATTCGTGTTTCCCTGCAGGGCCTTTCAGAGGTTTCCAGGAGGCTCGGGACTCAAACTGCACGGTTGTTGGAAATCGTTTGATTTGATGCCGTTTTTGGCAAATTGTGCACAAAAATAATTATTTGTTTTTTCCTGCAGTTTATAAAAATTGCTGCATCTCAAAAATGAAACTAAGAAGACAAAATCCATTTCCTGCGGTTTGAAACTATTTCATGCAACGTTTTGCATTTACAGTTTTGAGGGATTCACCTCTGAAATATCTGTAAAAAAACAGTTTCTGTAGTTAATTGCACCGTTTTGCAGTTCACGTAGCTTCTGTGGACTTCATGCACACACATGATGAAACTCTGGGATATAACGGTTGCACTGATGGCACTACGGCAGGTACAAACATACAGAGAAGCTGGGCTTCAAAGGGTTAACGACTTAGCAGAAAATGACAGGAGCTGCAGCACAAGCACCACACGGGGGTTCGTACGTGCCTTAGTTCCTCTTTCTGAACACGCCACCTCACAATAAGAGCTGAGGTCACGTGAGTCACACTCCATGTTTGGCGTGTACATGTCACGAGATTTCATTTCCACTTTTTCTGCAGAAATGACGTCGACACACTGCAGACTGTTTACGGCTGTTTCCAAGTTTGACATAATTCTTTCTGAAATATTTTAAATCATCATTTTCTCGAGCCTCAGGCTGTGTGTGTGTGTGTGTGTGTGTGTGTGTGTGTGTGTGTGTGTGTGTGTGTGTGTGTGTGTAAATGCGGGCTGAGTCATTTTGTTACTGTGTGTTTGACTGTAAACACACACTGAGGCACCTTTGTGTGTGTCGGTGTATAAACTCACTCTCCAGTTCCTCTTTCTCAAAGTTGGTGTAAAGGGTGGAGCTGGTCTTGCCCTGGTCCAGCACGGCCTCCTCATCGTTCCCCTGCAGAACACACACAGACCCACAGGTGACCTGAGAGTGGGTTTAAACGAGTGTTTATCAAACTCATTTTCCAACTCTGTGTAAACACGGTCGCGTCTGCCTCAAAACAACGGCGAGGCTTTGGAGACAGACCGCGAGTGACGTGAGGACGGCTGCTGAGGTCACGGCGTGTTAGTTGGCACCGGGAGGCCGGCAGAGTCATCGCAATCACAGCGTCTGCAGCTTTAAACACCGACACGCCTCCACCAAAATCGGCTGCAGATTACGCCTCGCCACTCAAATCAATCACCAAACAATGTCACAGTGAACGGGCAGGAAGTTACTGTCAGCCAAGGAGTCTGGCTCCGCCCACAGCTGATGGGAATGCGTGAATAACTGTACAACAGGAAGTGGAGCAACAGCTGGACATCAGTAGGGTGAGATGGAGACAAACACAAAACAAAAAAAACCAGGAAAGAAGAGGACGCGTACCCGCGTACGCTAAACTGAGCGTGCTCCACTAACCATAATGACCTATGTCGACCGCCCCGAGAGAGAGACACACACAAGTTTGATGTTGGTGTGTCAAACAGGAAGTGCAGCTCCACACTGGCTGCTTTTTAACAACCAGCTGTCTGTTTGCAGAGCAGCACATCACACACACGCACACACACACGCGCACACACACGCACGCACGCACGCACGCACACACACGCACACACGCACGCACACACACACGCATAAAAGCGGCAGCTGCTTGAGTTCGACCTCTTTGGAAAACGTTCCCGCTCAGCAGCATCTCTCCGTCTGCACGTCGGAGCTCCTGACACTCACCCCGAGCTGATCTCAGGTATACGAGCTCCGCTGAGCCGTCTGTGTGAGGTTGGGCTCATTTTGGCCTCCCAACAATCATTCCTGCTGCAAAGCTCGCACTTCTGTCTCACGCTGCCTTTGGCAGAAAGCTTAAACTCGCCCTTCAGTTCAGCTCGTTCATCCCAATAATGATGAAGAATCTCTGAAGCGAGCACGTGCTCGCAGAGCGAGCCAGGAGACCGAAGGAAACCCTGCAGGTGACCTTCCCCACAGCTCACGACCCGGCAGAGTCCTCACCACGGCGGGTCGATGCACGCCCGCATCACTGTGGATCTGTTACATCACTCATCGACACAGAGACCTTCCTCTGTTTAATGAACCGACCCAGAGACACTCAGACCGCAGACGCTTCAAAACACCGCCGAGTTCTGTCAGTGATTAATCGTCACTAGCGAACGATCACACAGTTTGACAGTTAGCCCCGCCCCCTCTCATCACGTCTGAGAACAGCGAAGCTGCGCCTCTGTAGTTTCACAGACAGGTCTGGGCACGCTGCAGACTCCTAGAATAAAGTTGAAGATCGTTTGTCTCTCATGTGCCTGCATTTGTGTGTGCGTGGAGACACAGCTGAGTCATGAAAAAAAAGAAGGAAGATGAAGACGATGAAGCTGAGCTGGTGAGAGGCCCCGAGAGTTTCTACAGACAGGACGAGCCAGCAGGTGCGAGGTAGCGAGTCAGCTGACCTCTGCCCATTTACGTCAGCTGCAGTCTCTCATGTGTTTGCTCTGATGGGTGGATGCTAACGTCCTGCCTCTCACTGACCTGCTGTCACTGTGAGGCCGGCAAGTGACAACAAAGATGGCCGCTCTCCAACGGTTTATCGTTTAAACTCGGAGCGAACGCTTCAGATCCCTAAGAGTGCTCCATCACAGCCGTGCCATTACTGTACAGATATGATCGTACAGCATATGATGCTCATGATATCGTTGCAGCTATAGCAACAACACACATCGACATTCAGAAACACAACAAGCCCGAACATGTCTGAGAGTAAGAGCCAGGTGTCGTCACTTTGGGCTGAGAAACAGAGGACGAGTTACTGATAACAGGAAGACCAACGTCGTCGCAGGTGTGACATCTCATGTCAGGACCAGTGTTACTATGGTTACTGCTCAAGGGTTAGCTGTTTAGTTACATTGTTACTTTAAATTTCCCGGGAAAACAACAATTTGGTTACTTTAGTGGTTACGTCGGAGCTCTGCTGTCAGTGGATACGACGCGGCAGCGCGGTCAGGGGCGCGGCAGCGCGGTCAGGGACGCGGCAGCGCGGTCAGGGGCGCGGCAGCGCGGTCAGGGACGCGGCAGCGCGGTCAGGGACGCACCGATCCTGCCTGCTGGAGCAGGACGTTGCCAAAAACATTCAGCCATAAAAATCATCAGCAGGCTTTCTTAGATGTCATGCTGATACCTCTACATCACAGGGATGAACTTAGACGTCAGTAAAATGTTTGTGTTTATTTATAGTAAGAGCTGGACGCCCCGCAGGAACAGATCTGAGGCGCTGACAGACCCAAACATACGAGGAGGAGGAGCCTCCCAAGCCTGATGTGGTGAAAGCGTACACGCCTGCAGCTCTCGGTCCAAATAAGCTGCAAGTGCCTGAGAGCAGAGCGACAGATCCATCCGGTTCAGCAGGGTTAAAGATAGAGCGCGCACACACACACACACACACACACACACACACACACACACACACACACACACACACACACACACACACACACACACAGGTTCCTTTTTCCTGTCATTACAAACACTGTTAGCGCACGCTGCCAATGCCACATCGGCCCACAGGAAGCGCACACACGTGGACTCTTCTTCTCTTTCACAACATCTGAGAAGCTACGAAACTCTCAGAGCTGCTTCTGGGAAGTGAACCGAGGGGGGGGGTGTCAGGTGTGTTCATTTACAGGCTCGGCTGCAAAGTTGACCTCAGCTGACAAATATACACTCGCCGGCCACATTATTAGTTACACTATACTCGTGCTCCTCAGAGACTGGTCCACGTCGATATGACATCATCGCACAGCTGTTGCAACATCCATCAGCTGGCCTGATCAGAGTTTGGTGAAGTTGTGTGTTATCCTACTGGAAGCAGCCAATCAGAAGACGCTGGTCCGCAAGTTTAAATGATGCTCCGTTTGTATCGTGGGGCTCACCGCGACCCACCACGCCACCGGCCTGCACCACTGATGCTGTGGTTGTACGTACAAGTGTTGTATAAGAGCCGGTTCAGTTACCGTGGTGATGTACAACATCCGAACATCACAGCACAAAGATTCAGACCAGGAGAGCTTCAAGTCACCTTTATCACTTTGAACTTCAGCAGGTCGGCTTGTGCTGCCTTGTGATTGGCCGATTAGAAATTTGCGTTAAAGAACAGTTCAACCGCTGTACCTAATAAACTGTCCTGTGTGTAAGAGTGAAAGGACTTTCTACTAATTTACACTAAACTTAAAGGAAGGAAAAGACGAGGCTCCCTTCTTTCCTCACCGAGCACACACACTGAAAACACAGCTGCCGCTTCCAGCTGCGGCGTCCAGACTCAAACTAAACTCGATCGCCCGGCCCTCGGTGGAAATCAGCACTGCAGAGACCTGGAGGAGACGGCCAGGTCTGACCTTCTGACCTCAGAGATGAACTCTGGATCCTGGACACCGGAGCGGAGCCAATACACAAACTTTCACTTCAAGGCTTGTAAAAATATAAATCGTCCCCGAAGGATCGAGAACATCGCTCACACTTCAAGATCGGCTTTCAGCTTTAGAGAGCGAGGCAGTACGAAACATCCAGCGCGTCATTCCCCACGAGCATGACCTCTTACCTTTGACTGCGTCACTTCTGTGTGGGGCTTCACGTGCGCAGCAGCCACGAGGGGTCAGAGTTACAAACTGACATGTGGTAACCTCAGCTGGGTCCATCATTGCAGTCTGACTGCACTTGTGCGCCTCACACAAAGACGGGGAAACATTACGAGAGCCGGCGCTTACGCAGCTTTTCTTCTGTTCTGTAGCTCAGCTACACGGCGAGAGACGCCCACGTCACCAGACGAGGGCGAGATCAGGAGAGATCTGCTTCCTGAGGATGGATCCTGTCCACCGACGGCTCGAGCTGAAGGTGAGCCGGTACCTGTGAGCGTATACCGTGCAAAACAGATGTGGCCAGATGTTGCAACGCAGCAGACACCCGCCGCTCTCGAGGTGCACCTGTGGCTGCGTTTAGATGCAGAGCAGTCGGCCGGTCGCCGATGCAGCGGCCGGTGGACTCTAAACATCAGAGCGGAGTCTGGGCTACGATCGACACTGCGTGTGTGCAGAGGCAGGATGTTGCCATTTGTGTTGTCGCTGTTGCACACACGCTTTCAGCTCTTTTCCTGTTAAACTCATTTCCTTCAACGCTGCGCGACCAACAGACACATGGAAACCACTAACGCTCGTCACCTTTGCTCAGAGCTCAGTCACAACCACGAACAGCCGACCAAAGGAGAAGCTGCCCGACTATCAACATCAGAAACCCACTTTTCAATCTGATGACGTGAAACAGAAACTGCTTCTATAAGCAGATACATACCAGAGACATGGCCCGGGCCACCCTCTGACTGGCAATGTCTCCCCAGAAGTCTCCCATAGCTGCTCAGTCCAAAAACACAGACTCCTCAGGGTCAAAGAAATCCTGCCACACGAGAGAAAAACTGTGGTGGAAGCGTCCCACAGAGCTGTGAAAATCAAATCCACCAGGTCTGTACGTCTGCAGCTCGAACACAGCGTGGATGTGCGAGTGTCCCCGGGACAGTAAGTGAATCCAGACAGCGAGCTGCCAGCAGAGCCTCGGATACGATTCAAGTATTTATAGCAGAGCTGTTGCTTCACTGAGCGAGCAGCCAGCCTGGAAGTCTGCAAACACAGCAAGAAAAAAAAAAAAAAACACTGAAAAAAAGGAGGCGGGGCATCTGCTGACAGAGGCGTCATCCACATTTCTGAGCAGGAAAAAAAGGCAAACAGAGCGAGAGCAAACTGAAACTGCTGACCTGAAACCGGCCTCAGCCGCCCCGTTTTCCACCCCGACACGTCCGTACCCGCAGTGTTTACCTTCCAGGTCAGAGGTCACACACACGAGACTCCTTTATAGTCACAGATGTTCAAATCAACATGAAATGAACCAAATAAGATGATTACGCCTCTAATGATTCACCTCCTGTACTTACTGCTGTACGCTTACTGACGCCTGTAATTACGTTTTACTTCTTTAAAGTTGCCACTTCCCATTTTTTATTTCCATATTATTTTATTGTCTAGCGCATTTATTTCCTTATGTATTTATGATTTGTTTATTTAATGAATTTACATGACAAGTCGTTATGTTACAAACTCCTCATAGTTGAAACAACCGCCTCAGGTCACTGCTGTGAAGCTGCACAAATAACAAACCTATTCAATTCAATACATCGTTACTGAAAAGATAAACACATATACATCCCCATTTATTCAATTATATAAAGAGGTGCAAGTTGAAACTAGTTCTTGTTAGTTTAGGCAGTTTGTCACAAAGTCCACAGTGCAGGCTGTTGGCTGCTGCCAGTCACAATGCAAACTTTAAGCCTTTAAGCAGGCGAGTTAGAAAATACAGGGACAAGCTGGGAATCGTCCACAGCATTGCAGCCTTTCCGGTGTGGCGGATAAATACAACAACCGAGACAAACACTGTGGGGTTTTGTAAATATAATAATAAACGCAAATTTGCTGTGTGATTGTGTAACTTTATTAGCAGCGTCCTCCGCTCAGCCCCTTAATGCTCTCAGGTCGCTATGGCAACACATAAATATTTCTTTCAAAATAAGACGCACAACTACAACACGGGAGAGACCCAGGGAGACCGAGCACACGATTAAAACCCTGAAAACCATAAAATTTCACGACCGAGTCTCAACTCTCACGGCCCGGACCATGACCCGGGGGTTGGGGACAGCTGATCCACAGAGACCCAACAGTTGGTATCAGGCTGTACACATGTTTAATGTGAGGCCTGAGCCCGCTGGAGCCCCTGCTGGATGCTGGGGGAAGTGCAGGGTGTGGCGCTTCTGACAAAACTCTGATTTACTGTCTCAGCCTAATGCTCAGAGTCTCGTTCGGTCCAGCATTTCTCCCTCTGTCGTCCCAGTTTTTGGGCTCCACCAGTCCACTGTCTGTGTGAGGAAGCTTTTCAAATGAGTTCCTCTCAAACTAAAAGCAGCTGCCTGTAGGGCAGAGACGACATGCATGGGAGGAAACCCTCTGTGGCGAGACGAGCCGTGGGGTCAGCTGACGATCCTTTACTGACCTTAAAGTACGAGCGTGAGCTGCTGAGAGGAGCACGGCAGCAGGGAAGCTGGTCACTGCGTTTAAGGCCGAGAAGTGAGGAAGTCAGGAAAGTCTGTTTCCATTTCACATGTGGAGTTTCTCTGCTCTGGTCACGTGGCCGAGTCGGCCACTTGTGGTTGTCAGAGGCCAGATGAGTGCATTGTGGAGGAAATGTAAAAGCTCCTTGGTCATGTGTTGATGTGTTCATGCAGCAGCTTGTTCTCGGTTCTCATTAGAATTCCTGAGCTGAGTGGAAAAGAACTGGTGTGGCCTCAGAGGCACGTACGCAGTATCGCTCCATTTATTGTTTTCAGATGCAAAACTCCAGGCTGAATGCCGTCCCGGTGGTGAAACGGGACGCTGTCCATGCTGAGAAACACGAGACGGCTTCATTTACTCTTTCCAGCGCTGCCGATTCTCCCTGCGAGCAAATCGAATTTACCCACCCCGACTCTCCCACAGGGACTCCCAGGTCAGGAGAATCGGCTTCCTGCATCACCGAGATTAAAAAGCAACCGTAGAGCGAGGTCAAAGGTCGGAAGACAACAGGAGGAACGGCAAACGGTCCCATGGGACTCGGATTACTTAAGGAGAGACGAGCTGCGCTGGCACAAAGGAACAGAGCAGGTCAGGTGGTTCAAATCTGCCCTTAAGGCCCCACAGCAGCGGCGCTGAGCAGCATGTGGAAATACACATACATGTACGTGCTACAAACACCCACATGAAGAACGGTGGCAGATATTTGTCCTTCAAACTGGGACCATGACTTTTTGGGGTCTTAAACTGGGACTTTGTTCAATCGGAGCTGCAGTTCCTCTGACGTCCACCTGAGGCGCCGTCACAAAGAGCAGGTTTAAGCGCTTCTATTTAAACAGGCTTTCTGCTGATTTTATTGAATCATTATTTATTTACGTTAAAAAAATACCTGTTTATTTTATTATGTCTTATTGTATCTTTATATTGGAGATCATGACATTTAATGTTCTTGTATCAGTTTTGGTTTCTACAGCTGATAACGGCCAGCCGCCGCTTCCTGGCTGCTAAGAACCCGTCATTAACCAAGCAGCAGGATGAAAAATAATACGGCAAAAGTATGAAAGAAGGGAACATGGAGCGAATGTTCTTTTATGCATGAAAACATTTAAGTTTGAAGCTCAAGCTCCACAACCTGCTGCAGGCTTCAGCTATGATTCCAGCAAAGAGAGAAAGAAAGAGGAAGTGCAACAGGGAGGAAGAATGTTTTTGGAAATCTTTGCAATGAAAATATAATGAGACACACACACACACACACACACACACACACACACACACACACACACACCTCCCCTGAGACCAGAGAGAGTCTGTGCTGATGCTGCCATATTAGGAGAACCAGCAGGGAGGAAAAACATCTGGACTGCAGCAGCATTTACTAAACACATCAGCAACTGTGGGAAAATTCACACCACACACACACACACACACACACACACACACACACACACACACACACACACACACAGTGTACCTTGTGTTTAAACTGTGTGCTGATGCCCCACCGCAGCTTTCTGATTGGCTAATTTCACAGCTAGTGAGTCTATTATTGACCGTGGTCTGGGCTCACCCAGTGTGTGTGTGTGTGTGTGTGTGTGTGTGTGTGTGTGTGTGTGTGTGTGTGTGTGTGGCTGCCAAAGGAGGCTGATTTAGACAGAAAGTACTCTGAAAGGGAAGTACTCCGTTCAGATCAAAGTACTTGAGAGGGCCAATCAGAAAGCAGCAGCATGACATCACTCACATTAGGAAGCCCAGAGTTTAGCATTATTGCCAGAAGTGCCATATTTGGAAACAGAGGGGGGAGGGGCAAGCTATCAGCTAATGCTAATTAGCATCCACAGACAAGATAACGGCCGATTAGAGCTCAGTAAAAATAAATCAAGTAGAATTTCACCAGAACTGAAGCGTGTTAGCACAGCGACCTCATAGCAGCCATTTCATTGGTCGCATTAGGTCAATAAAGGCTCCAACAGCACAAACCTGGTCCACAGGTGCAGTCCAAAGTTAGCCGAAGTGAAGCCAAGCAGCCAGCTAGCAGCTACAGCCACCTGTGTCAGCATCCACCTGTCAGTCAAAAAGGCCACGCCCCTAACAATACAAACTACAAGCCTTAATACGTATTTGACCTTGTTTTTAATGAGGGGGGCTTTAAGAGGGTAAAACTGATGATGCTGGCGTTCCTCACGCCAAGCCTGCAACTGATAAAACGTCCTGAGTGAAGAGCTCGCACAGATTTGTGAAGGCTAAAATGATGGTTTGAACCTTGTTGTTTGGTACAACAGCAGGTATTCAGTTACCAGGATGCGGAGACGATCCTGAATACAAGGCTTTGTTCCCCAAAGATCAAATGCTTCCCATTCACATTCAAACTTGTGGCCACCGATGCATCGTTGCACGCGACTGCTGACGTCAGCACGCAGCGGTTCGCTCTGTTAACTTTCAGACACCATCAGGCGCCATGGCAGAACAAAGCCTCAGTGAGTCCGAGGAGGAGGAGTGGCCCCCGCAGTGCGGAAATGTGACATGATTGTGTTATGGCGGCATGTGTGTCTGCCTGTGAGGGATGGCCAAGGCTGGACCTCCATTCTTCTGTTTCAATGTGGCTTCTATAACAGGAAGTCAGAAAGAAACAGACGAACGTGACGCTCGACCGTGATGTGGGAATAATGAGAATAACGAGTTCCCAGCTGGGATCGTTCCTGCAAACGCCTCCTCAGAGTCAGGACAGCAGATCGCAGCTTCACAGCTCACTGAGCTCAGCCAGACGCTGCCCCCTGCTGGTGGGTTTGTGCAGATAAATACGATTGTTGAATCGCTTTATGACATCATGATGCATCGTTTTCATCTCCTTCGACCATCTAAGACAACGGTGTGATCACCTGATGTCTGGAAAACGCCGCTCACTCTTATTTTGAAGGTTCAGTCGCTGCCTTCCTGTTATAGTGATTATAGTTTATTTCTCTCTTTCGTTTTGACCTTTGGTTTTTAAGTCAGTTTAGTCTCCGGGGTGGATTCTCTTGTTTCAGTCCTTACAGCCAGGCTGCTGCAGCGCAGTGTTCAGTTTGAGTTTCCTGTGAGCTGCAGGGGGCGCTCTAGCTAGAACATGACAAGGGTGGAGAACTGATAGGCAGGGTTTTAATAGTTTTGCAATTTTCTCTAGTTTTTATTTTTATTTAGTTTTGACTTCAGATTTTCAATTTTATATCAGTTTTAATTAGTTTTTACCAATTGTTTGCTAGTTTAGTTTATAGTTTTTTGAAAATCCTTAGTTTCAGTTTAGTTTTGATTAGTTTCAGTTATAGTTTTAGTTGTTTGCAATAATTAAGTGTAACAAAATCCCAGTTTCATCATATCAGTCATTCTCTTCTGCTCATCCTTGGGTATGTTGCTATTCCAGCTACCATACCCTGCACCCTGCACAGGTCGCCTGTCTGTCGCAGGGCTAACACGCAGAGACAGACAACTCACATTCCCACCTATGGGTTCTTTAAATAAATAAATAAATAAATAAATAAATAAATAAATAAAGGCAGATGAACAACCATTGATACCAGGCAACTATAAAATTTATATCTTGGCCCCAATGAGACTATTAACTCTTGCAGCACCGGGTGTTCGTAATTTTGGTTCAAGTGAATTGATAAACTTTGTGAAGGCACTTGACTCACACAGTTGTGTAGATGTCCCCGTCCTGTTGTCTCGGGATGCATCACGCTGCCTTGTCTGGGGTTAGCTTCTGTTTCTGGGGATGAGGGTTGAGTGTGCTCCCTTCTCAAGCTAAGCTAGGTTAGCCTTCTTGTGTGAGCTTTTCAAGTGCACTTTAAGGTTTGTGGGATTTTTTCCCTTTAGAAATGTCCCTCATAATTTGTCTCTTTCCACTACAAGACACTTGCTTTATCCAAAACAGTCATATTCAAAGTAATCCCAAATTGGACTCTGGCGCTTTCTCCCGACTTTTCCTGACATGATTCTGCGCGTGGACGCAGCAACACAGACGACTCGACTAACGTGCTGCCACCTGCTGGCATAATGAGACACAGCAAGAAAAAATCTGGAAACTAAACTTCATTTTCACCCTCGACTATTGTAGGACACGCACACATCAATGAAAAGTAGACACATTTTTGCTATAAATTCAGTTAATTTTAGTTAGTTTTGTGAGCACTCATTACAGTTTTAGTTAGTTTTCCTTTTTTGTTTTTATTTTTATTTCCGTTAACAAAAATGTTTTTTCACTTCTAGTTTTCGTTATTTCGTTAGTTTTTGTTAACGATAATAACCTTGCTGATAGGCGGAGCTCATGAGAGGAGCAGGTGAGGCAGCTGATCCATGCACCGCTGTTAAACACCGGGGAAACTATATTTAACCCTTTAAAGCCGGTCGGACCAGCACGCTCCGTTTTGCGTAACTATTTTTAAATCCCGGTAGCTCTGCAACCACGTAAGCTAGCGCAATCATTTGTTTTGCATATGAAACCGGAGGAGTTGTACTTACATCTGATGCCATCAGCTTGTCCTCGGTCACAGTTTCCTTCCACATATAGCTTTGCAAAAACTGCATAAAAGCACTTGCAGCAACAAAAACATAATATTCCAGAAACACGCTTTGCCGATCCGATCAGCTGTTTGTAACACTTCCTACATCCATCAGCGAACTATCGCATGTCCGCCATGACCTGCCCGAAACCGGAAGTGATGTCATTTTGCGGAAATGTAGTTTTTTACCATCGTGGCCTTATGAGCCTATACTGGTGTTTTTAAAAGTTATGTTTGACTTCATGACTTCCTGTGTCGTTTCTGGGATGCTGAGGACTCATATTGCACTGCTGGAAATAGTTTATTTTGATGCATTTGCTGTTTTTTTTGCAAATTTGCATCATAATATTTATTTTCGTTTTTCCTGCAGTGTATAAAAATTGGTGTATTTCAAAAATAAAACTATGAAGACACGTAAAATAAATTTCCTGTGGTGGGAAACTAGTTTGTGCAACTTTTTTGTATTTACAGTTTTGAGGGATAAGCCTCTAAAATTTCTGTAACTAGAAATATATGTTAAAAAAACGATTTTCAATATTTTTGTAGTTTATTGCACTTTTTTGCATTTTATGTAATTACTATGCACTTAATGCAGACATATTATTAAAATTTAGGCTGTAATGGTTGTATTGATGTATAGCAACTTGAAATGCTCCAAAAATGTCTCCACAGCAGGTAAAAATATAATATAAACTCTGGCGGACTTGGTTCTATGGTCGGTCTTAAAGGGTTAAGATACATGCATGTACAAATTCCAGAATTGTTTAGCAAAGAAAACAAAGAAGTAAAGAGGTAGCATCATGTTTTAGTTGTTTTAGCTGGTGTAGTTACAGCTGAACGTGTTGAGGAATGAAATGCGACACATCTGCTGCTCCCACATCTCCAAAGCTTTAAACTCACCCTCGCTCCCGGCCTGAGGAGGCAGCGCATCTCACAGTGAAACGATCAGAAATGCGAGCAGGAAAACACGCCCACGTGGAGGCAAATCAGCAGCAGCTTCCTCCTACACGACCCGGCTCGAGGCCACACGGACGCCGTTCCTCCAATCAGAGCTGCCACTGAACCATCAGGACTGTAATTAGGGGGCGACGCACCACCACCTGAGCCCCGAACGCCACTTAATTACCCAGGATGCCTCTCTCTACACGCTTCACATCTGGAAATGAGTTCCAGCAATTTCTGTGAAATCAGACTTCTCTCTTTAAAGACAGACGGCTCCGCGGGGAGTAAAGGCGTAGAAATAAAGGACACAGCAGGGGGCGCTGTGGAGACGAGCGACGAAGAACAGGCAGGAGCAGAGGTTCGGATGGTCGACCTCCACCAGCTACACCTCTCCACCCGCCTCCCTCTCATTCACACACGAATGACTGCTTCTGACTTTCATCCCCGTTCTCTCCGGAGCAGACCTCCACCTCTCCGGGCTTCTGCTCCACCTGCTCTCTACTCTCCCAGCGTCCTCATCCACAGAGAGTCCTGTCTGTCACCAAATCCCAGCCCTCGTCCGTCACTCCTACTCCACACCTCACCGCTGTCGTCACACACTTTGTGCACCACCCTCCACACTGCTGCTCCCTGATCCTCCGTCCCTCTTTCATGTTCATCATCAGTTACTACTCTTCATCCTCTTCATTAATTATCACACCTGTCCAGTAAAGTCACCAGAATTTATTTCACACCAACCAGCTCAGACTGAGATGCATCACCTGATATCATCAAAGGTTATCGGTCACAACCTGAATACTCTGGATTATATTCCACGCTGTGAGCACCACGTTTCCTCCACAAAACCAAACCTCCAAACGTTTCGTAGATCAAGAGTAAAAGCGTTCGTCTCTGGCGGTTTATCTAATCGGCACAAATTTGTATTTCTTATTTCACAAGATGGAAATAATCTAAAGCAAACATGAGACTTTCTTCAGCCTCCTGGAAAGACACGTTTATGTGGCCGATAACGCGGCACTGACACGGTGGCGCCACATTTCTATTAAAGCACGGAGGATTTACAGTCTGTGTGGCACCACAGCTGCATCAGCAGCACCCCGTCTGCAGCGACTTCACCTCCAACCAACACTCCCCGTACGGTCTGTGCGCCTGTGTGAGCGAGGCCTACACCCACCTCCACGTCGCAGACTTTCCTCTTTCCTTTGAGGGCTTCTTCTCCACGCAGCATAAAATTGAAGTGAGTCAGTCTGCATCAGTGCATCTATAGTAATACAGGAAACTCCCTGCAGACGGAGTTTCCTGCCGGGTTTCGCTCTAACTGCCCACCGGAGAGCGTGGAGCCTCCCGAGGACGAGTCTGCTGATGTCAGCACGAGTCCCTCAGGTGCACCATGACCTAGTTAGGAGGAAAATCTTTGGAGCGTGATTCTCTCCAGTCGCTGACCTGCTGCCTCCCTACGACGTCCAGCCGCCCAAATGTAAGACGAGTGCCGGCGATTCAGAGCGAGTCTGCGCTCACGCGTGAACGACCAACTTTCTCTGTGTGACGGTAAACACGGGCAGAAATCACAGCGCAGCCTTTCTCTCGCAGCTATGTGGACACCTGCAACAAAAGCTGCAAGCCGACACCTGAACGCCATCACCGCCACCGCGGAAAGAAACAGCTCAGGGAAATCTGACCTGCCAGGAGTTCACACGTACACAGCACCTCAGCCTTTCAGGCCCCACTGTGGCTCATACGTGGAGCAGCTTGGCTCAGGCGCAGGTCTGGCCCCACCTGTGTGGACCTGCTGCTGCTCTGGATCAAAGAGTCGAATATCACCGAGCCAGACGCCTTCACTTCCTCCTCCATCTGCACCAACGATAACCTGCTCCATGGGAGCGCCGCGGCCGCCACACGGCCTTCGCATTGTTCACAGCCGAGGCCCATTACAATGAAGTTGCACCTCGGCTTCCCCGGAGCCTCCACAGACAGGAAGTCAGCAGCGAATTAAACACGAATCACATCTGCTGAGACAAAGACGCGCACAAACACCGGAGGTCGAGGGTACAAACCTGCAGGTTCACCAGGAGAGGCTTTATGAGCCGTGACGCAGCGTTTTTCTTCGTCACACGGGTCCAGGAGCAGAAACGTCGGAGCTCTTATTGGGAGTTTGGCCATGTTTGATGCGAACATCCAGCACTGGAACAGGAGCCACGAGACAGGGCGGAGGGAAGTGGAGAAAGGTGCTCGTTCATTAGCTAACACTGGAGCACACGCTACTCAACACAGAGCTTTTTCACACTTGTGAATATTTGGTGCAAACTTGGCGTGCAGTTTTGCAAGAACCTCAACAAAACTTCAGAACGTGACCAAGACGCCACCGGGACTTCTGATGACTGACAAGCAGCTTTGATATCTTTCACAGTCAGTTTCAGGAGAAACAACACGACTTGTGCGTTTGACACGAATCCTCTGTGTGTGCACCGCGAGCCTGCCACAGCTCCCACAGAGACCCATTATAACACAGCACGGGGTGTCCTGCTGCTGTACACATGTGAAGCACATCGTATGCTCAGTTCAGTCACACGCCAGACATCGAGATATCTGCCCGACTCTTCTCTACCAGCGAGACTAAAGCTCCTCGGTGAAGCACAGCATCGTCTCAGAGCGGCGACACGATGAACCCTAGTGGATCAAAGTGTTCTGGTCGGTGGACACTTGGCTGAAAACATGTTAGAAACGGGGATACCGCCGGCCCGAGAAGCACTGGGCTGGAGTAACCTGACGTCACGCAGGGCTGAGCTGCTTTATCACATGAGACCTGAAAGCTGATCTGGGTCGCAGGCAGGTGAGCCCGAAGGTTTAAGAGGCACTGCAGCAGCTGGATCCTCTCATGGAGCAGGAACGTGCACTGGAACGACGTGCACATGGTGCTACAGAGCAAACTGACCCGTCGTGACGACTGAAGAAGTCTTTCTCCTGCTCTGTTAGATGTGCTGACAGAGCAGCTTACGTACGTCCTGCTGATGTTGACCCCGACAGCCCTGATTGGTCAGATGGGCCTCGTCGCACAAAACAAGTTTATCGAACCGTTACTCTACCTGCATTTGGAGTTTAGACAAAATTCATGGTCGTTTACACAGAAAGTGTTTTAGTTGCAGCACAGTCTGCACACATGGCAGCAAAAATATACTTGAATGCACAACAACAAATTAAATAAAAGTGGGACCGTTTGCTTACAGGACTCAGCTGCTCTTCAGCTGTAAATGGTTTAAATGGCTCTGTGCTGTGAGGGTTGAATGACATACCTCTCAGCGTTTATGAAACCTGACTCTGTTTATACACTACAGAGCTCTGAGAGACCATCTGTCCCAGATGTTTTATCCAGCTGAACAGGACATAAAAACTTGTACGTGAATCATCAAAGTGTTCTCCAGCATGTCTGCAAACAACAAGTCACCACAAAGTCCATTTGTCCTGCAGTGAGTGTTTTTAATGCATCACATGCATGAAATATTGCACAGCGAAGTTGCTGCAGGATTCATAACAGAATAAAAGAAATCTGACCCTCCATTGTGGCACCTGCAGTCCAGTCACACACCAGACTCATTCAACATGAGACGAGCCCGAAGAGGCAAGCTGTCAGAAAACTCTAAACACCTGAAACAACAGCACGAGCTGAGAGTTGACGCCTGGCTGCTTGATGAGTCTGGAGCATCCTTTCCACACAGACAGACAGCAGGGTCCATCGGTGACGTGTTCAGTTAAACACCCTGCTTCAGGTTCTGTCTCCATGGTAACAGCAGGGCAGCATCCAGCCCTCCTGAGCAGGATGCTCCAAGCCAAGAAAGTCCAGCCTCACTATGAAGTCCACTCCACAGAGAGCGGTCACGGCGCAGCATCGCTACAGTGTCCTCCAAACGAAACGTGAATCACGCCACACACAGACACTCATCTCCACGTGGCCTGCTGACTGTACCACAGGAGGGAGGTAAGCCTGTCCTGCCCGGGCCTCACGCGGTATGAATGAACTGACAGGTCCTGACGGCTTCATTCCTAAAATCAACGTTTTTTATCCACATATAACTGATGGGGTGGGCAGCCTACGCCAAAGTCTATAGGAAAAACGGCTAATTTTACCCGGTGCGATCGGCAGCAATCAAACACAGTGCACGCACGCACAGTAGACACGTGCCCCTCTTTCCTAAATGCACTCTCCAGTCGCCATGAAAGGATAAGTTTGATTATCGAGAAGGACATTTTAATCTTGTTTAAAGGAGTAAAAACTGCACATTTCGGGTTTGGAGATGGTGGGAAGAGAGACCGACAAGCCGGAAGAAGAAGGGGGAGAGTAAAGAAAGTAAAGCCCGTGTGTGGATGTGATGCACGCCGAATTTAAGCTCACTTCGTCACAGATAAATTCACCCTTCTGTGTTACTGCAGCGGCTTCACAGACCTGCCTGGAGCATGTTCGCGTATAATTAGCCTATTTTTGAATGCAGTTTGGCCCAACGCGCATCATTACTTCACTTCCTGGCAGCAGCGTGGTCCCTAAAAAACAAAAGCGGTCGGCTGCCAGCCTTTTGTCTGCGGCCGGGTGAGCGGCCTCCCCGGGGACAACCGGGGACTGGTGAGGCGGCCCGGAGGCTTCCCTGACAGTGGACACCATGTTGGGTCCAGAACTTCTCCGCGGGCTGCGAGCCGTCCGAGCCCGCGGAGGAGGCGCTAGCCGCCGGCTAACAGGTACTCTTCAGGGGGAACTTACAGATGTGAGGAGCGGTCTCATCTGTTCGCGCTCTTCCTCCATTTCCAGCGCAGGCTCCTCTTCCTTTCACCCGCGAGCTGCTGGATCATCCGAGTTTAGAGTAGCCGCCGGCTCCCGGTCCTTCTCCGCCTCCTTCTTCTTTATTCTTAAGGCTTCTCCGCCGCCACTACTTTACGTCTGCCTGGAATATATTAACTCCAGCTGTAAGTCCCGCCCCTTTTTGACTGGCAGTTCCGCTTTCCAATGACGTGGCGGCGGTGGTTTTACTACCACCAATCGGCGAGCGGGAGCGTGCAGTGGGCGGAGTCGTGCCGGTAACAAAGCGTGAGCGTTCCCTTCAGTTTGTTGGTTTTAACGAAAACTTTCCGACGAATCCGGTAAAAACAAGCAGCGAAGAAAGCGGACTAGTCCGCGCAGTTTTACCTTCATTTAAACCGGTAATCGTAAAGTCTCAGAGGGAAAGCCTGCGCTGTGCACCCGCTGTACCTCCGACCTGCCGAAATGATAAATACTATTAAATATAAAACACGATATCAATGACAGTATAACAGAATTATAAATAATAAACAGCATGTAATAACAGTTCGTCGTACAGACCTCTGCTGATGAATATTAATATTTCCTATACTTTATTACACGTTAGCGGAGTTTTTGAGCTGTGGTCGTTCAAGGGAAAGGTCAGAATGCTTCTCCTTCCTAACTCTGATTTAACCAATATTAATATTTATAAACGCTGCTCACTGCTGCGCATACGCAGCAGTATGTATGCATGTATGTATGTATGCATGTATGCATGCATGTATACATGTATGTTGTTTAAAGCAGATTCTGACAGAAGCGTTTAAAGATGTTTTCAGAGGAATCAGGAAAGTCCAAAGAGCTCCCATAAAAACGTCAACATCCAGCTGTGTCTCATTCAAAGGCTGTTTTTGTGCGTCAGGTCTGTGTTTGCATAAAGTCTGCTCTCGTACTCTGTTATTTCACATTTTCAGTAACAACAACAAAAAAATCTGGTTTGGAATAAGAAGGACAAACAAGTCAAATTCATTAATCAGAGGGTTTTGTTATAGTGTAAATTAATTTTATGTCTTCTGCTCTTGTGTCTTTGTCGTTTTGTTCCCCATAAACCTGATGGGCATGATCTACAGAGGAGCACGTAATCAGGAACAAGCTCCACATAACGACAGTCAGCTCTGATATTCATGCACAATCATTCAAAATGTTTCAGACAGGGAAGACAAATAAAATTACTACACAAAAACATTCAATTGTAAAATAATATAAAATACATGTTTGAGTAAACAAAATAGCGTCTCTTAATTAATCTGTAGAACGTGCAAACAAACTGGTGATTTCCTGCTTCTACGTTTCACAGAATTTTCAAGATTCAAGACGCTTTGAATCTTGAAAATTCAACAAAGCTTTGCAGGGTCTTCATCACTTGATGGATTCAGACCTGCAGCTCGTTTGAATCACACGTTAACCTGATAAACTCACACAGATGCAGATTCAGACCGAGGTCATGGTGAGGTCGCCCAGCTCTGTGCACTCGAGCTCTCATGCCCGACTGAGTTAAAATGAAGTGAGTTTGTCGGGGTGGTGAGTGCCATCAGAGACCAGAGGAACATGCGCCTATAAAACTTCACCTGCGCAACAAAACAGTGAGATTTATGGTCACAACCAGAAACGTTTGGAGAAAAGTGAAGAAAAGCTCCTTCTCTACTGTGAAGCTTGGAGGCAGCAGACCTGATGGAAGCTGTATGTAGCCCATTATCAGAAAACACTGCTGGGCTGTCAGACAAGCGCCAGGCCAAGTGGAGCCATTAGTGGAGGTCCTCCAGTCTCAGTCTTCTGACCTCAGTTTGAGTCGTTCTCAGGAAGAAAGCGAGGTGTGAGGAAATACAGAGCCATCCACAGCTGTTACAAAAACCTGTCTTTGATGCTAAAGGGCCAGTGCCCTGTATGAACACCTGAGGGTGGGTACACTTATAAACATGACCCCCGTTCACGTATGTGTCTGTAAAAATAGGCATTTTTCCCACTCTGTAGGACGGCTCATGAAGGCAGCAGTCTTCCTCCTGCTGTGGGAACTCTGAGAGATCCTAACGGAGTTCAGCTGTGGATGGAAAACAAAGAATAATTGTTACCGTGAGATTAAATCACGCTGGACGATTCGGCCCTGACACAGTTTCGCAGCAAACCGGCCTTCTCACGGCTTATCTGTGATTAGCAGATCAGTGTTTGTGCAGCGTTTCCCTCCTGCTGGAGCGGTCGGCCTCTGTAATCCTGACAGATTATTTCATTACAGAAAAGTCATTGTTGTTCCCACAAAGCCACAAAACAGCTCCTGGCAACCATCGCAGGCTTTTTCAGGGTTTTCCTTCAGAAAAACAACAGCGGAGGTGGTTTTACGTGATGCTGCACATCACTGCGGACTCAAAGAGGAACGCTTTGGTAGAGCTGGTCCAGCTGAGAAGCCGTCAGCGCTCACAGGATTTATTGGTATTATGACACAAAAGGAGATGAGACGGGAGGCCTGGGCGCTCCGTGACACACCGAAGAACGTCCCTCATACTCGAGCGTCTCCCTGTGAGAGAAGTCTGGACGCAGTGTTGGGTTCATGAAGCAAATAATTATTATCACAAGAAACAGTCATGAAACCGTATCTCGATGTACTGAAACTCTTCGAATCATCAAGTCATTGTGAATCATGAGGTCAATAAAAGTGACAAAAACTATGAAACACACAGAGCATAAATGGATGTGACGGCGAGGCACACACGCCGGCGCCATCTCGCCCTCTCAAAGGGCGACTATGGATCACTGAATAAGTTGCTCGTCCATATCAGGAGCTTTTGTCACTGTATTTTACAACCATGTTGTGTTTACAGTTTTAATCATGAGAAATTCAAAGTTTCTCAGTCGCTTCTGAGCTTCTTTTATTTCTAACCTGATAATAAACCCGAGGAAATAAAAAATCTGAAGTTTTTAAATCATATGACTGTAAAAAGCCAAAAACAAACTTCAAGAAAGACCTTCATCCATCGTTCTTCTACATGATTTCTCTTAATTGAGTCTGATTATTGAAATAACAACGAGAGAAGACAAAGTTTCTGCTCTGACGGCTGAGCTGCTGCTGGCAGTAACAGCAGTGATGCACACGGCGGCTGCAGGCCGACAGCACGGCTCGGCTTCTACACCTGCCCTGTGATGTGTGGGACTAAAGAAAAGCACAGGTTTCCTTTAAAGGTTCAAAGGTCACCGCACCCTTTCAAAACTCAGAGGTCCCAGAACGGAACCCTGAGGAACGCCTCATTTCCATGACAACGTTTACTGAGGACACATCCTGTTGTTTTGATGTTTAACACGAGTCTCCAACACAGGAAGTGGAAGAACGACCCAGAGAGAAGAGAGCAAACAGGTTAAAGTAATCACTGTACCTGTGACACACCAGCCTATAATAGTGTATTTAATATTGATTGTTACAATACTTGAACGTGTGATGTAGTTATTCAAAGTCATCCGGGCCTTGCTTACATGCTACATGAGGCTCAGGTCATTTCCTGCCGCTCTGCAGTTTAAAGCAGCGCCGCTCGTTCTGGTTTTCATTAGCAGAGCAGATTAAACGTGAGCTGTCAGCAGGAGACCCGAGCCTGCACAACTTTCTAATTAATATTTCAAACGACCTTTGACCTGCTGGGAGTTACATAACTCTGTCCTCTTTATTGTTCAGTCCTCGGCCTCTCTGTAAAGACATCACAGCGGTGCGCACGCTGCGAATCGTGAACATAAAGCCAAAGGAGAGCTGGAGCAGTTCCACCTTAAACTGCCTCAGACGTGTTTCCGATTATTTTCAGAAAGGCGGACGAAGCAGCGGGAGTAACATTCATCAGTGCACACGATGAAGTGCAGTCGTTAACATTAATCTGAGTTTAGCAGCCTCTCATTGTTTATTCAAACTAGAAATAACAAGCAGGAGGCATGCATCCAAAAACTGTAGAAAGGCACACATCGCAGAGGAAGTGCAACAGGACTTGGTCTGTGCGTCCTGAGTGATGAGGGTTCCTCAGACCGTGGCTCAGGTTGGTGATGTGGGTGGGTGGGGGGGTAGTGTTTGCTGATAAGTTTAATATTTTTATTAAACCTGGCAGACGGCAGGTCAGAGTTTACCTGCATCGACGAGCTGCAGCTGCTGCGACGCTGTGTTTCATCTCCACAGCCTACCTGAGTGATGTGCCCACGGTGTACCATCCCGCTTCCAGCAGGGTGACGCTCCGTGTCACAAAGCTCAGATCCTCACAAACTGGTTTCTCAAACATGACACGACTTCCACAGCCACAGATCTCAGCAGAGCACGCTCGAGTGGAAGCAGAGCGGATACTAGCAAGATGTACCTAATAAAGTGTCCAGTGGGTGCACAATCCCAATTCTGGAAAAGTCAGGATGCTGTAGCAAATGTAAATAAAAACAGAATGCAATGATCTGCAGGTCTCAGAAATCCACGTTATCCACTCCAGAAAACCAAAACTCTAAAATGTTGGAAACCAAAGGCTGAAAAGTCACTGGGACTAGAAACCAGTGCCTGTGGAACTGGACCTGGAAGCTGGCACATCTGGAAAGGCTGAAATGTATAAGCACGTTTGAGAGCAACATCCAGATGTGTTCGAGCAGGGCCGTGCCGAACTGCAGACTGCGGTCCAGACCTTTGACCAGCTGCGAACATCTGGAGCATCATTGCAACAACAACAGGACGAAGCAGAGCCGGGCCCGCCGAGCAGTTGGAAACCTCCATCAGACCGGAACAGCTGCTGTCGTCGGCTCACAGACCATCGCAGACCATCACAGACCATCACAGACCGATGTCAGAGCGCAGACTGGTCCTGCTTTACAGACGTGACGCTGACATCAGACTCAGCACGAGCTCGTGTAACGAATCCTTCCCTCAGTTTAAATGTTTTCTAATTTGAATCAAATGTGACTTTACGACACTGGCTTTGATTGACAGCATCCTGACTTTTTCAGAGCTGCGGTTGTACACTACCCAGCAAACAATCAACAATGACGCAGAGAAACAGGAAGTGGGTTTATTTCAGAGGTTCTGCAGTTCAGTGTCAAACTCACCATAAAGCTTTGAAGCCTGAACACAATCAGCTGTTTGGCTGCTGTGGGTTCATTCTCCTGCTGCAGGACACGAGACAGTCAGCTGCTCCGATCTGCAGCTACACACTATAATCATCTAACACTGATCACAGAACCTAAAGTAACTCCAGGAAACAGAAACACTGTTGAATCCAACTCGTTTACTTAAGTTTAACATGAATGTCTAAAGTCTGTTTAATAAATACAGTTTGACACACACAGATCTGAGCCATCACAGCGACGGCTGAATCTCTGAAACACAAATAATTAACATTTTGTTCATTTGCAGCAGGAAAATTGTGTCTTGAGCAGCTGCAGTCATTACCCACAGTGCCGTGGGGCTCAGACCCACCACGCTGAGGAGCTTCTGCTCAGAACTTTGTGGACAGCTGCTGCGCTCTTCCTCCCTGCGGAGGATGAGGATGTTCGGTAAGTCCGGCCTCCTCCCACAGGTGCTGGGTGGAGGTGAGGGAAAAGGGAAAGGCAACCACACCAGTTCTCCTCCACCTCAGACCCAGTCTGAACCTCTGTCGCCCTCTGGTGTCCAGCAGCTCTCACTGCGACTCCGGACCACCTCCTGCGTCCCAGCAGCGGGTCAGAGGTCAGCCTGGCAGGCGGAGGCCTCTCTGCTGCTGGGCGGGGCTCGGAGTCAGCATCCTCCTCAGGTGAGCCAGGACCAGGTGCTTCATGCTGCCAGACTGCTTGGAGCGAGCCAGAGCAGTGGATTCTGGGAGCTCAGGTCTGTGGGGACGGACGGCGGCTGCGATTAGATCAGGTGATCTGTTTTTATTGGTTTGTTGTGTCTGTAGATGTGCGCGCCGTACCTGTTGAGCCTGCAGCGGCGTCCGCCTTGGAGGCCGAAGCCCTGCGGCCGGGGGCCCGGGGGCTGACGGGGGCCCCCGGGGGCCCTGAGGTTCCTGGACAGAGCGGAGAGAGAGTCTCTGTAGATGAGGCCGCGGCGGGTGGAGGTGACGGGGCAGTGCTGACATGTTACCAGCTGAAACGAGAGGAGGACATCCTTCAGAGGGATAACTGGTCACACAACGCGTACCAAACGTGGATTATTCCGCTGCTGAAAATAGTCCCTGGTCACACGCCCTGAGCAGCAGGACAGCTCGCTGCGTTTCAAGGAAGGAAGTTTAATCTACATGTTTGTGAAGGACGGACTGGATCAGCTGATCTCAGAGGACGCTGGGTCTAAATCGAGCGCTCCGTCTGCAGGACGGCTCCCAGGAGCCGCCGCCGCCGCCACAGACCTACTTCTGCTTTAATTAGACCTCGTTTACCAGCAGCAGCACACAGAGGCCACCAGATACAGGCTGCTTCCTCGCAGCAGCATCTGTCAGACCCATTTAAAGGTGGAGCATCGTCACATTATCCTGATGTGGTTAGAAAAACAACCAGGAAGCTGCTGCTGAGTCTCAGTGATTTGTTTTTACCTGGATTACTTTCTGTAAAAACTATTTCATGTTGGTGAGTTTAATTGAGATCAAAGATTAAACTCGTCCCATCTCAAAAAGCTCCTCTTTTTCTAAAAAGCCCAAAACTTTAAACAAATATAAAAATAAAAAATGTTCCTGAAACATTTTCTTCACTTTCTAAAAGTTTCTCAGCAACGTACAAAAATCATCTCCAAAAAGCGTCGACTAACATAAAACTTCCAGAGCTTGAATTTATTTTCCTTTTAATAAATGAAATGTTACTAAAACTTAAACTTACTTACTTTGCTTTTTTATTTGCTGAAAATCAGTGAGATAAGAAAAGCTCCTGATTAAAAAGTGACAGGATCAAATATCAGACTCTTTGTTCTAAATATGAAGAAAGAAAAAAACAAACAGAGAAAAAGCTCTCGATGATCGAAGACACAAAATACACAAAACAGATGGAATAAAATGAAGATTACTCACTGAGACGAAGGCGGCCATGCTGCTGCTCTCACAGACCATCCAGCTCTGAGTGATATCATGCAGGGGGCGGGGCCACAGCCACACAATGATGTCATTATTTAAGACTTCCTGCAAACTGTAATCTAGAGGCAGATTACAGATTAGAGGACACACACACACACACACACACACACACACACACACACACACACACACACACACACACACACACACACACACACACACACAGGATTTAAGGCTGATATTTGCAGGTCTGTGAGAACAAAGTTCAAAGGTCGTAACTGTATCTGACTGTAAACATATAAAACTATAACGTGCAGCGAGACAGTAACGGAGGCCTCGCCATCACCCGCCGCGTCCAGCTGTCGCCACAGAGGTCACATGGTGTCTCTGATATGAATCACGACTCTACAGCAGCTGCACAAAAACAGCAGTTATTAGGATCGTGTTTCACTCTCAAGTCTTCAGGTTTTTCACATCACGTCGCGGCGGCACCTTTGCTTCGACCTGATCTGTGCGTCTGACGACACGGACAGATGTTCCAGGTGTGCACACCTGCAGAGCACGCACAGCAGGTTTACCTGCACGTGACTGTGATAGATGGAATATGTACTGTTCTGTTTTTGTCCTGGATGCAGAAACAAACCAACGTGAGAAAAACTGAAACCCTGAATGAAACAGAAAACAAAGATGAGCCGATGAGAGTAAGAAACCTGTAACTCTGAGCAATCACAAAGCACAATGCCAGTTACTTCAAAGGAAAAAGAGACGAAGCAGCTGCAATAATTACAGAGGGCACTGTGCAGCATATATTTACAGGTACATGTCTGCACACAACAGGCAGCAGAGGACGGGGGCGTGTGAAGGAGTTGGCCGTCCGACTGCGGTCTGGAGTGTGGGGCCTCCCTGCTGCTGCGGAGTCGGGGCGGTCTGCCTCTCCCCACCGCAGGGAAAAGGGTAACACCACCTGGGTCTGGGTGCAGTTCCCCCCTCCAGGGGCAAGGGCACCTAGACCCGGTTTGTAGAGTACGCTTGGGGAGTGTGATCGTGTGTACAGCGTCTCTTTATGTCTGTCTCCACGTTGGTTGAGTGTGGAGTAAGTGCATATGAGAGCATGAGGGTGGGAATGGATGTTTGTATCTGTGTGTGCCTGTATGTCTGTGTCTATATGTCAGGTTGGGTGTCAGGCGCCACCTCTCTGGGGACATCTCAGGCCCTCCAAGGTTTGGAGGCCTATCTCCACCCACCACCACTCCCCCTGCCAGTGGTGGACTCCCTCAGACATCGGTGCGTTGGTGGTTCTTTGTGTCTGGGGGTGGGCGTCCAGGTACACACCGGCTCACTCCTTGGCGGCCGCTTATCGGGGCCTGGAGCCTGGGGCTTGCTCGGGCCACTTCGGAGGTGGGGTGCCCCCAGCCCCTCGGCCTGGGGCTCGGTCACTCAGGCACGGCTGGCTGCCTGCGGAGCTCACGGGCGCGTCACTGCAACTCCCCCTGGCTTCTGCTCTGCGGCTGCTGAGCGAGCTTACCGACTGTCAGTGTGAGCTGTTCTCCGTCTGACACTAATGTGAGCTCTGCTTAGAGTTTCATATCGAATGAGATGATGAGAGTTATTCGTCTGAGTTCTCTGTGTGACTGTTTGAGGATTCAACTTTATTGTCATTACACATGTATGACTACAGGAAAACAAAATACAGTTTGCAAGAGCAGTAAGTTCAGTAGGAGCAGATTATATACAGATACGGTTAGGATAACAGCTGGGAGCAGTTATGACAGATTATGTAGAAATGAGTATACAGATGTTTATATTGCTATATAGATGAGCAGATATACTGATGTGCTACATGTATACAGATGTGTCGATGTGTGGTAAAGTGAGTTATCACACATCGATGTATAATGTAATGATGTATAATCACAGCTCGAACACACCTGAGATTTTTTTAACAACAATGACTTTGAAGTCTTTGGTGATGCAGCTGTTAGACAGTCGTTAGATAAGAGCTCTCACAGTTACACAACAGGCAGGGCAACAAGGAGGATTACAGTGTGTGTGTGTGTGTGTGTGTGTGTGTGTGTGTGTGTGTGTGTGTGTAAGAGAGAGAGAGAAACAGGAACCCAGCAGGCAGTAATGAGGACATTAATTGTTGAATCTTAATGAGGGGAAACTGCACCCCCATGTGGACAAATTGTGAACTACAAGTGACGATCCCATTATGTAATACTTTGTTGTTGTTTTTAGCTTAAATTTAATTGTGAAAAAGCCTTTGTGTCACACCAAGATCAAGAAATATTAAACAAAATACGCAAGACAAAACTAGAATTAAATGAAATTATTAATAAAAAGACTAAATTCTTAGTACAAAGACTTCGCCTGCAAAATTATGAACACGGTAACAAATCAGGACAATTTCTTGCTAACCAGTTAAAAATCAATAAAGAAAAAACAACTATATGTGCTGTTAAAGATTTATCTGGGAACACAATATATGATCTTAAAAAAATAAACAACATTTTTAGGGATTTCTATGAAACTTTATATACACCACAAATAAACCCGTCTAAAAACGAAATTGATCAATTTCTCGACAACATAACTCTTCCAAAGTTATTAGACACCCAAGCAGTGGCACTGGATTCGCCACTGACGCCAGGTGAACTCCAGGAAGCCTGATAAATATGCCCAATAATAAGGCTCCAGGTCCAGATTTTTACAAAGAATTCTGGACAACCCTGTATTTCCTTCAAGCTATCGTCCAATAGCCCTTATTAATGTAGACCTTAAAATAATCTGCAAAGCTCTCTCAAAATGTTTTTGAGAGAGCTTTGCAGTTGCATCTTTCTTGGCCTTAAGACAACAATTCTGATGGCTAAAGATCCAAACGGGACACACACACAAAAATAATTTTAATTGTGATACCAAATCCAGATGAAAGTGTTTTTACATGATGTTTAAAAAAATGAGGAAGCTGATCTCTGTTTTCTGAATTTACTCTTTCCTGTTTTAATTCCAGTCAAACTAATTTAAACAGCACAGACGGGACGCGCTGTCCTTTAAACAGGTTACAGGGATCATTTAAATGGACGCTGACTGTAAAACACGGCTCAGAGCGAGCTCAGCCTCATTTGACTTTCAAACTGACTGCAGATGAGATCTGGGCCCTGTTTCAGGAAGCCGGTTTAGAAAACTCAGAGTGAAAAACGATACTCAGGGTTGAGTAACCCCGAACTGTCCAACTCGGAATATTCGGTTTCAGAAAGGCTGATAACAAGTAGTTCAATCAACGCGGAGTTGCTTTAACCCCAAGTGAAGCGCGCGGACGAGGATACATAAAGCCCTGATAAGCGGAGCACAGATTAAGCGAGTCACCATGGAGACGGAGGGAAAGAAGGCGCGGTCAATGTATTTTACAGCGCTTGAGGCCGAAATTCTGATGGCAGCATATGCCGATAACATGCAAATTCCGCGGAAAAAAGTAACACAGCCACAGCTGCAAAAGAAAGAGAGCATGCATGGCAAAACATAGCCGACAGAGTCAATGCGTGAGTGTTAATATAAACATTGATCGAGGGATTTCCACCCATTTAACACGTTATTTTATCATATGTTATTTTATTTGTTATTTTATACATTTTATTTTGTGATGTGATGTGAGCGCAGGTGCAACCCAACAGGCCCCAAACGTTCCTGGCAGCAAGTAAAAATGAAATATAAAAATATAGTCCAAACAGGTGAGGTGTAATTGTATTATGAGCCATAGTGCTTGGTCTGTTTGTCCGATGTAAATCAATTGCAGTTAGAGGCTACATTAATTTTCTTTCTGTAAGCACTTATTGAAATTATCTGAGCACATTACAAGTACATATTTGCTTACTCTGTATGCTCAAATGTGGCCCGTTATAGCCAACAGAAAAAAGCAGAGGCCCGAAAAACAGGTGGGGGTCCTCCACCACCACCACTCACAGAGGCTGAGCAGTTGGCCCTCAGCCAAAACAGTGGGCGCCCTGTGGCCGAAGGCATCTCTGCGGGGACATCCTCTGAGGCAATAACCCCGCAAGACACAAGTGCCTACATAGGGGGTAAATCCAAAATAATACATGATGTGCATACATCCTTTCTTCACAGTCACCTTTGCAGTGCTACTCATTCATTTGATAAACTCTTTACCATAATGGATTATTTTGTAGTGAAGTTATTTTCCTACTGATTTTGCCTTCCCTCAGTCTTGGTTGTCTTTGAGAGCATAATGACAATGAAGTGTAAGGTGATTGGTATGTTTGTTAATTGCCATTTGGTCCCTTGTAAGTTATAAGTGACCTGTATAAACCTCATATTCTATCAGTTGATGGTGGTGGTGTACTGCATCTGGTGCAGCCTCCTGTTGAGCCAGACCAACATGCAGTTGTGAGTAATACTCCACAGATTATATGAGTTTACAGTAGAACAGCAATGTTGTTTATTTCTTTACTACAGGAAAATAATGAAGAAACATTGACAGCTGTTACAGAGGAGGAAGCAACAGAGACACTTTATGAGGTTCACATCTTTTAATACTTTGTGTACAGGAAACACAGGCGACCAATAAAGCCAGTTGAACAAAAAATCTGTTTATTCTTCTTTCAACATGTTGAGGTGATGGGTCAAAGGAAATGATTGTGACATATGGTGTCTCTGACTGCGCTTCCATCTTGTATGTCCGTGGGAGGGTCAGGATGTTCATGGTTTGGATCACTGCTGATGTTTGGTTCAGAAGGACAGTGTTCTCCTCTAATTGTGGCAATGTTGTGAAGAATCACACATGCCACAATAATGTCACATGCCCTTTCTGGGGTGACCCTGAGTCTTTGCAGGCACTGGAACCGGGCCTTAAGCATTCCGATAGTCATTTCAACTCTGGCTCTTGTCCTGCAATTAGCCAGATTATATCGCTGCTGTGGGCCCGGTTCAGGGTCAGGGTAAGGGGTAAGCAAATAGGGTAAACATGGATACCCCCTATCACCAAGCAAGTAGCCAGTGAACTCTCCTAAGACAGAAGGATACACTTCAGTTCAAATGTCCCTGAAGCAATTGGTCTTTATATATTTTAAAGTATTCTCAACTCACCATGTCCAAATTTTGTGCTCAGTGTACATTCACGGAATATTTGTGAGTCATGGACAGAGCCTGGCCACTTGGCTTCCACATTTGTGATAATGTTGGCAGCATCACATATGATCTTCACAGTGCAGAGAACACAAATTAGCATCCATTACTATAATGAAATAATTTGTTAGTTTGACATGCTACAGGGAACTATGTACCTGTACATTAATGCTGTGGAAAGACTTCCTGTTCACATAGTCTCCTTCATTTACTGAAGGAGCAATGATTGGAATGTGAGTGCCATCTATACAGCCAATCACGCCTGGGAACCCTGAAAATAAATGTAGAATTTAAGTAGTAGTCCAGGTATCACCACATCATACATTACGTTTTGGTCATCCTGCTACCTGCAATTTTGTGGAATCCCTCTTTGATGAATCTTGTGGGTCTATGACCGGGGAACACCACAGACGAGTACAGGAGACGTTTCAGTGCAACTGTAACATTCCTGACTGCCCGACAGACGGTAGCCTTGGAAACGTGCTCAGCGTCACCAATATTATACAGAAAGCTCCCGTTTGCAAAAAACCGAAGTGCAATACAAATAATATGTACAGAACTGAGAGCATGTCCGCGATGTGTCACATGCGTAATATATGGCCTGAGGATGTTATTCAAATAAATTGTAGATTGTGCTGAGAAACGGTAACGTTCACACAGACAATCATCAGGAAATGATAAAATGTCCAAACGCGCTCTGATCACTCTCTCCCGGCGGAGAGCTCTGCGGAGAATTTGGGCTTCACGATCTACTGGCTCTTCAAGGAAGGGACACGCCATGTCCGACACTTCCTACTGTCAGGTTTCCGACAAAGGGGCGGAGACAGTCAGGGTTAGTTGTAGTAAACCTGCTAGGGGCAGGTTAGCTTCACGGAGTGTGTCGTCATAGTGACTCACTCAGGCTGCAGCTGAACTCGCTTTGTGAAACCGAATACCCAGAGTTTTCGTTAACTCAGGGTATACTTACTCAGTTTTTCCACTAAACCGGCTTCTTGAAACAGGGCCCTGGTCTCGGCTGAAGACCAGGGGAGACCGTGCCGTTGCTGCACCCAGCTTATGCAATACTCTTCCTCTTCATGTTCGTGCATCAGATTCCATTCAGTCTTTTAAATCACGCCTAAAAACGTATTTGTTTAACCTGGTATTCAGGGCTAATTAGGGTAATTTACATCTGGCTCTGCATTTAGATTATGTAATTATTTTATATTTTATTTATTTTATTTATATCTGTAATTTATATTTTATATTGTGATTTTTTTTAATCTGTATCAGGATTTTACTGGAAAGCACTTTGGTGTACTGCGGTCTTTAAAATGTGCTATATGAATACATTTTGATTGATTGATTATTGTCATCAGCTGATCAGAGGAAAGCACGTGTTTAATGTGCACGCCGACTGAAGCCGAGGTCAGTTCGTGGTTGGACGTTTCTGACCACAGGAAATATCATCCAGGTTTAACAGCTGACGGCTTCTCTCCTGTCTGTCCGAACGACCACACCAAGTACAAGATGAGACATTTCAGATGTGACGACAGGATCAAAGATGAATCGAAGCTCTGACAGATCGATTTGGTGCTTTTAGCTGCAGGAGCTCGCACAGTCGCGAGGCCCCAGCCACACCTGCACTGATGTGCATGGCATGCAAATGTCTTCCAAATCACTGCGAGTTTGACTCACAAATGATCGTTTCCATACCTGAAGGACAGGAAAGAAGGTGACTGTGGAAAACTCCCCACAGTCAGCCGCTGACCGCAGACCGGCAGGTAAGACTCGGGTTTCTCCTCAAAGGCACAAATTCTGATTTTGACCCGTTTGCAGCTCGATCGATCACAGAGCCGTTTGTTGTTTCACGCTTCTTCAGATTTGATTGAACATTAGCTCGGCCCGGTTTTCTTTTTCATACATCTGTATTTTGATAAAATATTTTTGTACTTTTAAAATATTTGACTTTATTGCATGTGATCTATTTTCTGATTTATTATTTAAGCATTAAACGTGTTTGAGTTTGTGTTTGCAGTTTTTCAGTGTTTCCTGATATTTTTCCTTTGTGTCGACAGAAGCTTCATATCAAAGCCACTTCTGTAATTTGATGATAAACTGAGGTAAATGTGACGTCATATCTCAGATGATTTTGAACTCAAAGTTAAGCAGCAGCAGGACATTAACCTCATGTGATCCTTTGTTTCTTTACGTGTCTTTGTACGTCGCAGGGAGACGTTGGTGTTTTTCCTCCATCATGTATCCTTTGGTCCTCCTGCTGCTGCTGGGAGCGAGGAGCTCAGGTAAACGCGACGATCAGCACACCTGGGCTTCTTTTGGGTCACCTGCAGTTTGGGGTCATAGATGCTACATGTGAAATATTACAGACTGTATGAAGAGTATCACTACTCCCACCTGCTCACTGCAAAAGAGCTTTAGGATCCAAATTATAATAAGAATTCAAAACTCAAACCGAACATTCATTACTGACATTTAATCTTGACATTATTGTCATTAACCCATCTTTACTAACAAACTGCAGCTTGTTGGAACCCATCATTTTATTCTCCAGTATAATCTGCATGCTTACAGTTTGATCTGAAACACTGATAATCCAACTGTGAACCTGCAGTTCCCCTTCTGTCCACCAGAGGCTTCAGCGTAGATGCCACTGTTAACATGAGCATCAGAAATAAACACGTTTACAGCCCGATGTGAAACATAAGCTCCTTTTCCATTAGTACAGGGTTGGGCAATCCCAGGCCCCGAGGGCCGGGGTCCTGCAGGTTTTAGATCTCACCTTGGGTCAACACACCTGAATCACATGATTAGTTCACTACCAGCCTCTGGAGAACTGAAGACATGTTGAGGAGCTAATTTAGCCGTTTAAATCAGCTGTGTTGGTTCATGGACACATCTAAAACCTGCAGGGACACCGGCCCTTAGGGCCTGGAGTTGCCCACCCCTGCATTAGTACCTCCTCGGATCCACTCGCCCCGGTTTCCAGGGTTTCCCATTAGGTCATAGTACCCGGTACTATTTCAGCACCTGCTCAGCCGGGGCTCCAAGCCATCCAAACACGCACTAAAATGTGACGTCGTCAGACTGCACGCCACCGATTGGCTGGTCGGTAGCATCTCGTTCACCAAAATCAAAACCGCCATTTATGAAACTCGGGAACGAAGGAAATGGCTAACAAACAACGAGTGTGAGGAAAGCCACAGACCGAGCGGCGGGCTTACGTTCGCTTCGACCTCCACCTTTGCTGTAGTGTTTGTGTCACATAATAATGACGTCGCAGACATGTTTCTATGACGACAAGCATGTACACACGGTCGTGGTGGGTTGCAAAGGAAAAGCAGTCAACCCGGGCAGATAAAGGGGAAAAGGGCTGCAGATGCTGCGTCTTCATAACAACAGAGGGGGGGCTTTTCTATTCCTGCTCAGCTGATCGAGTGTACCTGAGTTTCTGTGCTCGGCTTAAACGTGTCGCTCGAGCTTCAACACGGCTTAAAAGCAGGGTGTCAGTGTAACGTCATCCCTGTTAGCCTTCAGCTTTTCTGCTCTTTGGTCTTTATGAAAATAAACAGAAGCTCCACCCACCTGCTCTCAAACCAGCCAATGAAGTGAAGGGCTCTGTTTCAGGGGCATGGAAACTTCCTCTGAGGCGGCGATGGGTGTGTTCAGTCTGTAGTCTGCTTGTTGCTATAGAAATGATCACCTGACTGAAGTTTTCAAGCTTAGCTGCTGTTCAATATGATAATCAGCTGTGGTTTAAAAACAAAAATGGTGATGGCCAAAAGGTGTCAAAGGCCGGCCACGGCCATCTTTAATATACAGTCTGCAATCTGTGATCTTTTGTCCGTGTTTTTACATGTTCTTGATGCCATTTACATTTACCCACTCGATCACCTGCACAGTTTATTCTGTGAGTCAGTGAGACCTGCTGTGATGCATGGACACAAACGTCGTAGCACGATGACAAAGACACGGGCTCGATGTTCATGAGCGGGAAGGACAGGATCAGAAATGAGTCAGAGGGACGAGGTGGTTTGAGGGTGGAGGATAAAGATGGAGCTGCAGGCAGGAGGAAAGAGGTGATGCAGAGGGTTGGTGTGACAGAGGAGGATGCTGGGATAGATCAAGCCAAATTTAAATCAGGCAGGGTTTTTGATTTTCAGAATATTTCTGCTGAATCATCCAGAATTCTCTTTTTATTTGGAATAATTTTCACCAGAATTCCTGAAAATGTGGTAGAAAGGAAGGACAAAGACGGTTCTGTTTCTTCCTCATTAAACAGCTGCTGTGTTTTCTTTCACCAGAGTCCACGGGCCCTGTGCCTTACGACACCGTCGGCCAAAACTTTACCGTTGTGTTTCCGGAGAACATCGCCAGCTACTACCCCAGCCCGCCCACAAACATGGTCATAATCACTGCTTTGAAAAACGAGACAACAGTCCGAGTTCAAGAGTACGACAAGTCTGAGCAACGGGTCCTGGACGCTGGAGATGTTTGGAATTTCACCGTGAATGCAAAGCTGGAACTCGGGAAGCAAAACATCTCCAACAAAACTCTGACCATTGACAGCAACAAAGATATCACCATTCAAGCCATCAGCCGTAAAGAAGACAGTCTGCAGACTGCTGTCGTCATACCTACAGACAAACTCGGCACAACGTACCTCATCCCACCAATACCCACAATTCCCGGCACAAACAATTATCAGGACTTAGTTGTGCAGACGGTGACGGAGCGAGGCCCGTTCAGAATCATCATCGTCAACGGTGTTCAGCAGCAAAACAACGTGAACGTCGGAGGATTAAAGACGCAAGAAGTTTCCCTCCAGTCAGGCCAGGTTGCTCAGATCTGGTTGAATGAGAGTGCAGGGTTTAAAAACGTGACGGCTGAAAAGCCAGTGGCCGTCCTCTTTGGCCACCCCTGCGCCGTCCAGCGCTACTGCAGCTGCGGGCTGCTGTACGCCATTCTGCCGCCAGCCTCAGGCAGGACGCTGAAGTACTTAGTTCCTCCATTTCTGGCCCAGGATTCCGCGGGAGAGACGATGGTACTTTTGGCACAGAACGATTCCACCAGCGTCACGCCCTACGCCTCAAGCTCACCGACGTATGATGTAGCCGGCACAGCCATCCTCTACCGGCCGGGATTACTTCTCCCTCTGATCCCAACAGCAAACTTTGCCTGCTGCTTTGTGGTCACAGCATTCCCCACGATCTCCAAGAACTACGCCGTGATCGTGGTCAGCAGTAACGTCACCGACGGGGTTCGTGTTGGAAATAACCACATATCAAGTGCAGACTGGACGAAACTGGAGGGGACTAATTACAGCTCGATACAAGTTCCTCTGAGTTTGGGTGAAACTGTCATCTGGCACACTTCCTCCAAAATGGCCGTCTACTTTAGCGGGAACAATGGAAGCACTTTGTTTGGGAACCAGGCACCTGTCGTCAGTTCAAGCCCAGGTGAGGAACTGCTGCTGATTTCCACAGTTAGTGATAATATCCACTGTGTGCAGGACACGTCATATGTACCCGTGCATCTAAAAAAACAAAGATCATGAAAAAAGTTTGGTTTGTAATTTAATGCAGACTTTTTATTGTGATGCTTACGTCATTAAAATCAGACGAGATCAGTCGCAGGACTCTCAGTACAGAAACGTCCAGCCTCTGAAGCGTGCTCACCTGAGCGCTCAGCTTGTCCTGCTGAGGTCTCACTGAAGCACAGCTGCTTACAGGCCTTCAGCTTGGATTGGTGTGTCAGATGTTTGGCCTCTCCCACTGATTTGGGGTGTCAGGTCAGGTGAGCTGTGGGCGGGTGCTAAGTCCTTAAAGTTCGTCAGCAGATGGCACACGGCCCCGAATCATCACCGACCGCAGACTCAAGCATCTAAGTGTCTGCTCGTCAAGAGTCCGGGAGCCTGATGCTGCCTTTCATTTCCAAGAGAACTTGGACAGAGCAACAGTCCCGTTCTTTCCCTCTTTAGTCCAGATAAGATGTCTCTGATGCTGTCGTGGGTTCAGGAGTGCTTTGATAGTAGGAGCGTGAGGTGGCTCCTGATGCTTGGACACCAGCCTCGGTGCACTCCACAGGAAGATCTCCCACGTTTTGTAGAGCTGCAGGCGTCATTCCCGTTTACCTTCCATTAATATGCTGCACTGTCAGTACAGCCAGCCTGACTCCACCCTCCCCGTGGAGCCTGTCGGCGATCTTCGTCTGGACAGGAGTGTTCCTCACGGTTGTGAGGCCTGAACTAGAAGGATAAATGGTGAAAATGGCCTGCATTTGTAAAGCGCTTTACTAGTCCCTAAGGACCCCAAAGCACTTTACACAATCATCCACACACACATTCACACACTGGTGATGGCAGCTACATTGTAGCCACAGCCACCCTGGGGCGCACTGACAGAGGCGAGGCTGCCGGACACTGGCGCCACCGGGCCCTCTGACCACCACCAGTAGGCAACGGGTGAAGTGTCTTGCTCAAGGACACAACGACAGAGACTGTCCAAGCCGGGCTCGAACCGGCAACCTTCCAAACTGCCAACTCTTGAGCCACGATCGCCGCTGCAGCTCACACATGTGAGCCATGATCAGCAAAATAAAGCAGAAATAAATAAAGAATCCAGAAATGTTTACCTTTGAAGCTAAACTTTGATTTATATAAGTGGGAAAAATGGGACTCAAGAATGGAAACACAAACGTCAGACGCACAGAGCAGTGATGGAGCTGCGATAACAACAACAACTGAAATACAAACTAGAACAGATTTAAAGAAAGAACCCGATGAGAGCAAACAGGAGCCCAGGGAAAAAGCAAGCGTCGACTCTTTAGCTGCTTCCTTCCAATAAATGTGAACGACTGCACCCTAAACTTTACGCCTCGGACGTTTGCTTTAATGTTTAGTCTTGTGAAACCTCTGATTTCAGCCTTTTCTTCTTCTTCTTCCCGAACAGATTTCAGGGGCTGCGCCGTGACCCCCGAGGTTCTAGACTTGGAAGAACAACCCAGCGACTGGCGTGAATCTTTTAAAACCTGCGCTGATCGCAAACTAGAGCTGCTCTGCCTGTCAAGCGCCGACCTCCAGAAACAGATCTATGGCAAACTTTACCAGAACAGGTCTTTAACTAACAACACTGTACAAGAGGTGTGGATCGGCATGCGGCGCAGCTCGCTGAACGGCGAGTGGTTCTGGGTGAATGGGGACAGCGTCAACAGCACCACCTGGGGTGACGGCGAGCCCGGTGGGGTGGAGGAAGGCCAGTGCACCATCATGAGTCTGGGAAACGGCACGGGCTTTGAGTGGAGCGACGACGACTGCTGCATGGATGCTCATTATATCTGCTACAAGGAGCCGGAGCTCTTCCCCATATAGGACAGGAGCTCTGCAGCTCTGCACTGTCGTTAGTTTCACTACACATCCTGTTCACGTATAAGCATGCTGTAGCTGCCAGTCACATTTTATGGCTCTGTAGAAGAAAAACATGTACTCTAGTTTAGTCTGAGGGTCTCACACTCTGCTTGGTGAGACACCTGAACAGCAACCAGCAGCATCTTAGTCCTGAAAACCGAAGCAAATGTGTAACTAAGCATTTAAGAAAGTTTCACTTTGCAGAGGATGTTCCTGCTGATCTGACTGGGAAATGTTACGATCGTTGGGAACCAGTATGCAGCATCACTGGTTTCCTGTTTGATTGTAATCTGAGGAGAGTGAGCTGTTATTTGTCACTATTTAAAGTGTTTGAGCTTCGTGTGTTTGTAATAATCGGCTCTGCAGAAGCTTCAGCAGAGTGATGCTAACTCGTATTTACTGTTTGCTCTTAGATTACGGTTTCTGGGATAAACGATCAGCTGCTGATAGAATACTTTTCTATAATAACTGAAGATGTAAATTCAAGTGTGATTTTATTCTTTAAGGAGTCCTAAACCGAGCTGAATGTAAGTTTACAGGTAACCTCGTCATCCTGATGCTTTATATTATTTACCGGTTTGAAGTCAGCAGAGTTTGCATGTTGAACTGTTGAATCTGCAGTCTGATTGGTCAGAATCATCTATGCACCAGTTTTATTGTAAAAATAATTATTCCAGTCAATCATGGACTCAGTGACACATCAATAAATCTGTTTTGCTGTGACAAACTGGACGCTGGTGTCTTTTATTTGTTCCCAGTACAGAAACGTCCAAAACGATTCACATCTTTACACCTTTAAACTCTAAATGTTCTTTATTGTCAGGCTAACAATTTAAAGACTTCAGTAACTTTACTGTTAAATGGATTTAATGTCCAACAACAACATTAATGAGCAAATTTCAACAAATATTAAGTTTGCAGATGATGTGCATCTTTATTCATCAGTTGTTTCAGACTTTATTTCCTCAAGTTTCCTGTAAAAACCTGAAATCATTTGGTAATTAAAGGCAAGGCAAGTTTATTTGTATAGCACAATTCAACAACAAGGTGATTCAAAGTGCTTTACAGAGACATTAGAAACAAGAACAAATAAAAAGCATGATTTACAATTGATTAAAACAAGCAAATAAACTAACTAATTAACAAACAAACAAACAACAGTATATAAAATCAAAACAGATAAAATCAGAACAGTAGATAAAATCAGTAGTTAATGTAAGTTTTGAAATTTAAGCTTAAAGTGTGGATTTGGTGCTTTATTCAAATGCAGCTGAGAACAGGTGAGTCTTCAACCTGGATTTAAATAAACTGAGTGTTTCAGCTGATCTGAGGCTTTCTGGGAGTTTGTTCCAGATATAAGGAGCATAAAAGCTGAATGCAGCTTCTCCGTGTCTGGTTCTGACTCTGGGAACTGATAAAAGACCGGATCCAGATGACCTGAGGGATCTGGAAGGTTCATACTGGGTCAGGAGGTCATTGATGTATTTTGGTCCTAAACCATTCAGAGCTTTATAGGCCAGCATCAGAACTTTAAAGTCTATCCTCTGACGGACAGGCAGCCAGTGTAAGGACCTCAGAGCTGATGTGGTCCACTTTTTTGGTCTTAGTGAGGACTCGAGCAGCAGAGTTCTGAATGAGCTGTAGTTGTCTGACTGATTTTTTAGGTAGACCTGTAAAGATGCTGTTACAGTAATCAAGCCTACTAAAGATGAATGCATGGACTAGTTTTTCCAGGTCCTGTTGAGACATCAGATCTTTTATCCTTGATATATTCTTGAGGTGATAGTAAGCTGACTTTGTTATTGTCTTAATGTGTTTTTCTAAGTTTAGGTCTGCATCCATCACTACACCCAAATTTCTCGCCTGGTTTGTGGTTTTTAGATGTATAGATTGAAGTTCTCTGGTGACCTGTATTCGTTTTTCTTTGGCGCCAAAGACTATTACCTCAGTTTGTTTTTGTTTAGCTGGAGAAAATTGTGGCACAACCAGTCATTGATTTCCTCAATGCATTTACCAAGAGCCTGTACAGGGCCTCGGTCTCCTGGTGACATTGTGATATATATTTGTGTGTCATCTGCATAGCTGTGATAGTTTATTTTGTTGTTGTTTATAATCTGTGCCAGTGGGAGCATGTAGATGTTAAACAGAAGGGGTCCCCAGATGGAACCTTGGGGAACTCCACATGTGATACTTGTCTGCTCAGATGTGAAGTTACCTATTGATACAAAGTATTTCCTGTTTTCTACGTATGTTTTGAACCAGTTTAGTACAGTTCCTGAAAGACCTGCCCAGTTCTCCAGTCGTTTGAGTAATATGTTGTGGTCAACTGTATCAAATGCTGCACTGAGATCCAGTAAAACTAGGACTGACATTTTTCCACTGTCTGTATTCAGACATATGTCATTAAACACTTTGGTCAGCGAGGTTTCAGTGCTGTGGTTCTGTCTAAAACCTGACTGGAAGGTGTTAAGGTTCAAAATATTGGGGATGGAGACAAGAGAAAAAACCACAATAACAACACTGGTCCGGCCGGGTTGAGTCAAACGATGATTTAATGATCACACACGTGGGAGATGGACACTGATGCAGACAGCCTCAAAATCTCAAAATGGTGGAGCATTGCTCAAACTTTTATAACCTCTGGTGCCTCCACCTTATCATAAAAAGCCTAAACATTCACATGCTCTCTCTCACACAGCGCCTAAGCTACGACCTTGGCTCCCTGTTTATCTGCTCCTGCTGAAATGGGGCAGAAAACTCCAGCACACTCTGTTCTCTTCTACTCAGACAAATTAGACAATAACCTTCTGCGAACAGTATTTCTTATAACTCAGCAATATAATGCATCATAAAACAATATCATTCATTCACAACAAGTCAGCAATTTAATGTAATGCAAATCAGTTTAACTAATGCAATAGTTATCAGCTTCTTCTAATTCAGGAGAATAATGCAAACTAAAACTACATAATAATTCACAATCTTTAATTAGGGGTATAACATGGCATAAAATAATATCATAATTTTACAATTCCCCCTGATGAGGTCATTAGAATAATGACCTCACAAACACCCTGTAGCCCAGTGTGGCCGGGTTCATCTCTTCTCACTCCTGAGGTCCTTTGTCCCCCTGAGGGGCAAACCATATGTAAGATGACCTCTGTGTTTGCGCAAGTCAGGTGCAAGACAAACTATTACTACAAGGATAGCAGGTCCAGATGACACTCCCCTGTTCTCCCACAGCTTTATTTGGTGTTCCCTTATACCATTCAGACGTAGACTAGAACCTCTGTCCGAAGAGCTCTTAACCTTTATTTTATTGCTGCAGCTACCAGTGTCGTCCAGTTGAGTGATCCTCTGCTCTTAATTCTTCAACCTTAGGGGTTAGACAACCCTTCAGTCGTAACACAGATCAGGGGATTATTCTGCTCCGATTTCAAACAACGATCTGTGTATCCTCCAGAAAAAGGAACAGGAAGGTGTCCCCTTTTTGCCCAAAAGCCTCTCGAACCTCGTTGGTCTGGTGTTCCCGGATTTCCGCCAACCCCTTCATGGTTATTGCTGTGTTTATGGGATCCATCCTTTTGTGGTCACTAGCTGGAGCCCAAACGCCATGACCCTTGGACCCAGTTGATGTCTCGGCAGTCACTGTGTCTGACTCTGCTACGGAGGATCCTCGCATCTCTGTGACCTCGTCTGGTGTCTGTTCCTTTCTCTGTAAGAGACAGAAAACCAAAACACCTCTCTTCCTAACCCTAATAATCTAATGTTATTATCTACTGACCTTCTAGTGATTCAGAATTGGTCTAAAACATTCAGAATGTCCCAGGGACTTATTCTAATCATATCTTATGTGTGTGTAAGCAGTGTTTGCATTTAGCCCTCCGCACTCAAGGCATTTCTTACACTTTATCAGTCCGGACAGTCACGCCGAACGAAGCTTCTGACCTTCAAAAGGCCGAGTGCCAACTCGTTATAAGCACATTTGCAAGGTGTGTCTGAAAATTATTGAAACCCCTCTTTTTAACAAAAGACAAAAAATTAACAAATCTTCTAAACGCTATTCAGTTCATTTCAATGAGTAATGATTAAACATGAAAGTGATAGTTTATGCTTTTTCACTGATTCTCTAAAAGGTCCGTCTTCTCGGACCGCTATTAGCTTAAGCTTTACCATTCCTAAATTATTAAAGACACAAATGAAGTTATAAAATGTTCAAATAATCCTGGTTTGATGTTAAAGCTCAACCTCCCCCCCCCTTTTTTGACACATTCCAATGTGTCAAATCAACGGAGCTAGAACATTCAAAAAAAAAGTTAGGCAGCTACAAAGTTTCCCAGACTCTTAAGGTGATCCGCGGGTAACGTTCTGACTCAGGTATTTAATATTTTAATAAATCTCGTTTAATTAACTGCCACTATTTAAACTAACCTTAAAGACATAATTTAAGAAAAGATCACAAAAAATAACATGATATCAGTGTTTTGTAAGCGCGTGCGGCCTTCTATGCTCGAAGCCTTTCCCCTCAATAGATCAGTCAGACATTCGCGCTGACTGTAGCTTTTAACCCTTATTAACTTGAGCACAACTCTACAATGAGCAACAAGTTGCAATATGTATAAAAATGATCATGATTACACCTGCAATGAAAAATTATATCATTATCCTAACACCTGTAAATGGAAGATTCATCAGAGGTTATAACAATCACAGGAACACAGATGTTAGTATAAGGTCAAAAGCTTCAATAAATGATCATCGATGCAATGCTTGTTGCATGATTCTCATACAATAATAATGCTGACATTGAAAATAACAGTAAAACACCCCCTTTTGTCCCGTTTCACTTGACACCTAAACGTTTATAAATGCCTCTCTAATTCTTGATTTTATTTCCCCCTTTTCTCCCCTTACTGACCACAGCAGGGGGATCTTAGTTTTGAATCAGCCATGAATCCAGCTCACCTGATTCATCAGTGAGCTCCACCATCACTGGCGTCTGACAGGGTGGTGCTGCATACTCTTCCTTTAATGTCACTATTTTCAACCTGTTAATTAAAGTGTTTAAACCTGAAGTCGACTACGTCCACAACAAGTCAATACAGCTGTAAATGAGGCCAATTATCAATCTATTACCAATCAATAACAACAGATAACTTCTATTTTATGCATGCTTTTAATCAACCACTCACCCAGAGGATCTCCAATCCCAGCAAGTTCCTTCTCCTCCTTTAATGAGTCTGTCCTCCTTCCATGCCCTGGTAACCGGTCCATCCAGAGCCATATGATCTCAAATATACATACGACAAGCCAAACCACACCTTGGTCACACCAACCCCTTTCCACCCCCAAGATGTCCAATGCCATCCTAGTATGGACTGTCAAATGTGGCTTTAACGCTGACTGTTCTGACAATCCATTTTATAACGTTCCTGGTCAGATTTGCCAATCTCTGCACCAGGGTTTTAAACGTTTCGCCATTTTCATTAGGTTTTATCTTTTATTTAGTTTCAACTCCAGATTTTCAATTTTTTACCAGTTGTAATTAGTTTTTACCAATTCTTTGCTAGTTTAGTCTAGTTTTTATTTTCTGAAAATCCTTAGTTTCAATTTAGTTTTATTTGTGTTTTGCAAAAGTTAAGTGTAACAAAATCTCAGTTGCATCATATCAGTCATGCTCTTCTAATTATCCTTGGGTGTTGAGACTAATAACTATTAATTCTTGCCGCACCGAGTGTTCCTAATTTTGGTTGAAGTGAATTGATAACCTTTTGAAGGCGATTGTTTCACACCTTTATTTAGATGTCCCAGTCCTGTTGTCTCGGGATACATCACGCTGCCTTATCTGGGGTTAGCTATTTTCTTGGGATGCGAGTTAAGTGGGTGAGCTCTTCAACGAGGGGGAGCGTGCTCCCCCTGATGAGGTCTTCTAGGTAAGCTAGGTTAACCTTCTTGTGTGAGCTTTTCAAGTGCACTTTTAAAGTTTGTGGGATTTTTTGTTTTATAAATGTCCCTCAAGACCCCCTGATGACCCAGTAATTCATTTTTGCGCACTGTAGTACACATTTAGTTTTTTGCTTGTAGCTCTCATACTCTACTTGCCACTCCTCTAAGTCCTGATGTTTCTTAGAGAGGACAACAGTACCTTTAAAATTATATCCCATGTGTGGGGGTGTGGCCTTGCCAATTGTTTTTCCCACCTTTTCAAAATGGCTGGCGTGCCCACAAGCACATTTTATGGAAGAAAGAAAGGTAAGCTTGATATTTACAATTAAAATGTTTTGTTAAACTCAGATTTTTATTTTATTCAAAAAATAAACATCTGGTAAATAATTTCAGGGGTCTTTAAGAATTAGGCTCATTTACTTTCACAGGGAACATGACTAATTTATTAATGTGTGCTCTACACATTGGGACTTTATATTTATATTTATTTCACTTTTTCCTAATACCCAACTTTTGACAAAGGCGGAGAGAATTCTTAACACAATTATTAAGGGAGATTCAAACATAGATTTTTCAAAATATGAGAGGGTCAGGACCCACTAAAAGCCACACAAAGATTATCAAGATGCAGTGGCAGATGTAATAGAGAAAGACACAGGGCCACCTGAAATCTGTCGTCCTATCTGGTGCAAAACCAACATGTAGTAGAATCTGGAATTTTGATTTTGAGTTAAAAATAAAATATGGGTAAAATGCAGAAATGTTTTCCAGTAAAGTAAAAAATAAGAGTCGCAATTATAGTTGAATCCATAACACCTAATTGTTCCTACGAGATCACGTCGTTGCTGAGAGTTATCAGTGATCTCAACGTGTGAAAAGAACTCACAGTATCTGGGGTTTAAGCTCCTCTTGGCTGAGAAACCTGGGACAAACATGTGAACAAGACCTGAATAATACCAGTAATGAAGACTTCTCTCCAAAGATCAATAAAAGGAAGCCCCAATCTGATGAGAATCTAGCAAAATATGGTTCACTCCACTTGCCTGAAATGGTTAGCAGTCCAAGGCATTTCAGTTGTAGAATGATTGGGTACAACAATGAAACAGATGTGCGATGAGGGAGGTGCCAAATGTTCCTTTGTGTCTCCAAATAAAATCAGTACTTCCTCAGATATCCTAAATAAATTGACTTTTGTGAAATAGAAAGTTCAGTGCCATCACTTATTCCTAAACCAATAGTTTACAGCTAGTGAAGTGTCAGTGACTTCTGGGTTGGTCCCTGATCTTCATCTTATGAGATTGTTATTTTAATAACACTTGATTCATTTAAAAGAAAAAAGAAAAAAAAGAAAAAAGAAAAAACGAAAATAATTTCTCCCTGTTTTTTCTTATTCTCTGGGTCTCAGGAGGACATTACGTCCCTCTCCACTACAAGACTCTTGTTATGTCTACAAAACAGTCATATTAAAATCATCCTCAATTCTATTCTGGCGCTGTCTCCCGACTTTTCCTGACCAGATTCTGCGGGTGAACGGAGCAGCAACCCAGACGACTCGACTAACGTACTACCTTAATTTCACTATAGCAGGGCACGCACACATCAATGCAACCAAACACATTTTGCTATAAATCTAGTTAATTTTAGTTAGTTTTGTGAACATTCAGTACAGTTTTAGTTAGTATTTCTTTTTTTTGATTTTATTACCGTTAACGCAAATTCTTTCCAGTTCTACTTTTCGTTATTTCATTTGTTGTCTTTAATAATAATAATAATCTCCTCTGCACCCTTGAATAAACACCATTAACATGATCAACCTTTTGCTGCTTGTTATTTCACCATCTTATTGAATCAACTACTTCATGCTTATGTGGTTTACGACATTATATTTATCTAAATCTCCACTTTGTGTCTAAATGTTTGAAGAATTTTTGAGGGTCAAATTTTGAGAATTTGACCATAGTGAAAGTTATGGCATTATCACCCCCTTTGGGGATTACCTGTTTCCAGTTTTGATGATATTCCTCCCCATTCTTTATTTTTTGCAAGTACCCCTCTTCGGTGGCGAGAAACTGTTGGTGTGATCAAGCGGGTGCTGTAAAAACAAAAGCTCAGGACAGAACAGTCACCAGTCATGTACTTCATTCAAAATTAACAAATATTAAGCTTCATATTGATCCTCTGAGTGTAATGGTACATTTTAATTTGCACTTCTAAAAACAATATTTTCTTTATTTTACTCTTGTTCTTGTGCAGCACCACCCCTCAGCACATGCCCCTGTTATTTTATCTTACTTTTAAATTGTTGACTACTTCAAGAGAGCGCCCAAAAGACGGGGACCAGTGTTTATCATTACATATCTCCATTTTGAGTGTGGCTGTCTATCATTCCCCTCTTATTCATAGACCTCGGTGGAGGGTTTTTTGTTTGTTTGTTTTTTTTTTCTCTAAAATTTATTGACTCTCTATAGTGACCCACTATGGTTAATAATAACATGCTCAGTCATGAGTGGGATCAAACCTTTTCTTCACTTTAGCATTTAATATTCCCAACAATATAATGTAATACCTTAATTAAAACACAGCTACTAAAACACAATTTCCTTAATGCAAACATCAGTAGCTCAACATTAGCAACCAAAGGGTTCAGTCTGCAGTTCACACTGCTGTGAAGCTACAGCTCTTTAGTCTCTGTCATTCTTCTGTCCTTGCAGACAAAACAAAGCAAAACAAAACATCCACCCTTCTTTTACAGGCTGGGTGAATTGTCTGTGGACATTCAATAATCCTAAAGTCAGCACCGTTTTTGTCTCAGTATCAAGTCAGTTAAACTTTTAGTCGTCAGTCCATGACTTTTAGTCGTCAGTCATATGCATACATCCACACACATTCATACCAAAAGTTGCTGATAATGGAGTCTCACGCGCAGCCTATTCGAGGCTCCATCACCAGCAAGATGACGTCATCATTTTAAAGGAAACAGTTCCTTGTTTGTTTTTCCTTCTTTGGACTGGATTGACTCGCTGCAATCCTTTTAGGCTTCAGGATCAGTGTCCCATATAAGTGAATTTTCTCCCAAGCTCATTATAATCATGGAGAAAAAATACTTTGCGACTGTTTTCAATAAGAATATTTTATAGCGCTTTAAAGTTCAATCTCTCAGGCCTGGATTAAAGAGCTGATTTGTTAAATCAGGAACTCACAAAATACCAAAATATCACCACCGGTGGATCACACCTCTCAGATGTTCTTATCTCAGTGCACTGTAACAAAAGAAAAAACAAACGTAAACAATAAAACACTCATATAATAACAGATACTGGGGCCCATTGCAAACATGTCCAAAATTCAAACCATCTTTCTCTCTCTCAGAGAAAGAGAACAATCCAAACCTCACTGATAGAATCAACCTAGTGTCAAACAAAACCCAAAGATCAACCAAAACTCCTTTTTGCACCAACAAAACATGTTGGATTTACTTGACTCAATAGTGGACACTAGTTACACACCAACTCTTTACCTTGGCAAAAACGTAAACAACTAAGTTGAATCAACACAACCTTTTCATATTCTCTTCGAAATAAAACTCACACCATTCATTCATCATTTTCGCTCTGTACCACTGCTCCTTGTTAGACTGTGTGAAGCACAGTAAACAATTCAGTGGAGGCTTTGAGCCATAAACAGACATCACGCACAGACATTGTTTTCATTATCAAAGTGCTTCAGACCATGTCCTCTAAATCTACACAAATGCCCTCTGCGTGGCATGAAATACATTTAAGCAATAAATGATCAATCAGTTCTTGCTGTTGTAACCAACTCCGTATTTGGATGTTTGTGTGCAGCATTTGTTAGTAAAGCATTCTTCATTGCATCAGCGTGTGTGTGTGTGTGTGGATCACTTCTCAGTTCATTGAATCAACATTTTAATTTGTGTGTGTGTGTGTGTCATTTCTCCCTCAATCAACGAGTGCATATGTTCATATGTATGTTTCTTTTCACTCTGAGTCGGTGCATGTAGATGTGTGTGTTTGTGTGGGTGTTTGTGTTCATCACTTTCCTGTTGTAGTGTTCTGGGTAAACCACGGCCTGAAGCGTGCCCTGGGTCCTGCCCTCCTCCTTTTCAGTCTGTTTGCATCCATTGGTGCTGCTGCTCAGAGTTCTGTCCATACTGGTTCTGGCCCCAATTGAGGCAGTCCTTTTCTCCAGTGTCCAGCATCTTCTCCTTATTTCGCTCCTCCTTAACTTGACCCTTTTGCTTCGGTCTTCCTTCAGGGTTTTGATACGCAGCTCAATTGTCTGGATGTCCGTTTGTTGCTTGCAGAAGTACGACTGCTGTCCGTTTGTTTGCAGGTGGAACGGCTGACATCCAGAAGGTGTATAGGAGAGTCTGCAGCTTCCACCTCCCCAGTGGAAGACCTCAATCTTTGTTCTGTTAGTTTTACACAGGCCTCAAGGCTCTCTGGGATCCCTGCTTGCACTCTCAAGCCCACGGCTGAGGTCGTAGTCGTGGTCCCATTCCACGGGAATGGAGTCCATGGTTGTTTGGGTGTCTCGGCCCGAGCGTTCAGTCCAGAGCTGGGCAGCCCAGGACGCTGAGCGATCGGAGGACGGCAGAGGCGACAGGAAGCCATCCCCCTAACGTTCGCTCCATAGCAGACCGGACAAATCACACTGCTCATCTAGCTCCAGGATGCTCCGGCCTGATTTCAAGTCCGGTGTCTTGGACTCCAAGCCTGATGGGTTCGATTTTCAGCTAGCTCCTCCTGGGCCATGCTCAGTTTCTGCTCTGATGCCTCGAGGTCTTATTGAGGGCAGAAACCTCAGAGTCTTTTCCGTAGAAATCAGATTTAAGTCCATTGATGTTTTCCTTGCTTTGCTCCACGGCCTTTTGGAGCCTGCTGTTCGGCTCTTCTCAGAGGTCAGCTCCTGGCCGAGCCCCGACACCTGTGCCTTCAGCTTATTTTCTCCTGGTGTTTTGTCCATTCTGAGGTGACCTCAGTTACTCCTCCTGTCCCTGGCACGCCCTTTTTGCTGCCCGATGGTCATTGTTGGTCCGTCACTGTCCTGCACAGTTTTAATGCAGAGTGGTTAAGGTCAGCATGGTTTTGCTCGGCCTCACTTTTCATCTGGGCTTGATGGGCGTCTCGTCACAGCTCTGTCAGCTGAAGCTGTCTTTTTCCATATGGCAAGAATGTAAAGAGTGTGTGAGAGGGGTGTGTCCAATCAGGCACAATGCTGGTGGCTTTGCGAGTGCCTCGTTTTCCAAATCCAGATGTTTATTTGTCACGTACACAGCAACAGAGAGAACAGTCTGTTGCTGGGATGGCTGAGGTCCTTCACCGTCTTCCTGGCCTTGGTCCAGCACCGCCTGCTGTAGATTGAGTGCAGGTCAGGGTGCTCGGAGCGGATGGTGCGCTCAGCTGATTGCACAACCCTCTGTAGTGCTTGTCTGTCCGGCATGGTGCTGTTCCCGAACCAGACAGTGATATAGCTGCTCAGGATGCTCTCAATAGTTCCTTTATATAAGGTGGTCAGAATCGGTGGTGGGAGCCGGGCCTTTCTCAATCTTCTCAGAAAGAAAAGACGCTGACAGAAATCTCCCCGTGTAGTGAAACGGGCCTTGGATTACCGCTCTCCGTCTCTGCTGCATGAGATCATTTTCCTGCAGCACTGTTGACATTTTCAAGTTGTTGTGGGTCCAGCTGCTTTAGCATTTAGTCAGGGTCACATCAAAGATGGTAGAGGAGAGAGCAAAGATGGTAGAGGGGAGAGCAGGAGTCCAGGGTCAGCCTCGGCTTTTCCGGGCCGACAAAGCAGCCTGTAATCAAGCATAAAGAGAAAAAAAAAACAAAACAAAACAAAAACAAACGAACAGGAAAATCATGTTGTATTGGCTGTGTTACTCAGAGAGGGGAAAAACAACGGGACCAGGCCCTGTGTCAGCCTTCTCTCCCCCTTTTTTTTTGTTTTTTCTCACCATATAATCCTCTCATAACCCACCAAGCTGACAGGACAACACAGGTACATGTTAAAATTCTTAAGATCATGTTTAAAGCACAAAAATGGAATTTTCTTTCATTTAGTAATCACTTGTATTAATCAATCAGAAGAAAACATGTCACAATTTGACTTTTATTAACCACTAAATTTGTCGTGTTATCACTAGTTGTGATTTTTTTTTTTTTTTTTTTGAAGTTAAGTTGTTATCCTGCAACCCAGAGGGTTTATTTGTTAGTAGTGGATAAACTTTATTGTGTAACGGCGGGTGAATGTTAAGCTTCACTGCTTTAAAGTTGCTGGAAAATCTTCACATGTTCATGGGTGTAAGCTGTTTCTTCATTGCGTGTATGTGCGTTTGTACATGGGCTAATTTAACGTTTTTTCTCAAACGAGGCATTTCTCTAGCACGTGCCTCTCTCTCACATTTCTCTGCTTGTGTGTGTTTTTGTTTCACCTTTTTGTTGTGATGCTCCAGGCGCCTTCCCAACCTCCACAAGTCTGTTGGCCGCAATTTTATGTGTAAAACTTCTCTTAATTTCTCCTTTAATTCTCTGCTAGCTGCTGTCTTTTCCACAGCTGCTGATTCTTGCTGAGTTTGGTTTCCATTACTATAATTTTGCTTCGGCCGCCGTGCTTGTGGGGGCAGTTGGTCCAGCCCCATAGCCACCTGTATCAACACACTGAGAGATTTATTTAATATCATTTTCATTACTGTTAAATAGACTAGCAGGCAAGACGCCCACCTTTGCACTGCAGACTACATGCCAGTCTCCCAACACACTCCTCTCTGAGTTTCAGCTTTAAACTCCAACATCATTCACACCCCAGTCATTCAACACCTTATTTGTAGTATCATAATCAGCAAAATCAGCGTTTTACTTACAGGCATGTATCATTGTTTGCAAATCAAAATTATAAAACTCAAAAACACGCTAAACAGGAAGCAAAGTCCTCTGTGCGCGTCACAGCTCATTTGCATGTTCACACACCGTCTAAAAATAGCTCGCAGCGCTGCAGCTGCACGTCACACACAGGGTCACACAAAGCTCAGACAAAACTCTTTTATTTTATATTACAAAGACGTCTTATATTTACAATCACTGACAGGCCTGACAGATTCAGCACCTAACAAATTTCGACAAATTTAAAATAACGGGTCTCACCGAAGAAAGTCCAACTTTTTTGTAGTCAATCAAACAGTATCTGTTTCCTCCAGAACAGCCTATGGCCTGATTTCTAAAGAACCTAAACAATTTCGACAAATTTATCATAACGGGTCCAACCGAAGAAAGCTTCGCTTTTTTGTAATCAATTAAACAGTATCTGTTACTTCTGGGAACAGTTTCTGACCTAACTTCTAAATCCCTAACTCAATTTAACTTTGTCCAAACAAGCACATCACACCATTTAAACGGTGAGGAGATTCTAACTCCTAGCTTATTTCGGGATGCCCTGTACCCCACAGTTAAAGCCAAACTGAACTACCCCTGTTCGCCGACAGGTCAAGACCGCGCGTCCACGGCCAGGAGGGGGCGTAACCTCCGGGCTATGTGCTTCTTAGCAGACTTCTGGGCTGCCGTCCTATAATAATTTTCACCTAACCGATTTTGAGAAATTTTACCATAACGGGTCTCACCGAAGAAAGATAACTTTTTTACGACCAATTAAACAGTCTCTGTTACTTCTGGGAACAGTTTCTGACCTAATTTGTAAAACTATTAAACAGTATCTGTTACTTCTGGAACAGTTTCTGTCCTAATTTCCCTACCAAACTACCTGAGCCTTCAGCTCAATATCCAGGGACTCAAACCCAACATTCTCTGTTACTTCTGGGAACAGTTTCATATTTCTTCAACTTCATTAAATACTCTTAAGCAACTTTAACTGCATACCACACGGTGATTCTCATCAAAATCAAAACAGACACTCTACCAGTAATTTCAGTGAGTAGACTTTAATTTAGTCATATCCAATTTGGCACATTTTGGAAATAATTCAACAGGTAGTGCCTTACCTTTAGATAAGCCGGCTTTTGTCCACTCACATCAGACCACTGGCTCGTGCCTGTCCGTTCGACAACCTCGGACCGTCCAAACTTTTAAATTCCACCCCAATACCACAGGACGAGCCCCCAAAATGTTAAGGTTCAAAATATTGGGGATGGAGACAAGAGAAAAAACCACAATAACAACACTGGTCCGGCCGGGTTGAGTCAAACGATGATTTAATGATCACACACGTGGGAGATGGACACTGATGCAGACAGCCTCAAAATCTCAAAATGGTGGAGCATTGCTCAAACTTTTATAACCTCTGGTGCCTCCACCTTATCATAAAAAGCCTAAACATTCACATGCTCTCTCTCACACAGCGCCTAAGCTACGACCTTGGCTCCCTGTTTATCTGCTCCTGCTGAAATGGGGCAGAAAACTCCAGCACACTCTGTTCTCTTCTACTCAGACAAATTAGACAATAACCTTCTGCGAACAGTATTTCTTATAACTCAGCAATATAATGCATCATAAAACAATATCATTCATTCACAACAAGTCAGCAATTTAATGTAATGCAAATCAGTTTAACTAATGCAATAGTTATCAGCTTCTTCTAATTCAGGAGAATAATGCAAACTAAAACTACATAATAATTCACAATCTTTAATTAGGGGTATAACATGGCATAAAATAATATCATAATTTTACAAAGGCATCGTAGCAATTATTCTGTTTTAAGAAGTAATTGAGCTGTTGAGAAACTGCTTTTTCAATGATCTTACTTAAAAACGGGAGATTTGAGATCGGCCTGTAGTTGTTCATTTGTGTCTTGTCAAGATTGTCCTTTTTCAGTATAGGTTTGATTACAGCAGTTTTTAGTGATTCTGGAAACACACCTGATAATAAAGAAAAGTTGACGATCTGTAACAGGTCTGACTCTAAAGTCTTTGAGACCTTTTTGAAAAAACTTGTTGGCAGGACATCTAAACAGCAGGAGGAGGAGTTCAGTTGACCTAAGATGTCCTCCAGGTCTTTGCTGTTAATAGGTTGAAACTGTTTCATGGTGTTTAAACAGTTTTTCGGTGGACACAGTACATATCCTGGATCTGCTGTTGATGTACCAATTGCTTGTCTAATTTTTTGGATTTTTTCAGTGAAGAATTTGGCAAAGTCATTGCAGGCCATGGTCGAATGAAGTTCAGCTGCCACAGACACAGGAGGGTTTGTTAGCCTGTCAACTGTAGAAAATAAGACCCGAGCATTATGGCTGTTTTTAGTGATGATGTCAGAGAAGTAGGACCTTCTTGCACTCCTCAGTTGTAAATTATAATTGTGAAGTTTCTCTTTATAAATGTCATAATGAACCTGGAGGTTTGTTTTTCTCCATCTGCGCTCAGCTTTCCTGCACTCTCTTTTTTCATTTTTCACCAGTGTGGAGTTTCTCCATGGAGACTTTTTCCTTCCAGAGATAACCTTCACCTTAATGGGAGCAATAGTGTCCATTACATTTAACATGTTAGCATTGAAGCTATTGACGAGCTCATTGACTGACCCTCTGGACAGGTCAGGTGTTAATGGGAAGACCTGGTTAAAAATTGCACTACTGTTTTCAGTTATACACCGTTTTGTGATCACTGCTGTTGATATATTTGTGTGGGCTGAGATTTTACTTTCAAAGAAAACACAGTAATGATCAGACAGGCCCACATCAGACACAGTAACCTTTGAAATGCTCAGGCCTTTGGAGATCAGTAGGTCAAGAGTGTGTCCTCTGTTATGTGTGGCCTCTGTTACATGCTGAGTCAGCCCAAAGTTGCCCAGAGTGTTACTCAGGTCTTTAGTCCCTTTGTCCTGAGGGTTGTCCACATGAATGTTAAAATCCCCAGCAATAATTACACAGTCAAAATCAACACAGATCACAGACAGCAGTTCACTGAGGTCATTAAAAAAGTCTGTGCAGTATTTGGGAGGCCTGTAAACATTAAGAAACACAACTTTGGATGGGGCCTTCAGCTGTAAAGCCACATATTCAAAAGACTGAAAACTTCCAGGAGATAGCTGCTTACATTGAAATGGTTCATTAAATAAGACAGCAACCCCTCCTCCTCTCCTGCTCACCCTGACCTCACTGATAAAACTGTAGTTAGGAGGGGTCGTCTCGATGAGAACAGCTCCACTGTTACTTTGGTCCAACCAAGTTTCAGTTAAAAACATAAAATCAAGGCTGTGCTCAGTGATTAAATCATTAATTAAAAATGTTTTCCCAGCTAGAGATCTAATGTTTAATAAAGCCAACTTAAGTGTTTTAGAGGTATTACTTGTCCCCTCGTGTTTGGGAGCAGTCTGTGGCACACAAGGTATGTTTACTATGTTTAAAGATCTTTTAGAGTGCAGCTCTCTGTGTTTTGACCAGGCCACATGTCTCCTGTTACCTAAAAGTACAGAAATTTTAAAACCTTCTAGTAAACAGGGTCCCAGCTTCTCCTGGGAAAAGTCACCACTGCCATAATCCTCACAGCCCGGACCCTCCACACATCACACATCAGACTGCGGAGACAGGGCATGAAGAGGAACTAAGGGGGGCGAGGCTGGGCAATGTGACTTCGATTGCTCTGTTGAGGGTGGGGCTCGATGGCGAACCTTTGGCCGCTCTGGTGGGGGGTTTATGGGGGACAAAAAGGGATTGGGACGGGGGGTAGATCTGAGCCCAGCATTGACCCGCTCCATCATCTCCTCAGTGAATTTCAGGTGTGGGGAGGAGGGAGAAAGGGAGGGGGAGGAGGGTGATGGCCTGTCAGGGGTTTGGGGGACTGGGGAAGGTCGTGGTCCCTGGTCCTGGTCGTTGGTGTTGTTGAGAGAGTTGGAGGCAAATAGGGACCCCTCTTCTTGCCTTAGATGTCTCTCCTTTCTGAGGCTCTTCCTCAGATGCCTTAGATGTCTCTCCTTTCTGAGGCTCTTCCTCAGATGCCATGGATGTCTCTCCTTTCTGAGGCTCTTCCCGGGTGGGGGCAGATGGAGCTCCTCCTCAAGGTTTCTGCTGGGCTTTGTCTGTTCTTGGAGTACTGTTTGTTCCTCTTTATGAGATAACTCCTCGTTTATCTCAGCCTTGGCACCAAGCACGGATGGATGACGTATGGAATAAAACAAGTTGGAGGTGAACAGTTTCACCCCTGACTTGTTAAAATTAAATCCATTTGCTTTGAACAGATGCCTGCGTTCCCAAAAAATATTAAAGTTGTCGATAAAATGCACTGAGTGGTCAGCACATGCTGATATAAGCCATTTATTCAGTGTAAACAACCTGCTGAATCTCTCGTCTCCTCCTCTGACCGGCGGTACAGGTCCACTGATGAATACAGCTGCATTCAGAGAGTTTACAGTATTTAATAATCCAGTAAAGTCCTGTTTCAGAACCTCCGACTGTTGTTTGGACACATCGTTTGACCCTGTATACAGAACAATGTTTGTCACAGTTGGATATTCATCTGCAATTTGAAGAATTCTCTCCTTCAGGTTGTTGACCATATCGTTAGGAAAGCAGAGGACTTTAGTGTTCTTACCGCACATCCTTTGTACATCCTTTACGGCAGAGTCACCCACAATCAGAGTTTCAGGCCTAGCCTTTAGCTTTCCCTGTGGCCTTTCACTTTTCAACAGATTTTCAGACCTTATTTCGCTGCTTTTAGATGGATGGTTGTCCGATATAGATCCAGGGTCCTTTGATAGTGGAGCAAATCTGTTCTGCAGTTTCACATTCAGTTGTTTTGGAGGTTTGTTGTTAACCTTCCTATTCACGGTTGTCCAGTCCTGTTTCCTCCCGTATACAGGGGTAGAAGAGCTTCTCTGTCTCGTAGGAAGTGAAGGCCAGTCGGTTTCAGAGATTTCAGCTCGCTGTGCCCTGCCTGTGATACGTCCTCCCCCTTCCAGGAGACATGATTTATGTCTTGGTTTTGCACCAAGACAGTCTAAGGGGGGATTATCACTTGAGGATTTATAATAATGCACAGAGTCTACTTTCTTGGTCATGTTATCTGTGCTCCTTAGCTGTGTGCTAGCTTGCTCATCGCCATTGTTTTGAATCAAAGGCAAGGTTGTTTCATTTCCACACAGTCCATTTACCTCCACGTTTACTTCTAAGCGATGAATTTTTGTCTCCAGTACTGCAATCTTCTGCAGGAGGCTGTGGTAGTCATCTGTGGAGAGGGAAGGCATCTTGTTGCTAGTTAGCCTAGCGGTTAGCACCTTTCCAGGCTATTGAGGCTGCTCGGTGCCCAGACGCTGTAATCAGGCTTCAGCTGTGTCTAGGCCACAGACACACGGAGCGCTGAGGATAAGGTAACCATAAAATGTTGCTGTTTCTGTTAAGAACACTCTAGTCCTAATGATCTACAAGTGTCCAGAAGTTATCGCAGGTAAGCTCACACGGAAAAAAGGGAAAAAATCAGCATAAAAATCAATAAAAATCAATATAAGAAGCAAAGCATTCAAGAGCAAAGAGATGAAGCGTCCACGTCCAAAGCAAAAACAAAGCAAACAATTCTCATTCTACTTAATTCTAGTGGGTTTTATTGCTTAAATAAAGAAACTTTCAGTAAATGCACATCAAATGTGGCTAATGATGAGCAAATACATCTCTCAGCCGCCACTTTTTTAGGCACACCCATTTTTGCTCCATGGCACAGATCTGTAAGGCGCTTATGATCCGTGATGATGTGAAGCTGAGGACTCCTCAGCGTCATGTTCACCCAATCAGCTCGAAGCAGGAATCATACACAGATCTTTTTACGTTTATGACCTCAGCAGCGAGGCATGCATTTGTCTCATCAGCATGAAGACATGTTTATGTTTACTGTTTGATCAGCTTCTAGATCATACTGTTCTAACTCAATGATTACATATATTTTTACCATGATTATATGACTGGCATCAGTCATTTCCTCCAGCAGCTGAGCCCCTGCAGAGCTCCGCCCTGCACCATCCACACCCCCATCCCCACCAGCAGGAGGACTTTTGCCCCCAGAGACACTGACAGGAGGAGCAGGAGAGGAGGTGAAGCCCCGGCCAGAGAGAGAGGGGGCTGGGGGGGCAGGACATACAGGGTGGCCTGCTCTTTACCCAGTGGGTTGGAGGCGCTGCAGGTGTACTGTTGGCCTGGCTCCACGTCTCTCAGCTGGCTGACGGTGTGGTAGTGGCCAGTGGAGCCCTGAGCCAGCGGCCTGAGCAGAGAGCCCTCCAGCAGGTCGTCCGGGCCGAGCCACTGGACGTCCGGCAGCGGGGAGCCCTGGACCCGACACAGCGCTCTGTACCCGGACTGCTCAGTGCCCTCCACCGACAGGCCCAGGATCTTTGGAGGAGCTGGAGGAGGAGGAAGAGGAGTCAGATGCTGTGGAAGCCTTCATGCATCTTAATCCTACTAGATTAAAGGTTCTAGCTGCGAGCTATCTGTTGTAATAGAAAATCCACCCTTAAAATCAGCTGACTGTGTTTCACAAAGCTTCAGTACACCAAGCTGAAGAACAAGTGCTGGACTGTTTCTGGGTCAGCTGTGGGCAGAGTGATTTGGGCGGTACCTTCCACTCTCAGTCTGGTCCCCATCTTGTCCTCGAAGCTGATGTGTTCTCGTCCTTGAACCTCCACTCGGCAGTAGTAGCGTCCATTATCCTGCAGGATGGTGTTACTGATGCGCAGCGACAGGTCGTGCTCCCGCGGGTTTCCCTCCAGCCGATAGCGCTGGTCCTGCTTCGGCCCCGGCTCACAGGTGGGGGCTCCGGACCGGCTGGTGCAGCGGTACAGGACGGTGGCTCCCTGCCCGTGGCCCAGACGCCACACGACCTGCAGGGAGGAATGCTGGGAGTGCTGCGGATGGCCGAAGGTGCACGGCAGCACCACCGGGTAGCCCTCGATGCCTCGTACCTCCGGCTGAACCTTCACAAACCAGCCGTCTTCTGCAGAGCTGAGGGCTGATGGGAAAAAACAGTAGTTCAAGTAAAAATCTGTTATAAGTAGCAGAATGTTGCTGTTGTTGCTGGACAACCACAGAAGAAGCTTAAACTTCATTGTTTGCTGACGTCACCTGAGAGGCTAAGTGCAGCTGTTATGCAGCCACCTACCACTAGCTGGTGCTGTAGCTGCAGCAGGGTATCAGTGCTCAGTGAGCTGTTGGAGTCCCTGAACTCTGTAATGCTGTTAGCAAAATGACCAACAGCACAATGATTCATGGCGACTGGCTATGAGTGTGCAGAGTCGTGACCACGCCCACTCACCGTCTGGAAACAAGGATACAAAAGCTCCCTGCAGCTTTTCCTTAAACCTGAACCACTGAATCATTGTGCTTTACCTCCTTTGTCACAATAATCTAACATCATTATTTTACTTAAGACCTGAAAACAAAAACCGTCAGATGACTCACAGACCTGTAATCAGACCTCTTAGAACCGGAGCAGTCGCCCCCTGGTGGTCATTACAAATACAAGTTTGGGTTTGTGAAGCACTGATGTGATTCAGAGACACAACAGATGCACAAATGGCAAATAAAGCACACTTATTATACATTTGGCTCATTTTTAAGCTTCTCATCACTTTTCTAAAGTTCTGCCGTTTCTCTGAAAGAATCTGTGAGGATGCTTCTGTCTGTATTAAAGCACAGAAATGACATCACATCCTGGCACATTAAGACAACGTGCGTAAATCAGCTCACCTCGTGTGACGGACAGCAGCAGGGTCAGAGTGCTGCAGAGCAGCCGGGCGTCCATGATCCGACCAGATAAGACAAAGAAACAGGACGGCTGTGTGTGTGTGTGTGTGTGTGTGTGTGTGAGTGTGTGTGTGTGTGTGTGTGAGTGTGTGTGTGTGTGTGTGTGAGTGCGTGTGTGTGTGTGTGAGTCTGTGTCTGTGTGAGTGTGTGTGAGTCTGTGTCTGTGTGAGTGTGTGTGAGTCTGTGTCTGTGTGAGTGTGTGTGAGTCAGTCCCTCCCAGGACGTCGCTCATGATTTTCCGTTTCTCTATTTATACCCCGTCAAGCTTCCATGTGATCTGAACTTTGCTGTGTTTGCACGACTGAAACCGTGAAGAGGAACTCAGGTCTGAGCTGCAGAAATAAAATCAGCTCAACACGTTTGGATGAAAGTATTCACACCGTGTACTCGTGAACAAGTACAATAGTGTAGAAATACTCCAAGAAATACACGAGTAACATACTGAACGTGCGCATGTCATCCCTGCACTCTGCAGTCTCACAATGTTGTATTATTTTATGTTTCTTTCCTTTCTTAGTGAAATTTTAGATTATTTTAACTACTGTTTTATTTTTAATATTTTATGTACTGAACTGGATCCTGTGTTCTGTCCTCAGGATTCTACATCCTGATTGTAAGTAAAGATAAAACGGTTAATAGTAAAATATTACAGTTTGTATTTTAGATCAAATCGATAAAGAGAACGTGCTGAAAAGCTGACGAGTGGACGGGTGAGGTCAACAGTCGGCAGGTTAGAAGCATTGTTTGTTTGAAATTAAAGTCCTCAAATGTTGACTGATTACATTTCTGCCACCTGGGGGCAGTGTGCTCCCCCTGCATGCGGGGCCTCCCTGCTGCTGTGGAGTCGGGGCGGTCTGCCTTCCCCCACCGCAGGGAAAAGGGTAACACCACCTGGGTCTGGGTGCAGTTCCCCCCTCCAGGGGCAAGGGTACCTAGACCCGGTTTGTAGAGTACGCTTGGGGAGTGTGATCGTGTGTACAGCGTCTCTTTATGTCTGTCATGGTCCTGGGTCGGTGACCCAGCGCTTTTAGTTTGTTATCATTTTCTAGATGATGATTGTTTAAGTTCTGTGTTATTTTCGATCTGCCTCTAAGTCTGCGTCTGTATCTGTCTGTCTATGGTGTCTCCCCATCTGTTTGTGAATCTGTCTGTTTAATTCAATGTCTTGTCTGGTTCCATGTATCTGAGTTTCCTGTCTTATTGTGAAGGTCCGTGTCGTATGTGAGTGTGATCAGTTTACGTTTCCCCTGTCCCGTCAGCCCAGATTCCTCCCAGCTGTGTTGCCCTCTTGTCTCTCATCCCCTGATTACTGGTGTGTGCATTTAAGCCCTGTGTGTTCTCCTGCCTGTTGCCGGTTCGTCTGTATTACTCAGTGTCAGTCTGTGTATCCACCGTGCCTTCTCCCTGCTGTTCATCGTCAGCCTCCTCTGCTCGTTTTCATTCAGGTTTGTGCTCTGTAGTTTAGTTGTTTCCCAGTTTAGTTTAGTTCGAGCCCCGTTTGCTGTTTGTCCACATTCTTTTGTGTTCAATAAATCACCTTCACTCCTCTACGACTGCCTGCGCTTGGATCCTCATTTATTCCACACGGCTCGCCTCGGCAGCCGTGACAATGTCTGTCTCCACGTTGGTTGAGTGTGGAGTAAGTGCATATGAGAGCATGAGGGTGGGAATGGATGTTTGTGTCTGTGTGTGCCTGTATGTCTGTGTCTATATGTCAGGTTGGATGTCAGGCGCCACCTCTCTGGGGACATCTCAGGCCCTCCAAGGTTTGGAGGCCTATCTCCCCCCACCACCACTCCCCCTGCCAGTGGCGGACTCCCTCAGGTGTCGGTGCGTTGGAGGTTCTTTGTGTCCGGGGGTGGGCGTCCAGGTACACACCGGCTCACTCCTTGGCGGCCGCTTATCGGGGCCTGGAGTCTGGGGCTCGCTCGGGCCACTTCGGAGGTGGGGTGCCCCCGGCCTCTCGGCCTGGGGCTCGGTCACTCAGGCGCAGCTGGCTGCCGGCGGAGCTCACGGGCGCGTCACTGCAACTCCCCCTGGCTTCTGCTCCGCGGCTGCTGAGTGAGCCCTCATCTGGGACTCTCCTCAGCTCTTTCTGGGACAGTGGCGCAGCTGCCCCTCTGTTGGTCTTCCTTGGTCTCTTGTGTTCTGGGGGCCTCTGGATGTCTGGAGTTTTGATCTCCTCCATACCTGCTTCATGCCCTGGAGGACGGGGCTGTGGCCCCCCCACACCCTCTAGCAGATCATTACATGAAGGAACCTTTTAAAAAAACAAGCGCGTCCATGCTCACAGGTGTACACACGGGTGATCGCACCCACAAACTACACCCTTTTTGGCTCCTACCTCAAAGCACACTGTGTTCTGTTGATCTTATGTGCTGCACAATAATGTTTAACATTTAGTATTTACTGTCATATTCCCATATATCATTGTGATGTTGTTTATTCTATTACTCTTGTTCTCTTCTGCTTGTTTTCTTTTTTCTTTCTCAGCAGGTGATCCAGGTGATTGATATATGCATTTTTTTTTTTTTGTCTGCTTATTCTCCCCCGTCCCTCTTCCCTGCTGTTTTTGTTTCCCTCTTTCTTTCTCCTTTTTCTTTTCCCCAGTCAAGTCTGTCCCGTATCTAGCAAGTGAAAATAAATAAAATAAACAATAAAAGGTGAATCAAATAGACCATTACGGCTGGGATGGTCCATTTGGTAAAGTAAATCCGTTGGGCATCTTTCTTTGCCTTTAGACAACAATTCTGATGCAAAAGAGCCAAACGGGACAGGCAGAAAAAACAAAAAGTATATTTAACCACAAATTTCCGATAAGAAAATTTAAAGTTAAGTTTTGCTCTGTGTTTATTCTGCTTTTGTGATGCAAAGCTACGCTACTGCAGTCCCAGAGCTTGAAACGAGCAAAAGTCCAGAGTTTGAATATAAAATGAAAATGATTTCCAGACTTGGACGTAGCTAAATCCCATGAAGCTGCTGTTCGTGCGTATATGTGTACTAACAGAATGTCTCTCTGCATGCACGTAAATGTTCCTGTGCACATCAGCACGCATCATAAAACAAACACAACAAACAAAAAAACCTGATAAATGGAAGCATGTGACTCAGACTGTGATGCTGTTTTCTTTATATGAACTGAAACTGTTCATGTGCCTCATGCAAGCTTTCACTTCATGATTCCATAATGTTGCTCCACAGTTGGAAACACGTCTTCATTTTAAAACAGTCCCATTAATGTCCCAGTCTGACCCTCACATTTCCACGTTGACCTGGAAATAATGAAAATGTGGAGGATTCAGAAACATTCAAAGGTATTTTAAACTGCAGCCACAGATCGGGATCACTCGAGTCCAAACACAGTGAGTGCTCCATCAGCACATCAACATGTGGAGCTAAATTCAATCTGTAAAGACACATAAAATATAAGTAAAAATAAAAGGTGTAAAACTGGTTGGGAAGTGGTCTCTGTTTCTCTGCTTCGTCTACGTGACAGGAAACACTTAGTTTAGAGGTGACGGTTTTCTCAGAACTTCCTGTTTTACTCTCTGTGTGCAGTCAGTCTGAGGATGAGGCCCGCTACATGCATCACAGCCCTCGTATCTTATCAGTGTTATTCAGAGATGGGCGCGTTACTGTAATCTGATTACTTTTTTCAGGTAACGAGTAAAGTAAGGGATTACTATTGCAAAAACAGTAATTAGATTACCGTTACTTTCCCGTAGGAACGCTGCGTTACTGCGTTACTAAAACCGTGATTTTCCTGCGAGTGTCTCATGACAGTGACGTAAGCGAGTGTGACGTTAGTGACAACAGCTGTGTGCAGATCAACAGTGGATCATATATCCAGTGCAGGAGAGAGTATGAGCGTGCAGCGTTTAAAGCGTGGAAGTACTGACCTTACTTTGAGTTTGATTCCATAAAAAGTGACAAAAACATTAGTGTCCGCTGTGCGTGGGAAGAAAACTTCTTTTTACAGCGAAAAACCCCTAAACTTCCAACAAGCACCGAGTAGCTACGACGTAATGGGAAACTCACAGAGAAACTCGCGGATTCTTCCACTGACCGCGGCACACCTGCACCAGGGTAAACCTCCGCCTGCCCCACTCCTGCTTTACAGGTGAAAATAGAGCAACAGGACCGCTGAGTCTTTGACTTTATTTATTTTCTGCTGTGTTTTACTTGCATCTATTTGAAAGACTGAGTGCAAACACAAAAAATATTTTATTTTATGTGCTGGAATGTGCAGAAAATAGGTTTAAATGTTAAACTAATTTCTTCCAGTCAGAGAATGTTGCATATAATTAAATGTTTGCTTGATGCATAAAGTTAAAAGATTAAAACTAATAAAACAAGTTTTAAAAAGAGACTTTTCCATTTGATTACATTTTGTATGATGGATTATGCAGAAAAAGTAGAATTGGGCTGAAAGATCTATCGCTTTATCACCTACTCAGGTTGTAAATCGTGTTTTTAAAAAGTAACTAAGTAACTAAGTAATTAATTACTTTTGAAAATAAGTAATCAGTAAAGTAACGGGATTACTTTTTTGGGGAAGTAATCGGTAATTAGTTACTGATTACTTTTTTCAAGTAACTTGACCAACACTGGTGTTATTCAGTTTAAACCAAATGTTTGCAGATGTGGGGCAGCATGGTGTGGGGCCACAGTGGGCCCATGCCTGGGCCACAGTGGGCCCAGGCCTGGGCCACAGTGGGGTAACAAATAATACCATAAAACAGACTCACAGCTGCAAAAGTCAAACTCTGCACAGGCAACTGTGCTACACATAAGTACCAGCTATGTTACAGCGGCTGAATGAAGAGAGCTGTCCAAGAGCAGCTTCATGAGGTCTGCACCAGCCTGATGCTCAGCTTGATGCTCAGCTTGATGCTCAGCTACGTTTCTTAATGACTGTTTTAAAGGCCTGTGCTGCAGGTTTGGGAGGTGCACACAAGCTTCAGTTCATGGTCGGCTTATCAGCGTTTTTGAAATGATGCCATGCTTTTATTTTCCAGTTGAATTAAAAGCGCCTCATATACAGTATGGCGACGTCCTTCTCTCAGCCTTATATCACATATGAGACGTAAAACATGTGCTGCTTTCACCTTCTTACTGTCTCCTGTGTGGTGTTTCCTTGTTATTACATCGTAGCAGACATGCAGGTGTGGGTGACCTGTAGGGCTGTGTGGGCGGGGCCACATGTGTCTGAAGCGGGTCTCCTCACAGAAACGCCATTGAAGGGCTGTGAAGTAAACAAAGTCTGAGTATTTAGAAACCTTAAATATGTTTGATATTGTTCATTATTTAAATGTCAGAAATCAAACTGAAGCAGGTTTGAGTCAGAGACCCGAGCATCAGCACTGCCATGATCCTGGAGCGTTTTGTGTTTATTCTAATTTTGCTGTTAGTTCTCAGGGTTTGGTTCTTGTGTTTAGTGCTCAAGTGTTTTATCAGCCCTTCCTGTGTCTCCCTCTGTGCTCTGTTCATGTCCCCGAGTCATGTAGTAAAACAGTCTGTGTGTTTCCTGTTTTACTTTGTAGGTTGTGTTGTCTCGTTCCTGTGGGCCATGTCCTGATTACCGGTGTGTGTATTTATGGTGTGTGTCTGCCTGTGCTCCTCGTCGCGTCGTCTGTGTTTCTCTGCATTAGTTGGTATCTCTCCGTGTTTCTCTGTTCCATCTCGTGTTTCAGGTTTATTCGTTTTTCCTAGTTTAGGTTCGTGTCTTCGTGCAGTCCTCGACACCCTCATTTCTCTGTATATTTCACACGTTGTAAATAAAACGCTCACCTGCATCTAGCAGTTTCCTGCATCTTGGGTCCTCATTTAACTCCACCACACGACTGCTGCCCCAGCTGTGACAAGCACACTGTGAAAAGCAGCTTCGTCACAGAGACAGGCTTTGATGAAGACCACCAGACTCCAGCAAACGTCCTGATTGACAAACATGAAAACACAAAGAAAACAGGCAGTAAAATGTGTGAAACCCTGAGGTGGCCCTGGGCTCACTCACATATTTATTCTTCTCTTTAATTAACAGGAAATGATCAATTTAGAAATGACACATTTGACACTTCCTGAATTTGTTGTTTGACGGCTTCATTTCTTTGTCAGTCTGAGGATGTGGCCGCAGCGTTTCTCCCTCATTCTGAGTGCGATCGTCTCAGGTAAGAACTTTGAATCTGGGTTGAAGCAGGATGGCACCAGAGAGGATCATAAGACTCACAGTAGAGATATCCTGACTTTAGATCTGGATTTTCCTTTAAGTCATTCATTCAGACACACAGGACATAAGAATTTAATGAGGAACGGCTTTGTATTTCCGTCACTGAAAGTCACGGCGGTCGGTGGTGAACACCACAGCACAGAGGTTAGAGCTTTTTCAAACCAGGCCACAGATGGATAAACGTGTCCTCGTTGGACCAGGAGCGTCTCTGAAGGCCGAGGGGCTCCTGGTCCAGACGCAGCAGGCTGGAGGATGTTCTGCAGGTCTTATAGAACCTGCTGCTGGTGTCTCAGAGCATCTTCAGAGGTCTGCTAGAGTCCCAGTGTCGCTGGTTGGAGCTGTGCAGTGAGTTCAAACATGAAAATAACCATCCAGATGTGTTCTGTCAGGTTCTGTCTCAGCTGGATGGAAGCTGACCGTCTCTCCAGGGGTCAGAGTCTCCAGAGGGGAAGATGCTGTCCTCGGCTGCTTCTTCACCCCCACACGGGATTATTCAGGAATGATCAAGGTCACATGGAAGTTCATAGCATCAAACACTCCTCCGTTCTTGGACTGTCCAGTAAAAAATGATTCCATGCATGGAGCCAATCCCTGTGCATTTTCCGATTTAAAACATTCCCTGAAAGGAGACCCTCGATGGGGGGATGGGTCGCTCCTCATCAGGGATGTACAGGTGACTGATAACGGCACGTACTTCTGCAGAGTGGAGCTCGACGGGTGGAAGAACTTTAAGGAAGCAAAGACAAAGCTTCATGTTGGAGGTAAGGTCGAGTTCAGCTTTTACTGAAAGTTATCAAAGTTGTATGAGTCACTTTCTTCTGTGGTGCAAAGACTGTAATGAAAGATAGCCACACAGCGACCTTCTGACTCTGCCGAGGTTTGAGTCACACTGGACTGTAAATTATTCTTGTGCATGCGTGAAACGCAAGAAGATTCGACCTGCCTCATTTCTGTCTGCCGCTTATTTACTTTCCCGCTCTCTGAAACGTGGCGGCAAAATGTCGAGGGAAAGCAGCGAGTGTGTTAAATGGACTAACAATGAGGTGGAGTTGTTGCTGCGAGTAACACAAAAGTACAAAGTTGCAAAAGCGAGTGAGAATTAAAGAATTCGAAGAAAAGCTCTCTGGAGCGTGTGCAGGCTGATATTAATCTTTAACAGGGCTGTCAAACAAAACAACTGCTGTATAACGCCCTCCACTATCTTTGTTTAATTCAATTCAATTTTATTTATATAGCGCCAAATCACAACAAAAGTCACCTCAAGGCGCTTCATAGATACAGAGAAAAACCCAACAATCATATGACCCCCTATGAGCAGCACTTTGGCGACAGTGGGAAGGAAAAACTCCCTTTTAACAGGAAGAAACCTCCGGCAGAACCAGGCTCAGGGAGGGGCGGGGCCATCTGCTGTGATTGGTTGGGGTGAGAGAAGGAAGACGGGATAAAGACATGCTGTGGAAGAGAGACAGAGGTTAATAACAGATATGATTCAATGCAGAGAGGTCTATTAATGCATAGTGAGTGAGAAAGGTGACTGGAAAGGAAAAACTCAATGCATCATGGGAATCCCCGGCAGCCTATGTCTATTGCAGCATCACTAAGGGAGGATTCAGGGTCACCTGGTCCAGCCCTAACTATATGCTTTAGCAAAAAGGAAAGTTTGAAGCCTAATCTTGAAAGTAGAGATAGTGTCTGTCTCCTGAATCCAAACTGGAAGCTGGTTCCACAGAAGAGGGGCCTGAAAACTGAAGGCTCTGTCTCCCATTCTACTTTTAAATACTCTAGGAACAACAAGTAGGCCTGCAGAGCGAGAGCGAAGTGCTCTAATAGGGTGATATGGTACTACAAGGTCATTAAGATAAGATGGAGCCTGATTATTTAAGACCTTGTATGTGAGGAGCAGGATTTTGAATTCTGGATTTAACAGGAAGCCAAAACAGGAGAAATCTGCTCTCTCTTTCTAGTCCCTGTCAGGACTCTTGCTGCAGCATTTTGGATTAGCTGAAGGCTTTTCAGGGAGTTTTTAGGACTTCCTGATAATAATGAATTACAGTCGTCCAGCCTGGAAGTAATAAATGCATGAACTAGTTTTTCAGCGTCACTCTGAGACAGGATATTTCTAACTTTAGAGATGTTGCACAAATGGAAGAACGCAGTCTTACATATTTGTTTAATATGTGCATTGAAGGACATGTCCTGGTCAAAAATGACTCCAAGGTTCCTCACAGCGTTACTGGAGGCCAAGGTAATGCCATCCAGAGTAAGAATCTGCTTAGATACCATATTTCTAAGCTTTTCAGGGCCGAGTACAATAACCTCAGTTTGATCTGAATTAAGAAGCAGAAAGTTAGCGGCCATCCAGGTCTTTATGTCTTTAAGACATTCCTGCAGTTTAACTCATTGGTGTGTGTTATCTGGCTTCATGGACAGATAGAGCTGGGTGTCATCTGCATAGCAGTGTAAATGTATGCTATGTCTTCTAATGATGCTGCCTAAGGGAAGCATGTATAATGTAAACAGAATTGGTCCTAGCACTGAACCCTGTGGAACTCCATAATTAACCTCAGTGTGTGAAGAGGACTCTCCATTTACATGCACAAACTGGAGTCTATTAGATAGATATGATACAAACCACTGCAGTGCAGTACCTGTAATACCTACAGCATGTTCTAATAATTGGCCACATGACTGCATCACATGGCTAACATGCGTCATCATTTTCAAAAGTCTCCGTTTTTGCTGTCCACACTACGACGCGAAAGCACCGTTTTCAAAATGCTTCGTATTCCTTCGGGGAAAACGCGTCTCAGTGTGGACGGGAGGGCAAATGGAGAGAAAACGATGTTTCCAAACTAAAACGCATTCGTGTGGTCGTAGCCGCAGGCTCATGGCTGGAAGCCAATGAACAAACAGGGTGAATGGAGCAGAGAGCGTTTCATGCCAGGCTGGTTTAAGGTGTCACATGATGGAAAACCATTTTTAATCAGATCACTTTTCTGCTTCTTGTTCCCAGCTGAGCCTCACATCCTGAACCTCTCTGTGGTGGAGATGCCCTGTGGCTCAGACAGCGCCCCCCGGAGGCTGCAGTGTCAAGCTGAAGGTAACCCGCCGCCTAAGATTATGTGGCTGTTGGCCTCCAGACGCATGTTAGAGAACAAGGGTGAGTCCTCACAGTCCAGCCCGTACCATGTGACCAGCTGTGTGCCGTACCTGGAGGAGGAGGAGCTCACCTGCAGGGCGGAGAGTGCACTAAACCACACGGAGAGGACGTATCCAACCAGAGAGCCTCAGGATCAGAGTGAAGAGAGTGAAGAGAGTGAAGAGAGCGACTCTCTGAAGATCCCTCTGATCGTGCGTGGTGTCATCACTCTCCTGATCCTGATCGCAGGAATCGTCTTTTACTGCCTGAGTGAGCTCCTGTTTCTACTCAGTGCTGCCAGGTTCTCTTAGTGGTCACTCCAGATATTGCAACATAAAACAACCTGTGGCCTGTTCAGAGCTTAGTTTGAGGCAGCTGGAGTCTTTCAGTCATTGTTGTCATCTTGTTTGTGTGTGAAGGAAACAGTTGTCAGCAGCAGGTCTCAGACTCCGCAGCAGGAAATCCTCAGACAGTTCATTCAGCCGGCGCCATGTCCGACTCCACTTCCCGTGAGTCCCAAAGCTTCTAAAGTTTCAGCTTTTTCATGGATGTGAAAAGAAATCAATAAAGAATTCATTGATGTGAAACAACAACGCTGAGGGGCCAGCATGAGACCAAGAAGAATAATTTTAGACAGTGAATGTGGGAACGAGCAGAGCAGGTCACCTTTATGCACAGACCTGAGAGGACCTGTAGCAGCGAGTCCATCCGTGAGGATTCTCTGCTGTTTCGACTGGAAATGAAACGAATCCTGTGAGCAAAGCAGCTGTTTTCACCTCAGATGAGATTTTTTTTCTTTCAGCTCCAGAAACCAACGAGGAAGCAGGTGAGTGAGGAGCTGACAGCTGACAGAGCGACCAGGTGAGACCATACTGTAAAAGTGCTCTGAGTGTCCACACATAAACAACACAGCAAGGTAACAGCTGGTTTCACACCTGCCTCGTCTTCCTCACCTGAGCTGTTACTAATGGAAACAGCAGAACCTCCACATTCCTGATGCTCGCATCATTTGATAATCATGCTGTGACAGATGATATCTTTATTTTGGTCAGGCTAAACATGTCTCATTTTTGCTCCTTCGTTATTCTGACGAAATAAGAAATGATCTGAATCTGCGCCAATGAAAACCAAAAATATGACTGTACAGTATAAAAGGCATTAAAGTCACTTTCAGCTCTGCAGCACCATGATATTGATATTGTCATCTGATAATGGCTTTAATGGCTGAACTCTTCATTTCGTTTCAGGGTCATGTGCCATCTGAGGAACTCCAGGTGTGGAAAAACACCAGTCAGAAAACATTGTCCTGTTCTCAGGAACAACCCAGTGAGACGAGGCCCGGCTGTTTTTCCCAAGAGCCTGAAGACTTTTAATGATTTACTGTCCACAGAAGTACAGCAGCATCCTGTCAAAGCTTTGTAAAGCCAGTCTTCTCTTCTTTTCCATTTAAGCTTTGTCTTCAGCACAAACAGCAACAGAGTTCCTGACATTTATAAGCACAATTAAGATATTCAGTCACATTGTTTTTACTGAGCTACTGCACAAACCATTACATCATTCCTTTATTCTGCTGTGTTTTAAGGAGAGATTGATTTTGTTTCCAGTGTTGTGGAGAAAACTTGTAATGAAGACAGAAAAAAATAAACATTCAAACACAGTCTGTGATTGGTCAGACGACACAAACTCACCAGTGTGGTGAGTTTTATTGTAAAACTTGTCAGCGAATGACTCAATTAAAAATCATTAAATCTGTTTTGACATGTGAAGCTCGACTCGTGTTGTTTTGTTTCTACAATCACATCCAAACACAACAATAACACTCACAGCTGACATGTTTTTAAATTGAAAACGTTTGTTTTTTTCTGAAACCCAAGTTCTGAAAAGGTTGGCGCACAGTGTAAAATGTAACAATAGAACGCTAATTTTTAGAATCTCATGAACTTCATTTATAAACGACAACAAACATATCAAATCTTTAAACTAAGAACATTTACCATATTAAAAGAAAAACACGCCCACTGATGTCAGAAACGTTTAAAAAAAGGTAAGTGGTACTAAAGTGAAACAGCTGGACGAACATTTTTGTAACTAACCGGACTAACTGGCATCAGGTCAGTAACATGGTCGTGGCCGATGGCCCCGCCCCTCCCTGGTTCTGCAGTTTTCTTCCTGTTAAAAGGAAGTTTTTCCTTCCCACTGTCGCCAAAGTGCTTGCTCATTGGGAAACGTGATCGTTGATGTTTTGTCAGTTTTCTGTGTTATTGTAGGACCTCTACAGCACTGCAACAGTTGGTTACCCTTAATATTTGCACATCCTCTACAGTGAAAATACCAAAATTACAAAGTTTTACAGTTTAGAGTAAAATGTCAACCATATAGATTTAATTTGTTTAATATTCTGGACCCTCCCCCGGTCCAGGAGGGACATACAGCATTCTGGTAAGGTGTCAAGATTGGACAAGGGCTGCATGCAGTCTCTGGTCCACCAAACCCTTGTTCACCCCGGGCCATTAGTGGAGGCAGAGTGGATGGAGGTTAAATGTGGGCATGGGGACGTCCACAAATAGATACATAGTGCTGCTGCTGATTAAATTGAAAGGAAAAACACATGAAATAAAGGCTGCAGTAAGCTCATGCCTGTTGCATCCCCTGATTTTGGGAACAAATTTTTAATTAGAGACCTCACGACCTCCCCCGAACACTTTCTTGATGTAGCTGAGATGGTCAGTAGTTGGAGGTGGTGTGGAGGGGGAACCAAAGGTTTTGAGCAATAAATACTGTAGCTGCAAATACCTCCAAAACTGAATCTGTGGTTTAAGGTCATTAAAGGACGTGAGAATTCTCCCCTGATACAGGTCTCCAAGAACAAGTATCCCTCTCTAGACCCACAGTCTCCAGGAAAATGGAGACTTATTAATGCAGAGTGTTGGACTGAGTCATATGGAGACCTCTGTCACAATCTGCGAGGCAGATCGTCAGGAGATGAATGATGTGGACCCAAACGCAAGCACTGACGACAGCGTAGCTGCGACAAAGTTTATTAATAAAGGAAAACAAAATACAAACCAAGGCAGAGCATGGCAGGGAACGGCACTAACCAAACCTAAACTGGGAACAGCTACAAAATAATAATACAAGGACCAAAAAAACCTGCAACAAGAAACCTGAAAACCTGAGACGTGGAACCTGGAACATGGAGAGACACACAGCAGAAATACAGGGGAAGGTACGCAGACGAACCAACTAACAGAGGCAAACACAAGGCTTAAACACAGAGGCATGAACAGGACCAGATGGCAGCATGGGAGCTGGTGGCTGAACAGACTCACCGGAGCCGTCAACAGACACGAGGAGATGCTGGCCAGGCTCACCAGAACCCCCAGCTGATGTGGCGTGATGCTGGCGCGGTTCTCCTGAACCCCCAGTGGGAACAGAAGGCAACTGGACGGGCCCCTCAGACCCTCCGGCAGAGGCAGAAACAGGACCAGCAGGTACGAAGACCTCTGGTAGAGATGGCTCTGCCCAGGCAGTTACAGCAGGATGAAGTCCTCAGCTGGCCAAATGAACTCACTATAGCTTCCAGCAGAGGACGGCTGCTGAGACAGCCCAGTAAAGCTCTCAGGAAAAACAGGTTGCACTGGCTTCTTCGTCTCCAGGGTCCAGAGTCACCTAGAGCTGAACCTCAGCCTCTGGAGAGGCCCTGGAGAGAGTAACGGTCTCTAAATCGACCAGCTCTTGAACACCGAAATCAGAAGACTAAGAACTTCAACCCTAAAATACCCCCAAACCAAGAACTGATAAATCATGACAAAAATCTATCTCAGTAGCAATACAGAAAACAAAACACTGGGTCACAGACCCAGGGACCGTGAGAGCTTCAGTATGAAGGTGGGAGTTAAAATTCAGTAAAAGGCCACCTTCTTCCAGACTGTCTGCAGGAATGAAAGAAGGGGTGGGTTTGTATATCTGCTCAGAGCTTGGTGGTTAAAATGTGCATCAGAGGGAGTGGTGAGCACAAAGTACTCTCCAGACTAAACCATGGGGGGGCTCGTTCTGGAGGGAGGGCCAGTGAACCATGTGTCTCAGACTGAAAGCATAATGGTAAAACAGTAAATCTGGGACCCCCAGGCCTCCCAGGGCCTTCTCAAACATGTACATCATTAGCTTTCACCAAGGGTTCCTTGCTAGCGCCATTTTGCTGTCGAAGCGTACGTTTTTGTCTGTGACTCGGCAATATGAGCTTTCACAAAGACTCTTCAAGCTTCCCGCTCTCCTGAGGCGATATTTCCTGCGTACTGTTCTAAATCTAAAGCAAATCAGCTGCCACTGTGATGGAGCTTCCCCATTCAAGCTGCCATCTTGACCGCCTACGCAATGTTCCCTCTGAGCTGCGCGTGCGCAATTATGCACTACTGGCACGTCTCTGCGCACAGAAAATCTGCATTGCGCACAAAAAAAATCCAACCTGATTTGAAATTTAAACTTTAACAATCCTGTTCTGCAGTGTGAGTCAGTGACTGGCTGCTCCCGTATGGGATCAGAACGATGCCACCTTATCCCACAGTCCAGCCAATGATGCGATTCACACTCGTATATACGCACCTGATCCACGTGGTTGACAGGCTATGACAGCGTCCTTATGTGCGACACCGGTGTTTTAGCAAAGCGGCTGATGTGGAGTGAAGCCACGTTAATGACAACGTGTACAACCATTGGAGATGTGAGCAGGACAGACGGAACAACTGACGGACAAAGTGTGGACTTTATACCAGTTTGTAAATTGTGTTGATCGGCCACGTGAAACCAGAGTTATGATAAAAATATCTGCAATGTTTGTTTTTCTTCCTGAATACTGTCGTTGTTTATATTTACTGCAGGAAGAAACGGTAAAAACTGCGTTTGATAAGGATAACGCTCGAAAGCCTGCGAGCAAAGACGAAACCAAAGAACCTCAGCCTTTCCTATTGGTGGACAAATGTACCATGTGGACCAATCAAAAAATAACAGAACAGCTGATTGTTCTGTAAATAGTTTGAAATGTTTATTTAAAAAAACCCTTGGCTGCATATTCAGGTAAACAGCTGCAAAAAACTCAGTTACTTCTTTGAAGAAGTAACTGTATCATTAACTGCCCAACATTGGTCATTATTTACTGTATGTTGCAGACAGAGTTACAGACTCTCTCCCAGACTCAGACTCAGAATACAGTCAGAGCTTTATTGGAGTTGAAGTTATTTTTGCTTCCAATAGTGTTAACATGCTGCAGGTCATGAACAAGATTTATTTTTTAAATTTCATTGTAAGTGGGCTAAAGCAGTTAATTAAAAGTAGTCTAACATAAATGCTGTAATTTGATTAGTTTAATAAAACATGTGACTTGGATGATTCGATGCTGGCGTGACCACAGTGCACGTCTGCTGTCGCTCACAGTGGTCCGAGTGTCCGCTCAGGGAGTTTGTGTGTTCAGACACGTGAAACATTAGAGGGAACGTTGCGCCTACGTCACCAGACTCCGGGACAAAGGAGTTTTGAAGTGTGTTGGTCCTTTACTCCGGGAGAAGCAACCTGTCGCTAAACAGACTCCTCTGGTTGTTTAGGGTCTACTTTTTAATGCACAGGTACGGTCACACAATCTGCACCTTTCTAATCATTCTAAATATTCTCAACTATTTAAACATCTTTCAGTATCCTGCTCTGTTTGCACACTACAGCCTGGCTTTGCCACTCACCTGTATTCTAATTTTAATACCTGTACAGTACTCTGCTTTGGTAACTATGGTCCATGATGTAAATATGTAAAAATGTTTTTCTGTTCTGTTTGTATATGTGTGTTTTTGCTGCTGATATAACCAAATTTCCCTTGTGGGACAATTAAAGGATTATTCTATTCTTTTGTATTCGACTATATTCAGGATAATTCACTAGAAGACAGTCAAAACAGGAACCACAGACTCAAATGAATCAAGAATCGAGCAGAGAAATCATCACAGTGACAAGCACACTGTGAAAAGCAGCTTCGTCACAGAGACAGGCTTTGATGAAGACCACCAGACTCCAGCAAACGTCCTGATTGACAAACATGAAAACACAAAGAAAACAGGCAGTAAAATGTGTGAAACCCTGCAGGTGGCCCTGGGCTCGCTCACATATTTATTCTTCTCTTTAACTAACAGGAAATGATCAATTTAGAAATGACACATTTGACACTTCCTGAATTTGTTGTTTGACGGCTTCATTTCTTTGTCAGTCTGAGGATGTGGCCGCAGCGTTTCTCCCTCATTCTGAGTGCGATCGTCTCAGGTAAGAACTTTGAATCTGGGTTGAAGCAGGATGGCACCAGAGAGGATCATAAGACTCACAGTAGAGATATCCTGACTTTAGATCTGGATTTTCCTTTAAGTCATTCATTCAGACACACAGGACATAAGAATTTAATGAGGAACGGCTTTGTATTTCCGTCACTGAAAGTCACGGCGGTCGGTGGTGAACACCACAGCACAGAGGTTAGAGCTTTTTCAAACCAGGCCACAGATGGATAAACGTGTCCTCGTTGGACCAGGAGCGTCTCTGAAGGCCGAGGGGCTCCTGGTCCAGACGCAGCAGGCTGGAGGATGTTCTGCAGGTCTTATAGAACCTGCTGCTGGTGTCTCAGAGCATCTTCAGAGGTCTGCTAGAGTCCCAGTGTCGCTGGTTGGAGCTGTGCAGTGAGTTCAAACATGAAAATAACCATCCAGATGTGTTCTGTCAGGTTCTGTCTCAGCTGGATGGAAGCTGACCGTCTCTCCAGGGGTCAGAGTCTCCAGAGGGGAAGATGCTGTCCTCGGCTGCTTCTTCACCCCCACACGGGATTATTCAGGAATGATCAAGGTCACATGGAAGTTCGCAGCATCAAACACTCCTCCGTTCTTGGACTGTCCAGTAAAAAATGATTCCGTGCATGGAGCCAATCCCTGTGCATTTTCCGATTTAAAACATTCCCTGAAAGGAGACCCTCGATGGGGGGATGGGTCGCTCCTCATCAGGGATGTACAGGTGACTGATAACGGCACGTACTTCTGCAGAGTGGAGCTCGACGGGTGGAAGAACTCTAAGGAAGCAAAGACAAAGCTTTATGTTGGAGGTAAGGTCGAGTTCAGCTTTTACTGAAAGTTATCAAAGTCGTATGAGTCACTTTCTTCTGTGGTGCAAAGACTGTAATGAAAGATAGCCACACAGCGACCTTCTGACTCTGCCGAGGTTTGAGTCACACTGGACTGTAAATTATTCTTGTGCATGCGTGAAACGCAAGAAGATTCGACCTGCCTCATTTCTGTCTGCCGCTTATTTACTTTCCCGCTCTCTGAAACGTGGCGGCAAAATGTCGAGGAAAAGCAGCGAGTGTGTTAAATGGACTAACAATGAGGTGGAGTTGTTGCTGCGAGTAACACAAAAGTACAAAGTTGCAAAAGCGAGTGAGAATTAAAGAATTCGAAGAAAAGCTCTCTGGAGCGTGTGCAGGCTGATATTAATCTTTAACAGGGCTGTCAAACAAAGCAACTGCTGTATAACGCCCTCCACTATCTTTGTTTAATTCAATTCAATTTTATTTATATAGCGCCAAATCACAACAAAAGTCACCTCAAGGCGCTTCATAGATACAGAGAAAAACCCAACAATCATATGACCCCCTATGAGCAGCACTTTGGCGACAGTGGGAAGGAAAAACTCCCTTTTAACAGGAAGAAACCTCCGGCAGAACCAGGCTCAGGGAGGGGCGGGGCCATCTGCTGCGACCGGTTGGGGTGAGAGAAGGAAGACAGGATAAAAGACATGCTGTGGAAGAGAGACAGAGGTTAATAACAGATATGATTCAATGCAGAGAGGTCTGTTAATACATAGTGAGTGAGAAAGGTGACTGGAAAGGAAAAACTCAATGCATCATGGGAATCCCCGGCAGCCTACGTCTATTGCAGCATAACAAAGGGAGGATTCAGGGTCACCTGGTCCAGCCCTAACTATATGCTTTAGCAAAAAGGAAAGTTTGAAGCCTAATCTTGAAAGTAGAGATAGTGTCTGTCTCCTGAATCCAAACTGGAAGCTGGTTCCACAGAAGAGGGGCCTGAAAACTGAAGGCTCTGTCTCCCATTCTACTTTTAAATACTCTAGGAACAACAAGTAGGCCTGCAGAGCGAGAGCGAAGCGCTCTAATAGGGTGATATGGTACTACAAGGTCATTAAGATAAGATGGGGCCTGATTATTTAAGACCTTGTATGTGAGGAGCAGGATTTTGAATTCTGGATTTAACAGGAAGCCAAAACAGGAGAAATCTGCTCTCTCTTTCTAGTCCCTGTCAGGACTCTTGCTGCAGCATTTTGGATTAGCTGAAGGCTTTTCAGGGAGTTTTTAGGACATCCTGATAATAATGAATTACAGTCGTCCAGCCTGGAAGTAATAAATGCATGAACTAGTTTAGATACCATATTTCTAAGCTTTTCAGGGCCGAGTACAATAACCTCAGTTTGATCTGAATTAAGAAGCAGAAAGTTAGCGGCCATCCAGGTCTTTATGTCTTTAAGACATTCCTGCAGTTTAACTCATTGGTGTGTGTTATCTGGCTTCATGGACAGATAGAGCTGGGTGAAAATGTATGCTATGTCTTCTAATGATGCTGCCTAAGGGAAGCATGTATAATGTAAACAGAATTGGTCCTAGCACTGAACCCTGTGGAACTCCATAATTAACCTCAGTGTGTGAAGAGGACTCTCCATTTACATGCACAAACTGGAGTCTATTAGATAGATATGATACAAACCACTGCAGTGCAGTACCTGTAATACCTACAGCATGTTCTAATAATTGGCCACATGACTGCATCACATGGCTAACATGCGTCATCATTTTCAAAAGTCTCCGTTTTTGCTGTCCACACTGCTACGCGAAAGCATCGCTTTCAAAATGCTTCGTATTCCTTCGGGGAAAACGCGTCTCAGTGTGGACGGGAGGGCAAATGGAGAGAAAACGATGTTTCCAAACTAAAACGCATTCGTGTGGTCGTAGCCGCAGGCTCATGGCTGGAAGCCAATGAACAAACAGGGTGAATGGAGCAGAGAGCGTTTCATGCCAGGCTGGTTTAAGGTGTCACATGATGGAAAACCATTTTTAATCAGATCACTTTTCTGCTTCTTGTTCCCAGCTGAGCCTCACATCCTGAACCTCTCTGTGGTGGAGATGCCCTGTGGCTCAGACAGCGCCCCCCGGAGGCTGCAGTGTCAAGCTGAAGGTAACCCGCCGCCTAAGATTGTGTGGCTGTTGGCCTCCAGACGCATGTTAGAGAACAAGGGTGAGTCCTCACAGTCCAGCCCGTACCATGTGACCAGCTGTGTGCCGTACCTGGAGGAGGAGGAGCTCACCTGCAGGGCGGAGAGTGCACTAAACCACACGGAGAAGACGTATCCAACCAGAGAGCCTCAGGATCAGAGTGAAGAGAGTGAAGAGAGTGAAGAGAGCGACTCTCTGAAGATCCCTCTGATCGTGTGTGCTGTCATCGCTCTCCTGATCCTGATCGCAGGAATCGTCTTTTACTGCCTGAGTGAGCTCCTGTTTCACTTTAGCACAGCTGCTGTGGTTCACATACTCCGGCTCATATTTCGGTTCTTTCCTCCTTTGTCACGTTTGTTCTGTCTGAAGGGCGCGATCATCCACAGCAGGTCTCACAGTCTGCAGCTCATGAAGAAGAATTTCAGGCATTTTATTCAGTGGCTGCGACGCCCGACTCCACTTCCTGTGAGTGTTTTTCATCCATCCTCTTCCACTTATCCTCGTCTTGATCGAGGGGCCGGAGCAGTTTGTCGCAGGTCTAACACAGGCTACATATTTACTAATTAAATTGTTTGACTCTTGATTTAATTTGATTCAATGTTTTTCATATATTTTTTTATTAGTATTCAATATTATTTTATTATTTATTTATTTTTATTTTTCAAAAACGTTTTGAGTCAGGTTTTGCTCACTTGCATTTTTATTTTGGAAATGTTTGATAGTTGTAGCTGGACGTCTGGAGCTCCTTTTAACTGCTCTGCACTGACTGACTGAAGTTCATTCATTGATTGGAACGAAACACAACTCATAAGCAGTGTTTGTATTATTAGAGAAGCAGCACAAATATTAAAATAAGTAAATGTTATTAAGTTATGACCATAACACCGCAGGCTGAAACCTTACATCACTTAGAAACATCATCAGCCAGTTTTTATGTCACGGCTGAGGCTGGGTGTTGTGGCGTGGACCCAAAATAAAGATCCTCTGGCGGCTTGGTGGGCGCCGGATGGATCTTGGAGGATGCCTGGCATGCTGGACAAGTCCCGACAACGCGTTGACCTCAGAATGAGCAGTATCTGGCAAAGCGTTGACCTCTGGCTGGGACGTGGCAAGGCCAGATGGCAGAATGGAAACCATAACCTGTTGAGCAGGTAGTGGCGTGGCAGCTGCAGGCGTTGAGCTGAGGGCAGCGTGGGTAGCTACAGAACGTTGAAGAGGTGGTGGGGCTGTAGATGACGACGTGAAGCCGCGGTTGAGCCAGCGGCATGGCGGGATGCTGGACGGCTCTCCAGAGCCCCAGCTCAGTTACTCCCAGGGGTCCGAGTTTACTGAAGCCTCCAGCTCAGCCTCTCCGAGGCCCCGGGCAGAGATTTTATCTCCGGAGGAGCCGGTTCATCCACACAAAAAACATCTTTAACATGATCGTCCCTGAAAGCATGATTTATCAGTCCGTGGTTAGTTTCTGTCTCTTGGGTGGCTCGTTCTGTCCCACCATTAGCATTACCAACTGTACACAAGTCTATAACTTAACTCACATAAGGAGTCAACAGAAATGGTCATGGCTGGCTCAACAACACGAGTTGTTATGCAGTTGTTAAGCCGTCTTGTCAGAAATTCCAGTCGTATGAATTGCAACAAGAGTTCTGGACTAACATCGCCATTCTGAGGTCTACTAACCCGGGACAGAGAGTACAAGCCTTTCACAGGTAGATTTGAGACTGTACTTTCAGATGCAGATCCTGGAGATGTAGCGACGCACTGAGTAGATTCTGAGCCTTCAACATTGGGAAACAGTCTGGAATCAGGATGTTCTGTCATGGCTGAGCAGCCGGGGTGTTGTGGCGTGGACCCAAAAGCAGACACGGGAGAGAAAACGAAGTATAACAGAAAAGCGAGCTGTTTATTAAGGCTGATATCAAACAGAAAACAAGGCAAGGCGAGCTGGGAAAAAACTAAATGAAACTCTAAACTGGGATAAACTAAGTCCTCACAGTCCAGCCCGTACCATGTGACCAGCTGTGTGCCGAACCTGGAGGAGGAGGAGCTCACCTGCAGGGCGGAGGGTGCACTAAACCACACGGAGAGGACGTATCCAACCAGAGAGCCTCAGGATCAGAGCGAAGAGAGTGAAGAGAGTGAAGAGAGCTCCCACATGAATGAGAACAGGTGCATGCGAAAACTGAAAATGAACATGAACCGAAGCACGAAAGCAATCCTGAGACGTAAAGTACATGATACCAGACAAACAGACAACCTGACACTGAGCAGAGTAAGAAAGAGGACTTAAATACACAGAAGGGTAATGATGGAAGTGGAAACACCTGAGAAGCACAGCTGACAAACATGACGCCACAGGGGAAGTAAAACTAAACACACTGAACATGAGCGGCAGAGCCTCAAAATAAAAAAACTAAACAGGAAACATGGACATGGCAACACGAGCTCGACAACGTGGACACAGACATGAAACTCACGACAGACTGTGGAGACACGGAACAAGGAGGGACACACGGGAACAGATAAAGGAGACGAGCGCACAGGAATCACTAGATGTTAAACAAAGAGGACAAGACAGACGAACACAGAACAAAGGAAAAGACTCATAAACACAGAGATGAAACATAAGCTAACATTATCTCTGTATATAATAAACAATCAAAACACCAAAATAACTCAAAAAATGCTGGGACACAGACGCAGCCCCTGACAATGTATTAGAAAAATTATTCAGAAGTTTATAAAATCACAATCTCAAGGCCCAAATATTTAAAAAATGAACCACCTGATGTCAAAACACAGTAAAAGTCCAGTCAAATCGTGACTATATAAAATATCACAAACTTCAAACGAGTCACCGATTATTAAAGGTTTCATAGTTTTTTATCAGAACGCTCAAACAGAAATGCAAACTGGACGATGGATCGTCCGCGGAGGATGACTGAGGCCCAGTGTGAGATACAGAAGGATTATTTTGGACTATGAATTATGCAAAGCTGCTCTAGCACCTGTTTGTATTATTGGTACAATATTTTACCTTACAATATAAAGCTCATTGAGCCATCCGTTGTTGTGACTTGGCGCTATATAAATAAACCTTCTGTCTTCTGTTCTGCTCTCTGTGTTTGTATCTGAAGTGGAAAATCATGGTCAGCGGGTCTCAGCCTGTCCAGCTGAACGAGAGCAGCAGATGGTTTACTCAGTGGTCACCGTGCACGAACCCGCCTCCTGTGAGTTCTGCCCGAGAAACAAAGCTGCCTTTTAATAATGTGGTTAATTACTTTATCAACGGTCTTCATTTTTGCACCTTTTCTTTTTTATGTTTATTATTCATTCTTTATTACATGATTATATTTGTTGTTCTGTCACATTAGTCTGAGGGAGCGTTTTACTAATATATTTGCTTCAGTGAAAATATCAGTGACATACTAACGATGTTTCACTGACGTCGGGGCAGCATGAGTACGAGCATTTTTTTTTTTTGCCGATGCCCGTGATGCCCCCCCCACCACGATGCCACCCCGGGCAACCGCCCGTGTCGCCCGTATCTAAAACCGCTACTGGCTCAGTGTGTTGAGCGGGCGACTACATACCATACAGCTGACAGCAGCCAGCCCAGGTCCCACTCTGGCCCACGCTTTCCTGTCCTTTATTCTCCGTGTCTATCAAATAAAGCTGAAAGAGGCCAAAACAACTATTTAAATGGATAATCTAGTCTGCATATGATCAGAAATTTAAAGGACTCAACGTCTGTCTTAGTATGAGCGACTGAGCCCATAAACTCATCACAGTTGGTGAGGCAAAGGGTCATTTTCCTGTAGTCTGCTTTAGGAATTTAAGTCTTTTTCCAAATACATGTATCGCCCCCTGGTGGCAATTAGAAAGAATCCATGTTTCAGACACTTTTCATACTCGGGAGCTACGTCCATCTTTTATGCTGTCAGAGAGATCGACTGAAGGGCTTCACCAAAGCCCAGTATGGGATAAAGGAGGATTATTTTCCACTGTGAATCATGCAAAGCTGCCCTGGCAGTAATTAGCAGGTATCAGTGGCTATCCACACAGTTAATGCATGCAGCCTGACATCAAGTTAGCTACCCTAAGCTAACACTCCACCTTCTCGCCCAAACATGGTCACTTCTGTTTCCAAAAACCAGCACGGTTAAAGCCGAAAGACTGATGCTGACGATTAAAACCAGTCAGAAACCAGTGGGTGATGTCACAGTGGAAACATCCATCTTTTATATACAGTCTGTGGTTTTCCTCCAGAAAAGGTTAAAAACAAACACAGTTTGCTCAGTGTTTGCTCATTTTCTACTTTAGCTTAAACTTTCTGTAATTGCTGCTGTTTGTCTTCAACAACTCATAACTTTTATATTTACCTGATTTTTTTTCTGTTCTCGTCTCTGCACCTGAAGTGGAAAATCATCACCGGCAGGTCTCAGCAGGAAGAGAAGAGGAGCTTCAGGAGGTTTATTCAGAGGCCATTTCTATATCCTGTGAGTCCTGTGAGAACAGGAAGTTATTATCTCTGCTGACCTTATTTGTCATTGACAGAAGCAGCTTCATTCACACAAGCTGCTCCCAGACTTATTGTGACTCCTGCAGAGTTCAGCTTTTACTTTGAAACAATACTTCAAAGTACTGTTTCGAATTTTCACTTAGTGCAGCTATTTTCAGATAAATCAGCTTCCTGCATGCAAACTACACGACAACAGCAACCTGCCAGTGACCGAAGCAATCACAAGGAGGTTTTTGGTGAAAAAGCATAAATCTGTTTGCAACCGATTCTCACCCAGTGACAGCCGGCAATCTCCAGCAACCAGATGCCAACTGGTCTCTAGACGCGTCAGATGGTTTAACCGTGTGGTTCAGATGAAACACAACCCGTGGTCATTCTGGTGTGTGGACGCTGTGTCAAACAGACCTGAGATCAGACTTTAACGGCTGAACTGTTCTTTGTTTCAGGCGACTTGTAATCTCCAATGAACATCCACGACTGAGCGAGGTATTAAAAACATCTCTGATTAACTTATAAACATATACTATGAATAAACAAAGAGCATCAAGTGTGATTCAGATGTGTGTTTATTTTCAGGAACAGCAGAAAAAGTCAGACTTGCCAAACAACCTGAATTTTGAAAGTCACACCTCGACGTTCGTCCAGACTTGGAAACATCACGAAGCTGTTCTGTTGCTCAGCAACGTGGAGCTTTTAATTCAGACATTGTCTCCAGCCTCCGTCATTGTCGCTCACGCTTCACCTGGTCCAGCTCCACCGCTCAAACTACCCAACACTCGCACGCCGCTCCTGTTCTTGCTCCCCATCGCCTGCTTTCAGCTAACCTACTGTTACTCGCCTCGCAGCTGATGCCTCGCAGCTGATGCCTCGCAGCTGATGCCTCGCAGCTGATGCCTCGCAGCTGATGCCTCGCAGCTGATGCCTCGCAGCTGATGCCTCGCAGCTGATGCCTCGCAGCTGATGCCTCGCAGCTGATGCCTCGCAGCTGATGCCTCGCAGCTGAACCCTGTTAGATGTGGCAGATTCGTGTCTCCTCCCGGGATCGAGCGGGGGTCTTTCATTGTTAGACAAATGTGTAAAAACGTGAAACACTGAACATCAGGTTTCATGTTTTTTCGTTAATAAAGTTTTGTTCAAATAAGAATCACAAGAAGTTTGTTTTATTATTTTCCATCAGAGCTTTTAATGTTTGATGCTGAGTTTGTGCTCACCTCTTCGTTTCCTTTGTTTTTATTGTTCTTATTCTCACACACATCTTTATTATTCACACTATTTTCAATATCAACAGATCATCCTCGCGAGGTCACATGATCACAGCCTGCACTTCCGCTAATGTCCGCTAACAGCACAGGTGTGCCTGTGTGATGCTCACATGGCTGCAGGCTGATAACCATGTTAGAGCTGCTGATAACAAAGAGAAGATTAAAGTTGATATTACAGATCTGAGTCGTTCATTTTGTGTATTTTACTGTTTTTTCCTGCTTTAAATGTCCTTTAAAGCTCTGAACCAGGAGGCGTTTGTCTGCGTCCAACAAATGTCCAGCAGGGGGCGCCAGAGATCGATTTAAACACCGGGCTCAGAGCGCTCAGTGGAAACGGTCGGAGGTCTCTCTCACTTTGTTTTCCGTCATGCGTCTGAGCGTCAGTGTTAATAACAATAATGTGTTTGATCAGAGCTGCAGCAGCACTGAAACAGCACAAAGCCAAAGGCCCAGAGCAGGAAGTCCCACTGTGACTCCAACTCATCCCACAGAGGACCGACGACCCACACCACACAGACTTATGTGGCCAGCTTTGTGAACCCTTTTGGGTTTCACAGCATTTATTTTCAATTCATGTCACATTTGTGACTGTGGTTCATGTCAAAGCACATATTATCATTATCGTTACTATACAGTTTAGTTGGTATCACAGGTCATTTAGCTGGTTTTGTTTCAGGTTTGATCTTTTTACACATTTTACTGGTTTTATGTGAGCTTTTCATAATATTTTAACGAAGTCAAATGAAAACTCAGAGATGATTTATTTACAGCAGCGCAGGAATGAAACTGCAGGAAGTTCGTGTCACCTTATTTGTATGCGGAGGAAGGTTTGCTCTGCAGTTATGAGTCACGAGCACGTGCACACTCCCACAACACATAAGTACAGTACAACGCTGAGAGCAAGAACACTGAGGTTTGGTTTCAGGCAGCTAAGGTGAGGACAGGGGAGAGGGGGCAGGTCCTTTCCTCCAAACAGAGGTCAGAGGTCAGAGAGAGATCCAGTAAGGAAGCAGAGCGGGAGAAGCACACTGAGCGTTTGGTCAGGAGATAAAAAGTAGAGCCGTTACCACTTGACATAACTACAATCCAACAATCCAGTGACGCAGGAGAGAGGAGTTCGGTACTGCAGGGGTGACACGGATGCTGTGCTTTTATTTTGGTAGTTTGGTTTGTTTCAGCAGGTTAAACTAGCTTCAAGATAAAAAGCCAAAACCCTTTGTGGGTACAAGAGCGGATGTTGTGGTTCATGTGAGGCTGGGTTGGGGTTTGATTCCTCGGCACATGTGTGCTGTCGTCATGTGAAACCAACGCGCAGCATCGTCCGGTCAGTTTCTGCCCGGCTGGTTTTCAACCTGAACTCCACAAGATGCTGCAGCTTTGAGCTTCACTTCCTGCTGCTGCATGTGTGAGTGTGAGTGTGTGTGTGTGTGTGTGTGTGTGTGTGTGTACTTGTTTGGACATCTTTGTGCGGACAGAAAATTGGCGTGCCACTATACTGGAGGGGACAAAGTCCCCACGAGTCTGAAGCATGTTTGAGATTCAAAGTGTGGTTTTAGCTGCAGGGTCACAGTTCGGTTTATTTTCATGGTTAGGCATTATGTCAATCAAACGTCCTCAGTAAGACATGAAAACGAGTGTGTGTTTCAGTTCATGTTGGTATGTGTTTAACCACCTTGTGGCCACAGGATGTGGTTGAAAGTGTGAAGCAACAGTTGTTACGTCGCTATGGGAACATGAAAGGTGTTAAAAAACACTTTCGGAGTTGAAGAAAAGACGTTTTTGTCGTTTTTGCAGCTTGTTTGTCTCTTTGAATTTTCCAGCTCGTGCAGTGGCGCATGGCGGTGCAGACCGTGAACCACCGAAGGCCCAGGATGAAGGACGTGTTGTTGGCAGAGCCGGGTCGGGGCACACGGGCTGTTCTGGGCCTCGCTTTCCGTGCAGGCTGCTTTCAGCAACACCAGCTTACAAAAACCCACCGCTCACCTGCCCGCTGCCAGCAGGACAGCACACGTCAGTGTTAAAACCCACAAACACAGCACAAAACGTATGTGTTACTTAAGGTGAAGCTCCGACAGTCTCATCGCTTCTTTCTGTAATCGTTCAAATGGAGATTCATGAAAAGGCCGCACGCAGCTTCCATTCAAACAGGATCAGGTGTGACGCGCCCTAAATGGAAAATCAGCTGCATTTGGATGAAGATGGATTCTGCCTGTGCTGGTTTTGTGGAGCCACGTGTGGTCAGATAGTTACATGAAAAAGACTCCAACGCACAAACGCCGTCATGAAAGTGGCTCCGGTCTAACGAGCCAAACTGTTGTAAAACAAGAGCAGCCTCTACTGCCTCCAGGCTGGCTGCAGCTCAGGTGGTGGAGCAGGTCATCTACTAACCAGAAGGTTGATGGTTTGATCCCAGTCTGCTCCAGTCTGGTTGCCAAGAAGAAAAGCGCTATATAAGAATCAGTCCATTAACATTTAGTGTCGAACTCCAGGCCTCGAACGCCGGCATCCCACAGGTCAGCACACCTGAATCACATGATGAGTTCATTACTGGGCCTCTGAAGAACTTTAAGACATGCTGAGGAGGAAATTTAGCCTTTAAATCAGCTGTGATTTATTCAAGGACGCATCTAACACCTGCAGGACGCCGGCCCTCGAGACCGGGAGTTGGACACCCCTGAGCTACAGAGCACGAACAGTTCTGCCCTCCGGCTGTGTGACGCTGCGGCGTGACCGTACGTCGATCACTTGGACGTCTTAAAGCACAGGTGTCCAACTCCAGGCCTCGAGGGCCGGCGTCCTGCAGGTTTTAGACGTGTCCTCGATCCAACACAGCTGATTTAAAGGCTAAATGACCTCCTCAACATGTCCTGAAGCTCTCCAGATGCTGCTAATGAACTAACCATTTGATTCAGGTGTGTTGACCCAGGGTGGGATGTAAAACCTGCAGGACGCCGGCCCTCGAGGCCTGGAGCTGGACACCACTGTCTTAACGTTTCTGAGGACGCTGCTGGAGGCAGACGCAGCTCCATCACAGGGACTGCAGCTTGTGAAACTTCATGCTCGGTGCTGCAGTTGCTGCTCAGGCGTACCTCGGTCGAAGCAGCGCCTCCGTGAACATTACTGTGCTTCAGCCCTGCGCTCATGTTCACATGAGACAGGAAGTCGAAGCTGTCTGTGGTTATTGTGTCATTGTCTGTTCTATATCAGTCAGTGAGTCACTTAATGCTTACTTTGACCAGCGCGGCAAGAAGGATGACGTATTTTAGAGGTAAAAGTATCACGAAGACTCTTGAGACAGCGACGGGGGTTTATCCTTTTCTCAGCAACCCCCCACATAACCCCCACCGTGGGAGTAATCTCAGACAGCGCCTGAAGTCTTCACCTGTGAAAGGGCATTCTCATTTTCTGTTGCAGTGACGTGCGCTGAATTTACAGAAAGGGAAGCAGAGGAGCTGACGGCCCACCCACAGACACAGAGAAGCTTCCACTGCTCACCTACAGACCGCTGGACCAGACGGAAACACGCTGGCTCGCATCAGCAGCGCTTTTATATCGTAGCTTTGAAGCATCCACAGAATCGCCCCGTACCACGTATGATGTCACACACCTTATTAGGATTTACAAAAAGCAAACCTCATATGAGGCTCGGGAGAGGAAGTGAGCGTCAGCGGCCACGCCAACATCACGTCGGCAGCAAACACACATCCTCTAATCCTGCCGTGTTCAACATGTCCTCTGTGTGGGACTTTTCCCATCAGTATAATTCAATAGTCCTCACATAAAACTTTATATTACTGTCAGATTAGACTCAAGAAAGAGCTGCTGCGGACATGAAAGTGACAGAAACAACTGCAGCCTCGCAGCAGGCCGGACCACAGCAGCATCTTCAGTCTGCAGCTCAGCTGTGCTGATGTGCGTCTCCTTCTCCTTCAGGTTTACTGCTTCTGAGGCCGCTGTCTGAATTATGAATGATGCTCTGAGAGCATTTTAGTCGAAGACTCCTCCAGCTCCCGCCTTCTGAAACAGAGACGTCACCGTTTGATCACAAACAGAGTCCTTGAAACAAAACCAGCCTGAGACTAAACAGAAAGATAAAAACGGACTCGTTAGAGCCGGCGATAGAAAAGCATTCTCACGTCTGTCTGCGATGTTCTGCCGTCACACAGTAACGTTGTCGCATCAGCGGCTCGTGATGCTGCAGCTTGTCAAGTGTTCTCGTGGAGCCGGGTGGTGCTTCCCTGTGGTGGTCTGAGCATCTCTGTGACTCGCCCGGCTTCTCCGGGTGGCGTCCAGCTTGCACTGAGAGTTCACAGCTACATGTGCAGTGTTGGGATTGAGAGTTAGTACTTCCAGTCTGAGCTGGATCCGAGTTCAAGTGTCTCGGGGCCTCCTCTATGATGAGTTGGTGACGCCTCTGTAGTGACGTGGACGCCGTACCGGCCTGTGGTGGTAAAAACAAAGCTGTCGACTCAGAGGTCGATCCACGCCCCCACCCTCACCTTTGACTGGGAGCTCTGGATGGTGACTGGAACAGGCACCACCTCTCAGCTCTGTGGTGCACAGAAGTTTAGCATTTATCACCTGCACAGGAACACGATCTGTACTCGTGAACGCGGCACAGAAACAAGCTGGCGAGCGTGATGTGCTTAATGATTGATTTTGTACTTCTAAAGCACAACAGCTCAACTGTAGCTCCTCCCATTTCTGGTCATGTACAGAGCTGATGTAGTGAACCTGAGCTGCATCCATCGCAGAAGCGCAGAAACCTCGTGTCCTTCTGTGTGTCCACGAAGATCGAGTTGAAATCAGAAAAATTCGTATTCGCAGCTCAGCCTGAGAGAGTGTGATTAATGAACTTCAGCTCGTTTTCTGTTACCTCAGGATGCAGGCGAGCATCACCGCCCTGTGTGTGTTCAGACGACTGACGTAGTTTACTCCTCTATATTTATCTCACTGTTGTCTCGTGAGCTGGTCTGCACGTCTGCACACTCTTTAAAACGAAGGTTTTAATCTCATGTTTCCTGCTTAAACGTGAAATATTCAAACAGAAAACAGAGAAAATGGTGCTGAGCTCTGAATGGAGGAGTGTGTGTGTGTGTGTGCGTGCGCGTGCATGTGTGCGTGAGTGTGCGCGTGCGCGTGCGCGTGCATGTGTGCGTGAGTGTGAGTGTGTGCGTGTGTTCAGTTTAAAGGGAAACGTCCTGACAGCAGCTCTGTTGTCCTGCTGCTCGGGAACATTCGTGCCTCTCTGGAAGCTGCTGCTGCAGTGCTTCCTGACAGAGACCACACCTCCACTCAGCCCACAGGTCAACGCTGACACCTCAGCCACCCAAAAACCTGCACACACAGGATGTCTGCTTCAAAATAAAGGCCAAACAAACACAAGCAGACTCACAGCATGTTTCAGTCAGAAAACAACATCAAGTCCAGCATTATCAGGCACCACTCATGATTGTGTGTGTCTGCTGCAGCCGTCTCAGACTGATTAAAGTTATCTTATAAATGACTCTCACATGTAAAGGGAAATAACAGAAACCACAATATTACAATGACATAAATAAAGATGGGATTCGGTGATATTACTGACTCTCTAGCATCTGTTTAATTTCCTGTTAGGTATCCTAACAACAAACTATGGTCTTATCAGAGATCTCCCCACATTATTTTCTGAATCATGATGGATCATGAAGTATCTGATGGAAAATTAAAAGAAGCAAATTCACCAACAAAACGAGAGCCGTGTTTGAGTTAGAATAAACACCTCAAACATCAAACTTGACGTTCAGCTTTAATATAATTTTAATTGATCATTTTAACTTATTTTTATAAATCAAATTTCATTTATTATAAAACAAGCAACAATAAATAAATGAGATAAAATCACCACAACCTGCAGTTCCTGTGATGTCCAGCAGGGGCAGCAGAGAGTCAGTCCCCATAGACTCCCATGTTAAACTTTACAGCAAAGATATAAACTGCTTGGTCTCTACAGATTCCCCCTTCATAACAACTGTAACCGAGTAATTGATTTTTTTATCTGTGAGTTTTGAGACTTAAATTTATGGGCGTGGCCAGTCATTGACTAACAGCTGGATGGTCACAGGGTGTGGCTGGAGTCCCTGAACTGGACCTCTGCACGGTGTTTGTGCCGCTGGAGCATTTTGGAGAATTTTTAATGACATCATGTGGCCAATAACATATCTGCTGTGAGGTCCTATACTAACAGAGTGTTCAAGAAGGCGGAGCTCCAGTTTTTAGTGACTGAAATTCAAAGATTTCACTGAGGGTACACCAAAGCTTTGGTGATTGTTGAGTCATATACGGGTGATGTATGTTGAGCTTGACACATGAAAGAAACGCAAAAGCAGAACACGACATTTTATTCACAGAGGATGATGAAATGACCAGAATTTACACGAAAATCGAACGAACTGTGATTTAAAATAAATGTTAATGACCCAATCTCAATGATGTGCACGCAAAGTTTCTGTCAGAGTGGCTCACCTGTGAAGGAGGAGAGTGATAAGATGTTATTGAACACTGATTAGCAGACATATGTGTGTGTGGATGTACACTAATAAGAAAACAAGGCTCTAAAATGTCCAAAACCAGGGGGTGACGTCAAAGTGGTGGTGTCCATCTTTATATACAGTCTATGGAACTCATAAAAATTGATATTTCAGACACACTCAGAAAAATACACTCAAAAAACAAATGAAATTAAAAACATGCTAATGTTATTATACTGAAAATATATGAATACACACTGAAGTGTTTTGAGAGGACGGGGTTTTGTCGGTGCTTTTATTATGAAATATATCCCGGAAGCAGTCGCGTTTATCTGCTGCGCGTTGACGTCAGCGATAAAAACAGGGGCTGTGCCGTGTCGCGCGGTCGACGGTGACTTTCCGCTGCGGTTAAACTCGTTTAAACGTTTCATTTACCGTGCTGTTTACCGGCATCATGTCTCACACCGTCATCACCACGACAACAACCACCAGGACATCCGGGGAGAGCGGCCTGAACCTGGGCTACACCCAGACCATCCCGGGACTGCTCAAGATCGGACAGCTGGTAAGAGTCAGTCCGGTGGACAAACCCCGGGGCTTTACCCGGTTCTACCCGGGTTTGTGTGCGCCTGGTTTTCTAAAGATTTAGACACGAGAAACTTTAACTGTGAAATATTTAAACGACTGTTGTTGTTATTGATCGGCCTGTGATGCTCGGAGTGATCGGCTCCTGATGGAGAAATATTGATTTTCGTAAAAACTTCCATCCAGACAGGGACGGGCGAACAGAAAACGGGGCCCGGGGCTCAGAGACAGCTACAGACCCCCAGGCTTTTACAGGGGACCTCTCCAGCTGTTTTACGTGTCCTCGTGTTATTATAATAGCACCGTTAGACCCACTCACAAGCAACTTTATTAGAGATGTTTTAATTCTTCATGGCTCAGAATCAACAAGCTGCTGGAAACATTTCTCAGGGGCTTTGGTCATGTGATCACAGTGAGATGATTTTGTGACATGGAGCGTCATCCTGCTGGAAGCAGCCAATCAGAAGATGGTACACTCTGGTCAAAAAGGGATGCCACACTCAGGCAGGCTGTGGCGTTTCGGTGAAGCTCTTACCGCTGAAACAGGCCAGAGTGGATCCACACTTTCATGCTGCTTCCTCAAACTCTGACTCCATCATTGACGGTTGCAGCAGAAACTGAGACTCATCAGACCAGGCAGCGTTTCTCTGATCACCTGGTGTGGTCGTCTGCTGCCGTAGCCCATCTGCTCGATGTTCCACACGTTCATTGATGCTCTGCATGCGATGGTCGTAACGAGTGTTCATCATGATGATCTGACACCCTCGTGTCGGTGTTGTTCCCACATCATCATCATAAATGTTGTTCCAGGTTTAACATTGCAAGTGACCAATCACATTGTTGTGATGTCACACTTTTGCGACTTCGTAAAAAAAAGCGCTGTAAAAAAAAGTCTGCGTAACGGCCTCTGTCCTCCGATGCAGCGATTTGAATCTTTGCATTTCAGGATGCTGTTCTGTAACAAACGGTAAGATTTATGCATGTTGTCCTTGCAACATTGGAATTTCGTAAATGAATGAATCGCTCGGCTTGCAAAAGTATGACGTCACAACAATGTGATTGGTCACTCGCAATGTTGAACCTGGAACATTTATGATGATGATGTGGGAACAACACCGACACGAGGATGCCAGATCGTGCTGTATTCGAGGTCCTGGTGCCTTCCTGTCAGCTCAGAAATTGGTTTCTGACACACTCAGACCAACAACCATGTTCAGAGTCACTCAGGTCGCCTTTCTCCATCATTCTGAACTTCAGCAGGTCGTCTCAGTGAGTCACTGCTATGTGATTGGCTGATATTTGTGTTGGCGTGCAGCTGAACAAGTGTACCTAATAAAGTGTCCGGTGAGTCTGACCGTCTGTGTAAAACCTTTAAAGGGCGATCGTGGCTCAAGAGTTGGGCGTTCGTCGTGTAATCGGAAGGTTGCCGGTTCGAGCCCCAGCTCCGACAGTCTCGGTCGTTGTGTCCTTGGGCAAGACACTTCACCCGTTGCCTACTGGTGGTGGTCAGAGGGCCCGGTGGCGCCAGTGTCCGGCAGCCTCGCCTCTGTCAGTGCGCCCCAGGGTGGCTGTGGCTACAATGTAGCTGCCATCACCAGTGTGTGAATGTGTGTGTGACTGGATATGTAAAGTGCTTTGGGGTCCTTAGGAACTAGTAAAGCGCTGTACAAATACAGGCCATTTACCATTTAACGCCGTCTCAGAACAGACCTGCAGGAGTGAAGCTCGCCTCCTTCATTATTTCTGAACACGGTGGTTTGTATGCAGTTTCCTATGTGTACTCCAACACGTGTACTCCAACACGTGTACTGTCAACAGTCTGAAACGTGTTCCTCTGAGACCACGACGCTGGAGGGTTTGGTAATATTCTAATATTCTTTGAACTAAAACAAAAACACAAATCGGCTGCTGAACGATTACTCAGACCCAACAGCTGTTTGACCCAGAACAACCATGTTTACAGCTTTCTGCCACATTTGGCCTGGTTGGTTCAGGCTGTGCCGTCACATCAGGAGCAACTCCTGCTTATGTGAGCTAAATATCAGAGTTTCTGTGGCAACAGAGCAGGGCTCTGGAGTGCCACCAGTTTTTTAATGGTGCAACTAGAAAGAAAAAAAAGGTCTCTGCAACTCTGAACGTCTCCGTGTGGTCAGACACACATCATGCCCCTATCGTGGTCTAAACCAATCAGAGACAGTCAGGGGCGGGACCTCTCTGATATGGATATCGAGTCATTAAGTCCTGAATGGACTTTTAAATATAAACGTATTTTGCCAGAAACACCAGAATCTCAGGTTAAAGCTCACAAACTATTTCAGCAACCACCAAACAGTAAATGAGAGCAATAAATGCCCAAGTGTCCCCCCCCCCTCCCCCGCTGCCTTTCAGCAGCAGGCAGGTCGTCAGAGGAGCCGATGTGACGAATACGTTTAACGTTGCCTACAGCATTACCAAAGAGAGCCACGCACTTTAAGGACAAGCATAAGATTGTTAGTTAATCATTTGCAAATGAATATTGTCTGTGACATCAGTTTCCCCTTTAAAAGTGCACATGTAAAACTGCAGCGTTAGGCGATGTGGTTGAAAGCTTTGGGTGCGCCTAACTTTTGTGCTGATGCGCCTAAGAAAAACATTTAGTGGCAAAAAGTTAGTGTAGAGCCACAGAGCCAATCAGAGCCACAGCCTGCACACATCCCCACACAGCGTTTACCTGAGCTGAAGCTGCCAGAACCAAATGATCTATCTATCTATTGTGTGAAAATAAAAACTCATTCTGAAAACCGTCGGCCGTGAACGCGGCGCATCGCTTTCTTCTCTTTTGCTTGTTTAAACAAGCAGATGCAAAAACATGTGATGCACGTCCTCAAACCGCTGCTCGCCTCTAATGCAAAGGAAGCACATATTAAACTGAATTTCCCTTTTGCCAGATCTCCCTGCTCATCGCCTTCCTGTGTGTGTTCTGCACTCGCGGCTGGCCCAGCTGGCCGGCCTTCCAGTACTTCGAGGTGGTGACGCTGTGGTTCCTCGTAGCCTTCCTCATCTTCTTCCTCATGCACCTGTGCAGGCTGCAGACGAGGATGCCCTGCATCAACTGGCCGCTGACGGTAAGAGGAGCGACGCTTCCATCCGTCTGTGTCGGTCTCGCTTCTGCATTTCAGCCAAACTTCTGCATCGAAGACTTGAGCGTTTGATTCTCAGCGTAGCGTAACAGGAAGCTGCTGTTATGCAACGCAGAGAAGCCAGAAGAACCCAAATGTTCCTCTGGCTTCTCTGTGGAGTTCAAGGAAGGAAGAGAGCTTCTGATGTGCGGATGCTTGCAGTGCACCAGCAGTCCCTCGTTTACCTTCCTGACCAGTCGGCCGTGAGCAGAGGTGATTTTCAGAGCAAATCTCAGACTTTTGATCAAAATGAAACAAATCAGCTGCTGCAAATTGTTCCTTAACCTTTTGAGAGCTTTGTGACCTTGAAAAGGTTCATGAGCACCAAACGTGCTGGGAGATCTCAGCCTGAGACGAAACATCACCCTGCAGCTGTTAGTCGCTCGGCTCAGATTTATGCTTCCACACATGGCGAGACTTCCTCTTCCTGTTCTGTTGAATCCAGAGAAATGTTAAACATTGTGAGATGATTGCTGATCTTCATGTGGACGCTGCACATATATGCAGTCTGCTCAGCTGTAAGCAGTACTAATAAAGCTCCACAGCAGAGCACCTGCCTCCATGTCACCCGACCCCCAGCATCCTCTGCACATCTGTACGCACATCTGTTCAGCAGCGGTCAGGCCCTTGCTCTTATTTTGAAAGTCCAGCAGCTGCGGTGCAGGTCTGGTTCCTGTGCTGAACTCTCAGCGAGCTCATCCGGCTGCAGGATGAGAGACGTGCTGGAAATTAAAAGCACTTCCTGTCCAGCGGTATTTATTAATGAATCTATGAAAACTCGTGTGAGTGAAACGGGACTTGAAGCTCCGGCAGAGTGAATGTTTGCATCCTGGTTTCAGAAGCAGACCCGACTTTGAAGCCTTCACTAAAGCGGAGCTCTGAGGAAGGCTCGGAGCTCCTCTGTGGTGGACACGAGGTGCTGACAGATGCTGAGAAATGTTTATTGTTCCTCTGCTGTTTCAGGAGTTCTTCCATTACTCTGTGGGATGCATCCTCATCCTCATCGCCTCCATCATCGCCTCGGCGAATAGCGGTGGAGTTTCAGCGCTGGTGGCCGGATCGGTACGTAAGCGCACAACTGCGAGACTCGCGTTGTGTCACTTTGCAGCAGACCAGCTGTGTGTGGCTCCTGCAGACCGAGTCCTCCCTCTGATCACGCAGGACGTCACATTAAGTTCTTTCCTGAGAACAGAAATCTGGTCCTGCCTGAACTTCTCTGAGCTGAGTGCGATCCGTCAGTAGACTTGAGCAGCTTTACTTTGAAAGGTGTTTGTAACGCATTGTGTGTTCGTTCACAGGTGTTTGGATTCATAGCGACGTTCCTGATGGCCGTGAACTTGTGGACGTCTTACAGCGTGGCTTGTGGGCCTCAGTCTGGTAGGTGCTGTCCTTCACCTGCTTCTGGTCTGAGCCTGTTACCTGCTCACGTGGTTTTGGGTTAAACGTCTCCAGCGCTGGGCGAGGGTGTCGTCTTTTTAACGCGCTGCAGAATCAAACCTTCATGGCCTCATCTGCTTTTTATGAGCACGTTTCAAGTGAAGCATGTTGTTAAATTGCAGTGCATTCAGGGACTAGTAAGCGTTTTGTGCTCAAAGTCGATGTTAGAGGCAGGAAATCGGACGAGCGTGAGGATTTGTGACAGTTTGGCTCAGAGCAGCTGCGACACTGCAGCTCCTGCGGGGCTCCAAGGAAGGAGCAGGGGGCACGGGGTCACGGGCCACCTCAGTCAGAGCATCAGGGCGAGGTGCTGCACAAACGGTCCAATCTGCAGAGGCTCCACCCACAGCACAGCCTCGATGGGTGCAGCCAAAGGGGGGCCGACACAACATTAGGCACACGGTCATTATGTTACACCTGACTGGTGCATATTTGTCCACAGTTGGACTGAAGGGGGCTGCGTACCACATTTAAAACATTGTTATCATATAAATAATGCAAGCGTGCACCTCCCTGCTCGAGCTGAGTTCCCTGTGATAAGAGGAGGGTTTCCCTGAGGAATGCTAACGATGCTAACGATGCTAATCAGTTAAAAGTGCTTTTTTTTTTCCAAACAGTGAGCCAACTGTTTTCTTCGAGCCACATCCAAAGATGTGAGGCCGATCCACATGACAGCAATTACTTCCACTGCCCTGAGACTCTAACACTCTCTCCCCGCATGTTTCTCCCATCATGCTTTTCTGCAGCCATGTAAAAAGCGTCCCGTCATGATGGAGTCAGATGGCTGTGTTGGCAGTTTGCTGTGTCCTGGTTCTTCTCTGCCAAGCGACCACCTGGATAAATCGATGTGATCATAACTCTTACTGCAGAGGAGCGCCGACGCAGCACCGGCTGGGCTGGACAGCAGTCAGTGTCATTCTTTTACTTCCTCGTTAAATCGGACCGCTGTGGTCACGTTTCCATGGTAACGGTGCTCTGGGTCACATTTGAACCATCGGTAATCCTCATTCATGAACGACAGCACAGTCACCTGGAATTGTCACCTTTATTATATTTCCCATCATTCCTGTTGTTTTCTTTCTTTGTCCTTAAGAATGAGGCGTGGGCTCTAAAGCGATGGCGCCCTCACACTGCTGTGTGCCATAAATGAGCGTGTCCTCACGGTTTACAGCGCCCATCCTTCTGCTCCTTTGAAACTTCCTCGAGCTCTGCAGAAGCAGTTTGGACCACAGATGCATTAAAATTACAGCAGTTCTACTTTAAAATATTAGTGTTGAAATATTTTTATCACTCAAACACGAGTTGCATGCTAATGTTGTTGTTAGCATGCTAAAAATTTACTCAGGGGCTGTAAAACAGCAGCATGCTAACAAATGAAACAGGTAAAACGTCGGCATGCCAACAAAGCAAAAGAACAAAACATCGTCATTTTTGGCGAGTAAAGACACGTGGCAGAAATCGTTATTTCTTTGATTGTCAGGAAGCCCGTGGGCGGAGTCTAACCTGCTGGAGGTTCAGTTTGTTTTAGCCAGCTGGGTCATTTTTAAAGATTCAAGGAAGCTGAAGACGCTGCATGTAAACAGTGCAAACCACACGCATGTAAACAGGTTGCAAGTTTTAATGATTGAAAAAATCTCACATTGATTATGTGGGTCAGTAATGATGTCATTGTTCATTTATATTACAAAACAAGCTGCAGATAAATATAAGAACCAGTTTGACTCATGGACACGCCCACTTACATTAAAGACAAACGTCTCCAGCTGTTCTGCTTGAGATGCTCGAAAACCCGACAAATACATCAGAAAACACGCGGTTCAGTTTGTGTCGCGTTAAATCAGACCACAGCTGGGAGCCGTGTGTCCCGTAGACACATGTACAGGAGATAAACCTGAATGTTTTTGTGTGTCGAGAGGTGTTCTGTGGGAAGCTCCAGTGTTTGATGTCTGCTTGTGGGATTTACTGACAATAAGAGAAATAAAGGCCAAAGCACAGCGTCTGTGTTATGGAGGAAGAACATGTAATATGTCATTGACGTGGATTCAATCTGTAACTGAACAGTTTAGAGACGTTTCAGCAGGAACTGCAGATTATTGTAATTACTCTTTTTGTTCAGCTGTCCTCGGTGCTTAAAAGAACCAAACTTTTAGCCATTTGAATTTAAAATTCAGTCTGAATTTTGTATTTAAAAAGCACATCTGTGATTATTTTAGAGGATGCCAAAAGAGAGCGATGTATAAATTATATCAGGATTAAAAATGAACTGTGTGGAAATCTGTGCAGATTAATAAATGTAATGACATGGATTCATTCAGATTATCCAAATATTCACGTGATTAATGATCAATGATACTTCGTTCAGACGCGCTGAGATGGATTCAAATGAACCAAAGAGATTAAAAGTGTGTATCTATGGACAGACGAAGACATATTGTAGTAAATATTAAACATCATCCATTTAAAAGTGTTTGGATTTATAATTATATGTTGGAAGCTACATTTTTGGAGAATGTGTGTTTTCCAAAAGAAGTCATTGCAACGCCACATCAGTGAACGCACAGACGAGCTAACAATGAAAAGATGCTGTAAATATTCAATGTGCTGCACTGAGCGCAGCGTGTTAGCCGTTTTACAATCGTCCGACTGTTTAAGCACAATCTCTGCGTACCTCTCCCAGCCCGTTCGTTCTGATCATAGTTATTTAATCTGTGCTTTCACTCAGTGACAGAAAACTTTTATTAATCTGCACACGGTGACGTCCACTCCCGCTAACTGCTAGCTCCGACCGCATGCAGCACCTCTGGGCTGTCAGCTCTGCAAACATCTCTGATTGACTCAACGCTCAGTTGAACTTACGTGGAAAATGAAGTCACACCTCTGAACCTAAAAACTTTAACGTGAACAATCGTTACGAATCGAGACAGAGACGCCAAATGTGGCAGGTAGCCAACGTTAGCCGAGACGTTAGCTTACAGCTAAGTGATTATTAAAACAAATTGAAGAGACAGAATTAAGAGTTTGTTGAAAATGGTTAAACCATGCTTATGTTTTCTGTTGACTGTGCATTACTGATACATAGTTAACATTTTATTAAATGGAATTTAATGAAGAGGTTAATATAGCAGCACTAGCTAACAAGCGTGACCTAGCATGACTATTGTTGATGCCACGCCCATTTTTTCTCGGCTGCACTGCCGATCTGATTGGACAGGAGGGGAGTTCATGCTAACATGTCAGTGTTCACATGACAGCTGCTGCTTGTCTTATTGGTCTTTAATAACAAAGTGCCATTTATTGTTTGATTGTTTTTAGCGATTAATCCCAGTTTACAGGTGTGCAGATAAACTGCTGTGAACGTCTTGGAGGAAAAACACATTTCCAGTTTTTCTGCTGCGTGTTCTTCATAGAACCCAAACTGGTTTCGCTTTAATTCTTAGAATAAAAAGGCTCAAAGTTAGACCCTTTTCTGCCACCTGTCGTTAACAAACGAGTAAAACCATTCGGTGTGTAACGATAATCCTGAGATTACTGCCTTACTGTGCGATGCTTCTGACTGTGCACTGAATGTGTCTGAAATTTCCTCTGAAGTAGCTCAGAGCACCAAATGAAGGCCTGACCTCTAATTGGATTCAAACTGAATGTTAAACTGTGGAAGGTTTACACAGTACTTTGTAGTACATTTAAATACCCGTTAGTGTCTGATCCTGGAGCCTCTACACACTGTGTGACATCGTAACGGGTTCCTGCTCGACTGGTCTGTGGGAACCGTCAGGATGTTCTAGTTGGTGTAGGAACTTGATGAAAGCATGTGAGCTTTTTGTACGAATGCTTTCAGCTTCAGACAACTTCATAAACTAACTTTAAAAAGCATAATTAGGTTGTGGTGGCTTAGCGGTGCAGCGGTTGGAGCTTCATGTTCTCCCTGTCTGGGTTTCCTCTCACAGTCCAAAGACGTAGGTGGGGTGACCTGTCCAGGGTACAAGCCCCGCCCACAGGGTTTCAGTAGTAAAACGTGCCACTGACTGAGACACTGAATAAGAGCGGTCACTCAGCTCTTCGTTATCTGAAGCTGGTCATGAAGTCATGTGACCCTGCAGGTAGAGACTGCGAGTTCCTCATACAGTCACGGTCCTGTTTGATAGGCTGCAGGGACTGACTTCACAACAGTGACATCACATCCTGCCTGCTCCCAGTGAGTCCGGTACGTCAGGGCCTGAACCCCTGAGGGTCGCACAGTGTGGAGGGGTTCCCGTCCCATTAACGTCACGTGTCTCATAAGCTTTATTTCACGCTGTGATGCTGTTCGTAATGGTGCACCATGCTCACTTGCTGTGCTCGCTGCCTCTTTGGTTTCCTGTCTGCACCAGCTTCATTTGTAAGAGTTTGGTTTCTTATGCACTGATAAGCTTACTGCAGCAGGCCGTTACATCATCGTGTTAAATCACAACACGTGAAAAGATTTACATTTGAGTTTTGTATGTATTTACTATTTCTATGGTTGAACTTTTACTATGCTGTTTTTCCAGTTTGGGATAAAATTCAAACTTTTCTTGTTTCTGTTTCCTTGGACTTATTTTTTTTACCCTAAAGCTGGGCTTTAATTTTCCGTCTGGATGTTTTGCGTGAATCCAAAACGAAGGTGTTTGTCAGTCAGAGTGGGACAGCGATGTGGTTTTCCTGAAGGCTATTTGAAGGCGTTGCTGTGAGCGTTTACAGTTATTTCCATGCCTCGAGTACTCTGATGGATCCGGGCTCCACCATAGACAAACCACACTGTTTACATTATTTATTTTGGCTCCAGCTTGATGATGATATTCTCACTGATGCAAAGTGACCTGATGTATGGCTGCGTGTCCACTGGGGGACAGAAACATTCATTAGACTGGCTATGAATCTGGACCGCTGATAATACATTACTGCTCATTACATTTTTCACTGTCGGAGGGAAACGACTCGGTCTCCAGGTGAGATTTGTTTGTACAAATGTTCCAGTTTAGTGGAAAGCAGCCAAAGCTCGTATGCAATTGGGCAAGACTTGGAAGTCTTCTAGTTGTACAAGTCTTGACCCTGTTTTCTACACATGCCACAGATTCATTTACAGCAGCACCAGGCTCAGGGAGGGGCGGGGCCAATCACTGTGATTGGTTGGTGAGAGAAGGAAGACAGGATGAAGACATGCTGTGGAGGAGAGACAGAGATTAATAACAGATATGATTCGATGCAGAGAGTCTGTGAACACATAGTGAGTGAGAAACGTGACTTTCTTTAATCTCGAGTCTGTTTGTTTCATTTGAGACCAACAAAGCTTCACACATGGAAACATTTTACTCAACAGCAACTTTTAGTCTCAGGTCTATTCTTTCATTTTTAATGCCACTGATTGTGTTTCTACTACAGACTAAAGTCCTGCATACATTTGGTCGATTATTCAGCTCATATTAAATCTTTTTGTTTGAGCTGAATCCCGTCACTGCTGTTTCCTGTGATGACACACGGGGCGGCGCCAGGAAAAGCTGTAACAGCAGGTCGTGGAGCAGCCGTCCTAACAGCTGTTTCAAAGGTTTTCTTTCTCCAACGTTAAATTCTGATTGGACGTTTGCTTCTTAAAGTTCCCGAATCTGTGAATCGAATGTTTGAGATCGAGACTAGGATAAATGTATACACATGAGAGCGAGGAGCCCAGTGGACACGGTCACCTGGTAGTTCATTTAGTGTTTTCTCCAAAGTGCCTTAATGTTCTGTGGGTGTGGATTGGTCACTTGACTTCTGTGAGGAGCCACGATCAGGCTGGACTTGTGATTTTATTATATTACAATAAAAGATGTGTACAGTGTTTGAGTGACATCACAAACACGAGTTGTTTTTCTACATTTTTAAAATGTGTTCAAACTACAAGTTGTGATTTATTGCATGTTGTGAATTAAAGGCTCATTGCACCAGTTCTGTCTCTGCTAGTTTCATAGAACACGAGGAACAAACACATGAAAAATGGAAACAAAGTATTATTAAAGTTAACAAAATGATGCATTTATCTGTTTAGTAACGTCTTTGTGTAAAACAGTCATCAGTGTGTGTAGAGGTTTAGCATTTTGCTGTGGGTGGAAAAATCTGTGTGTAAAATAAATGCTTTCAGTTTTCGCTAATCTGATGTTTGAGGCACATTTTGAAAACACATGAAAGCGTTAGCGGCATGTAGAGAACCGTGTGGATTATTAGCAAACATTAGAAAGATAAAGAGTCCTAAAAGTTGTCCCTGTGGAAAACCCACAGCACTGTATCCATCCATCCATTCGCTTCCGTTTATCCTTTTCAGGGTCGCGGGGGGCGCTGGAGCCTATCCCAGCTGTCATAGGGCGAGAGGCGGGGTCCACCCTGGACAGGTCGCCAGTCTGTCGCAGGGCCAACACACAGGGACAGACAACCATTCGTGCTCACTTTCATTCACACATTCACACCTAGTGACAATTTGGATTATCCAATCAACCTGTCCCCACAAGCTGGATGTCTTTGGACACTTTATCCAATCCAACTTTATTTATAAAGTACTTTAACACAGCCAGCACAGGACCAAAGTGCTGTACAGCAGATATGTTAAGAAAAAAAATAAAATTTCAAACAGCCCTGTATTAAAAAACAACATAGAACCAACTAAAAACAGTTTGGGAGCTGCTACAGCAAAAGCACGATCTCCTCTAAGTTTACGCCCTGTCCGGGGTACATGCAGGAGCAGCTGATCAGCTGGCCTGAGAGAGCAGGTGGGTGTATGAGGCTGTAGCAGCTCAGAGAGATGAGATGGGGCGAGGCCGTGGAGAGCTTTAAAAGCAAATAAAAGAATTCTAAAATGAATCCTAAAAGTATTGGCAGCCAGTGAAGTGAAGCTGAAACGGGAAATGTGCTCAAACTGTCGAGTGCCAGTTAAAAGACGAGCTGCGGCATTTTGCCTCCTCTGTAGACGAGTAATATATGATGCGCTGACCCCAGTATAGAGTGCATTACAGTAATGCAGCCGAGTGCTAACAAAGGCGTGGATAGCTGTGAAAAACCTGCTTTAGCCAGCTGCCTCAATCTGACTGCCAAACGTCAGATCACAGTCACTTTGACCCCCAGGTTTGTGACAGCTGGTTTAACATGCTGGGCAAAGGAATCTAAATATTGGGGGTCTCAGTGGGGCTACCAAAAACCATCACCTCGGTCTTTTTGTCATTGAATTTTAAAAAGTTAAGAGACATGCAAGCCTTAATTTCAAGACACTGAAGTAGTGGCTGTGTGGAGTATGTGTTCAGTCATCAGCATAAAAGGGGAATACAATGCAACTGAGTTAACTCAGTACAGAACCAAGAGGGGGCCGAGAACTGAGCCCTGTGGGACACCACACCACAGAGGACAGCACGGCAGAAAAAGTTCACCCTGCCAAGCAGGACCTGAACCACTCCAGGGCCCCTCGTGCCCACCCAGTGCTCCAAACCAGAGAGTAATATGGCGTGATGCACTGTATCAAGCCAGCTGTCAAATCTAAAAGCACCAGAACAACACAGTCCCGAGCGTCAGGAGCTAAAAATATGTCCTTAAAACTTTGAACAGGGCTGATTCAGTGAAAGGGTTTAAAATCTGACTGGAAAACATCTAAAACATTTTGCTTTCCCAGGAAGGCCATTCATTGGCTGTGAGCTCTTTTCAAGACATTTGGAAAGAAAAGGTAGTTTGGAGATAGACCTGTAATTTACAAGAGTCATAGGATCAAGAGCAGGTTTTTTAATCAGGGGTTTGACTACAGCATGTTTAACATCTTTAGGGACAACACCTGACATCAAACTGTGGTTTGCTCAAAAAGCAAAGGTCCAACTGCAGTTAACACGTGTTTTAAGAGTCGAGGAGGGGCAGCATCGTTTGGAGACCCTGCAGGCTTAAAATGACCAACAGTCTCCTTTAAAGCGGACAGAGTCACCGGCTCAAAGACAGCAGAGCAGGAAGCAGAGACTGAGAGGTCATGAAAGATCTGAGCCCTGGTGGAGGAGACCTTCTCAATAAAACAGCGTACAAACCGTTCACAGGCTGCAGACGAGGCCTCGATACAGTCGGAGCAGAGTTAATGGTCCTAAATAAAACACGTGTTGTGACAGTTTGACGGAATAATGTCAGATACGTGTTTTTTACAGTTGTGTTTAAAGCAGATGTGTAGACTGATGCTCAGTTTGATGGTACAAACGTATCAGGAGTGACATCATTGATATTTACTAGATACAGAACACAGTGAGCCTACACTGTTCACTGCATCACTCCATGCTTGCACTGAGCACCACCTGCTATCATGTATATATCTACTGAGCACTTTTCAGTTTTGCTTTCTTTCAGCGTTGTCTGACAGTATGTTTTGCACTAAGCAGCAATTTGCTAATGTTGTAAAGCTGCTCAACATTTGGAAATAAAACCCATTCTGATTCTGCACAAAGAAAGCTCAGTGGTGGAATCAAATATGACATTTCAGTCAAAATTCAAGGTATTTGTTTCTATTTCATATCATTTACGAGCCCTGTGTGAAAGCTTTAGTTACATTTAAGGGCAATATCCCAAAAATAAAGTCAGAGATTTGATCCGTGTGTGTTTCAGATGAAATGAAGACAAACTGATGCAGTAAATCTTCTCTTATTGATGACAAAACTGTGCAGCATAATTTACTTCAGATGTTGCAGATGTGAGAGCATAAGCAGGCTGATGTTTGGAGGCTCTAACAGCAGAGAGATGATACAGAAACATCTTTAGAAAATACTGACACACTTTACAAATTTCCCACGTGTGGGACTAATAAAGGTTATCTTATCTTATCTTATGAAGGGACAACTTTGTGTCTAAATGAGCTGCACACTTTCCCCACTGAAACCAGCACAATCCCACTGATGAAAACAACATTTGAACTACATATATTCTGGATAAATCAAAGCATTATCAAAGTTGTCTGTGGTTCCCTTATTTTTCCTTGGTTCCCTGTCAGATCCTGCAGGACGAACAGCAGTGAGTGGTTCCTGTATGCAGCTGTTACAGGTTGTGTTGGAGATGCTTCTGCAGATACAGGAAGCAAATATAAAAGTGTTTTCAGTGTTTTTAGCAGTCCCTCAACTACAGAGAGCTGTCTGCTCTCCTCTGCATCTCTCAGCTGCTGCTGGCTCCTCCTCCTCACACTGTCCTGGATCTGTCCTGGTGTCTCATCAGGGGTGGAGAGCCTCCGTCTCCTCTCACCTTCTCAGGCTCTTCTGACTCTGGACACTTGCAGAAGGAAATCAACCACAGCAGTCAGCAACAAAAGCAGCAGAAGTTTATCAAATCTGTGTGAACTTGCAGGATGAAAACACCGTTTCCTCTTATCGTCACAAAGACACACTTTATGTGTTTGAATCAGAGAGAAACAGGATCCTGCAGAGTGTTGGTCTTTATAACAAAGGTGACAGACTCGGGTTGTTTGATATAAGCCTGACGGAAACAGCAGGAGGACTTCTCCATCTACTGTCTGTCTCATTGTTAGCGCTTTAAACAGGATGAGAGCTCTTTAAGGACAAACTGCAGCACAGCATGCTTGAGTCTGCGTCCTCACCGCAGTTCGCGGGCCACATATTTGCTCAACCGTCTGCTCGGTGTTTCCTGAACCGTTTAAGTACGTTTGGCTTCACGGCGACAAACAGACGGAGCTTCGGCAGAAACCTGAACGAACTAACGGAGAAAGAGCGCGTTAAACGCGACCTCACTAACGTCACGTAACTTAGCCGAAGGGTCGCTAAATGCGACTTTAAGACTTTTCATTATGCTAACATTTGTTCCGCGGTATATTTGCAGTGGGACAAAAGCGCCGCGCTCACTTTGAAGACGGTATTTCTGCGCTTCACTTCGGCCGTCCGCCATTTTTCTTCAACCGCTGACTCGCAGTGAATCCTGGGATATGGTGAGGGCGCGGCTTCTATCCGTGCGCTCGTGCGTTCTGTGTGGCGTCACTGGCAGATCAAAGGAATCAGCTTCTGCTTTGATCGTCACAGCCACGTCACAGGCAGGGAAAGCTTTAAATAGGAGCGCTCACACAGAAACATCACTGCTCACCTGTTTGCAAATGTTCAACAGTCGGCGTTCTCCCAACAAGGAAATTATCCAGCTGTTCTCTCAAACCCAGAAAATCTAATGTGCGATACAACCATGTCAACACGCAGCGAAAACGAAAATACAGTCGTGGTCACACCAGACCAGATTATGCCACCTTTCAACAGGTGCTTCCAAAGGCTCTCTGGAGCTGAGTGGAGCATGATAGAAAGTGGCACATGCGACTCAGGCGTCCGAGCGGTGCTCGCTGATATGATTTGTGAAATCATTCAGACCGCCTCTAGCAGAATCCTCAAAAATGCCCTTCCTGTTATTCAGGATCGCATGATGAAGGAAGATCCGGAGCCTTTAGGTGCGGGGAAAATAAGCCCGTCCCTCGGAGACTCCATCTCAGCTGCCATCGCCGGCGCTCTTAACGTCCTGGAACAGCGACCTGAGAGCACTGACGAGCTGACACGGATGGTTGAGGAAGAGATCTCCGAAAAGGTCAGCTCAACGGTCAAACTCGTTAGAGAAAGCCCCGATCTCCCGCAAGACCCCGCCGTTTATGTCAGCGGCAAATGTAGTGATATTAAAAAGCTGCACCGCATGGTTTGCCACGCTGCCTCGTGCCTTAAAAGGCACGCGCGTGAGCTGTCGAGCGGCTCTGATTCCGGTACAGAAAGTACGGATTCAAAGATGTCCGTGCAATCAGCAATCAAAGAGATTTCTGTGATTCTGTCATCAAGGAGCTCAGATGGAGAGATGACAGATGAAGATGAGGAAGAAACTCTAACAGAAAAGGACGAAACAAAACGAGCCGCAGGAAGCCAAAGTTTCCGGGCTGCAACCCCAGTAGAAGTGGTTGCAGCTGACATCGTAAATGAGATCATTGGCGACATGGATGTAAGCAGCGAAGAGCCCTGTGAGAGGAGTCCTGCCTTTAATGCAGGATTAATTACCAACAAGCTGAGAGACTTCTTCTCCAGATGTTTGCAATCCACCTCTCACTCCCGGCTCAAAGCACGCAAACAGCGCTTTTCCATGTTTGCCAGAAAACAATTTGAAACAACGAAAAAAGACCTGAGAAAAGTAATAAAGGCAAACAGAAAATTTCTTGTTTGTCTGAAAAACATTTGCAAGGACCCCAAAGGTGACACGGTGCCCTCTGATAACAGTACGGTTTCCAGCCGAAACACACTGCTCCGTTACATACGCTCCTCTCCCGTCGACTTCGACGCGATTAGATCAGACGTTAATCAGTTGTATGAGAAATTAACAAAGGAAGAAAAACTCTTCAGCATCCACAAAACAGTGGAAAACTTTAGAACTGGTGGAGCAACCAGAGATTTCACTGTGGAGTTAACGGCAAAAATGTTTGATCTACTTATGACGGATCGACTGTATCAAGTCCCCGAACCTGTAATGGGTAGATCCCTGTCTGACACCGTCATCTGCAGGACTCCACAACCAGCACATGGATCCAAGCCTCCCTTTTCTGCTGAAGTCCTCTATGTGCTCGTAGAAGACGCAGTAGAAAAGTTTGTACAAAAACTTTTACTCTGGGTGGAGAACGAAGACGAAGATCACCTGATTGAGGACAAAATTTCTGTGGCTGTGGAAGAAATCCAGAACATTATTAAAAGAACGAAGATCCCAACAAAGGAAACCAGCACAGATTCAGATGGAAGTGGAAGAGAATCTGTTCCGACACCTGTAACACCAAAGTCTGGGAGCAGTACCCCAGAAACATGCTCTCTGGTACCTTTTCAGTCACCTGATCAGTCACCAAAGTCTGGGAGCAGTACCCCAGAAAAATGCTCTCTGGTACCTTTTCAGTCACCTGATCAGTCACCTGATCAGTCACCAAAGTCTGGGAGCATTACCCCAGAAAAATGCTCTCTGGTACCTTTTCAGTCACCTGATCAGTCACCTGATCAGACACCAAAGTCTGGGAGCATTACCCCAGAAAAATGCTTTGTGGTACCTTTTCAGTCACCTGATCAGTCACCTGATCAGACACCTGATCAGTCACCAAAGTCTGGGAGCAGTACCCCAGAAAAATGCTTTCTGGTACCTGATCACTCACCTGATCAGTCACCTGATCAGACACCAAAGTCTGGGAGCATTTCCCCACAAAAACGCTCTGCCAGTGTTTCAGGCTCACCCAAGGATTCCTCTGACATGTCAGAGATGAGGTCTGTATCAGCGTCATCTTCTGATGCTGAGAAAATTTCCAGTGACCTCGCCGTTCTCCTCATGATGAGAGTCATCAGAAAATCTAACCCTGAAACTCAACACTTTTTTGCCAGTGCAGCATGTACTACAAAAGAACCTGACGCGATCCTCAAGCGTCTGAGAGATCTGATGCAGCCTGAACTCAGCAGCACAGAGTCCGTCACAAGTCTGATGAAGGACAAGAAAAAGTTCATCAAGAAAATGACCAAATGCCTCATCAAGGAGTTTGGCTCCCCAGACACTGTGTTAAAGGCTGCGATGGCAAAGGATGCGTCTTTTGATGAGGTTCTGACAAAGCATCTAAAAATGCGCCTCGGAGTCATCCCCGGTCCTCCCAAAAAGTCCAAAATTTCCAGGGTTTTTTCAGCGTTGGGAAAAACTCTGCGAAAACCCTTCAGGTGGTTCACTAAAGCCAGAGATGATTGAAATGACCATCCTGGCTTTTCCCCGCCGCCCTGCTTCTTTTAACATCTTGAAGCAGAATTTTAGCACCAAATCCAAATTCTAACAACTGTAGTTCACGCCATCTCGTCTCCTTTTTGATTTCCATCCCCCCCAACCGGTCGCAGCGGATGGCCGTCCCTTCTGAGCCCGGTTCCGTTGGAAGTTTCTTCCTGTTAAAAGGGAGTTTTTCTTCCCCACAGTCGCCTCGTGCTTGCTCAGAGGGGGATCGTTTGATTGTTGGGGTTCTCTGTGGTACTGTAGGGTTTTGACCTTACAGTACAAACAGGGAGGAGACTTTGTGATTTGGTGCTTGATTATGCAAAATATCTAATTTGGCATAAAATAAAAATTTAAAATAATTAAAAATACATTCCAACTTTGTTTGTGTTCTTCTTCTGTTGTCAAATATGTAGAAAGTGTTGCACGTGTGATTTTAGTCATTTAGCATCAACATGTAGCCAACATGTGTCTGTTTGTGATCCTGCTGCATCTGTTTTTGTCTGATTTGTGTCTTACTTTAGTCAATTTACATCTATTTTGTGGCCCAAATGTGTGGATCCTGTGTGACATTGCTCTGTTTTGTCTTAATGCTTCACTTTGGTTGTTGATGTTTGTGCTCATTTTGATTCTAGATGTAGACCTGCCATCTGAAAATTAGCACCTCGCCCACTTGGAGCATCTGTTCTTTAGTCCAGGGGTTACACATTTTTTCTTTCAAAAAGGGGAAATACCTCGGTTACTTTACTACTGACCACAGAAACGATGACATATACAGACAAAGATGTAAGCTCTATGTGCAGGCAAATACTGTTTGACACAAATTCAGCTTTTGTTTAAGTGATTTTGTTGATTTATGTTTGTTGCATACCGTTATATACTGCCCCCTTGTGGTCAGGAGACCTAGAGGGGGTAGTGCCAGCCAGATGTTTGTAGCTGTGGGTGTTTGGACTTTTAAAGCACTTTGAAGAAAGTTAATGTTCACTTTTAGAGAACGACTGGATGGCTCTAGTAACAGAGTCATTTTAGCGCTCACAGATCCGACAGTGAGTGGTTCCTGTTACTCATGCAGTCTGAGGAAGCAGCGGTTGAAGTGTTTGTGTATTTATTGATTTCTTTTAAGTCACTGTGTATTTGATGTACATTATGGTTTATAAGTCCTGTCAGCCCTGTGCTGAGAGGGCTGTGCTCATCCATCCGTCCTGTTCTAATAAAGCCAAATTTCAGGAACACCTTCTTTAGATCTGTTCAGTTTCATTTAGAGATGTACCGATCCGACATGACGTATGGGAATCGGTCCGATACTGACCTAAATTACTGGATCGGACATCGGAGAGAAATAAAAAAATGTAATCCGATCCATTAAATATAATGAAAGTACCTCACAAAACTTGCGACGTGGCGTAACTCGGAGCACGTCGGAGCAGTATGTGTCACGTGATAGAGCGGCTGTAGCGTGCGAGACCTGACGGCGGTCTGGTTGAGCATTTGGAGTTAGGGCGATTTTAGCCCATTTTTGGGGGTGCTGAAGCATTAATGATATATTTTTATGTGGTTCAGCCACAGCTCTGCTAAAACCTCAGCCAGTAACAGGTCGGCCAACGTTTGGACCGTCCAGTTGTCTGTATGACTGCCGCAGTACGTGCATCACATGTGCTCACTATCAGAAAGAGCCAAACAGCCCTGGTGGAGCGAGCAGCTGTAAAGAGAAGCAGATGCTCTGTTTCTAAAAACGTTTTAAGCTTGTTTCAAAGATTCTGTACAGCAGCTTTAAATGTTTTCCAAAAGCACACACACACTTATCAGTGGTTCTCACACTTGTTACAGTGTGGACCACCTGATAAAAGGTCAAGCTCTCCCAAGCACCACCATGAAAGCATGAAAGTCATAATTCTTACAACACAAAATTAGTTTTACTAAATGAGTAAAATTAGCATCTGCAGTAAAGATGTTTTCATACATTTTATTCATTCTACCACAGCAAAGTTGCCTCTATTTTTATAGTTTTTATTAATATTTTGAAATAATTTATTTGTAAAAATTTATTCTGTTTTTTTATGTATCTGTATTATACTGTTTACTTCTTACTCACTATGAGCATCGTTCATTATTCTCCCAGTAACTAAGGTTAGCATATGTATGTTTTCTATTCCAATCCATTCTTCTTTAGCAGCATTTAAATAACCTTTATCAGATTTGATGGTTTTGTTACAGACTTTTCAAAAAAGTGTTTTTCTTTTCTTTCACAAATGTGGATTAAATTGTGTTCAAATGTGCAAAACAGTGATGTCATGTTTTGTGACGAGGACCCAGGCACAGAGAGACTTGATGAATTTAAGAATCTTATGATTTAATAAAGAAATTTGCAGACTTGCACAGAGATGGTAAAATTATGATGACTGATAATGGAGACGAAGACAACAGACGATGAGGACAGGGAGGAGCAGGGGTTTAAATGCACCAAGGAGACATTCAGAGACAACTCTGGACAACTGGAGACATTTAAGGATGCAGGGACTGACAGAGACGGGGAAGACGTCTCATCGTGACGAGTAAAGTTGATCTTGCCTGGCTGGGCAGCTGTCTGGGTGCTCAGCACCCCCAAAGCTCTGATCCTAGAATCGCCCCTGATTTGGAGCCTCGCTACCAACCCGGCATTTCATCTCCGACAAAGTTATCGCAGAGAGAAGTAAAGCAAGTGTGTAAGTTCATCTCTGAATGTTTGTAAAGCATTCCCACGTTAAGCTTAACTGATATACGGAGCGACTGCCTCCCCCTCCCTCTCCTGTTGCTGCTTCAATCATGATCAATGATCAGCTGATCGTCTCTCTTGTTTGTTTTTGGCCCACTTTGCACCAGAAAGAGGAAACCAGCAGCTGAACAACAGCAGCACGTTTAAGCTTGATAAGCTGCTGTTAGAATTTATTTAATATTACTTTCTACACCAGGATCCTTTTCTACGCAGCTGACGTAACTGTGCAGGGGCGGGTCTAGCATGGTTTAGCCAGGGGGGCCGATAGGGCAGTAACAGGGAAAAGGGGGCACAAAGACATACTTTTCTTTCTTATTCTCATTTAAAATGTCGAGCTTTTAATAAATAATTATCTGAATCTGACACCCAAAGTAAAATGTATAGTATATATATATAATGTATAGTGGGGATCGGTGTTCTTACGCCCATTTGCTGGGAGTAAGGGCGCCCTCCGTTTGCAAGGTGCGCCTGCTGCTTGCGGCACAGGGAGGAGAGGGCGGGGCGACAGGGGATTCTCTGGTGGCTGGAGCAGCATCTAATAACCAACTCACAAAATAAAACAAAATAAAAACAAAACAACAAACATGAAAACACCAGACATCATGATGCAGACTTATAATTTGCACCGATGTTTTTTCAAAATTCTTTGAAGTGAGCGCGAGAGCCCTCGGTGCGCCTGCTCGCTGCTGAAGTCAAAGTAAACTTTATTGTCATCTCCGCTACAGACAGTCCAGCATATAGAGACGAGATGACGAGGCTCCAACTACAGTAGTGCAAGGAAACAAACAATAAACATAAGAACAGTAAGAAAATAAATGTACACTTTAGGACTCGGGGTAAAGGATCAATGACAATTTATAATTTATAGTTTGATGATTTAAAGTCTCACACACAACCTGTCAAAAGGGGAGGGGCCAGCTGCTTCCAAGTAGAGCACATTTCATTCATAATGATGTAAATCCAAATCCATTATGTATTCATGATTTGAATCCTGGGTTGTGTGAAATCCCAGAAATGCGTCTTAGACAAAGTGAATCTGTGAACTAAGGTGTAGGTGTGTTAGATCATGTTGTGGTGATCCTCGGGTTGAGGGATGGGTGTTCATACTGGAGTGCAAAATTAAAACCAATGGAAGATGGACAAGAAAAGTTCAAAGCCATCAGGTGCTCAGTTTAGAAAAAGAGAAAAGAAGAGGAGGAGAAACGAGCAAAAGATGCAGGTAAGCAGATGTGTGATTGGATGATGGCAGCTCATCCTGAAACTATCAGAATCAGAACACTTTATTAATCCCTGAGGAAATGATGTGCGTTACAGTTGCTCCAAGAAGAAATGGTAAAAATAGTAACAGTAACAAACTAAACTCCAAACAACACATTATGTTACAGATTTTAATATTAATTAGTGATTGTCAGTTGTTGATTTGTCCTGTTCTCATACAATGCATACTCTCTCTCTCTTCATGTGTGTGTGTGTTTGTGTTTCTCTGGTGAATTTCGACAACAGTTTTATGTTAATGTACAATCCTTAATATGTTTTATGTGTCTGTTTGTGTGTGTGTGTGTGTGTGTGTGTGTGTGTGGGGGGGGGGTTCGCCCGGGGCGCCAAACAGGCTAGGACCGCCACTGGAGAGAACAAGCAGGTGTCACAATAAGATGCCGCACGAATCATTGGTGTCAGTGAAGAAAATGAGTTTGTGGCCACGAGACAGAGAACAGCACAGGGACAAAGCTGCAGGCCTGACAGCAGGACGTGCATCACTGCTCCTGTTTCCACCTGGAGACAGTGTTTGCACTGCAGCCTTTGTCACATTCATTAGTGCCCTCACTGACACACAACACACTCCCAACACACTAAACATCACAAATCCCGCCCTCTCTCTCTCTTCCTAAACAACCACGTGTTGTCGGGGGTTTTTTTTCAATTGGTCGACATGGTACATTTTTCAACCAATAGGAAAGAGGCAGCATTTTTCTTTCTTTACTGTTTTTCATGCTGTCCTTAGAAAATGCTTCATTTTTTAACAATTTCTTGCAGCACAAACGTATCGATAGAATTCAGAGAAAAGCATCGCTTATATATTTTTTTATTCTAATAAAATAAAATGTGAAAACTGACGTATAGTTTGAAGGTCTTTCAACACAGCTTGTTGCTTTGTCAGCTTAAATGCTACTGACAGCAAGAAGTAACAGTATGCAATATATTCAGTTTGTGTCGCCTCAGCTTCATGTGACCACAGAGGAAGCAGCAGATTGGTCGCAGGAAGTAAACAAGGTGAGAACACCTGGTGAGAGCTCCTGACGTAAGCTCCTCCCCTGCATTTGTCAGTGCGCCTGCGCGTTCGTTGTTTTTAGTTTCCATGGAAACACGGAAGTCCGCCATCCAGAGTTGCTGCAGGTAAACAACACAACAAATCAAATCAAATCACTTTTATTGTCACATCACATGTGCAGGCACACTGGCACAGCACATGCGAGTGAAATTCTTGTGTGCGAGCCCCACAAGCAACAGAGATGTGCAAACACAACAACACAAACGAGCAACAAATCATCGCTCCAGTTTATTTACCTGGTTAAATGGTTCATTTAAAAACCCAAATATCGCGAGATGACGCGGCAGCTTTTCCGCTACTCGAGATCCTCAGAACTTCACTATCGGACACTTTTAGCTCTTTTTCTCCTTTTTTCGTCTCCGCCGTCGGTTTTACGGGAACAAACGAGCTGATTAAAGCAGCGGATACAAACAGCTGATAAGCTTCCGGTTGTCGTATCCTCCACCCGCGCATGCTCTAAGCTCGAGAAAACAGTTGTTTAAAAAGACATGATACTGGTACCCGAGTTCCATTAACGGACAAAGCGATTGAGTGTGTGCATTTATGGGTCCGGTCACATTTTCAAAATAAAACCAATTTCCTGAAATGTTTTCAAAATAAAATAACTCCTCTGATGAAAGCCTTAACAGTTTTCTGCTTCACTTCTCTCACTCTGGGATGGATTTGATTGTTTCTTAGACTTTTTTGGTTTCTTCTTCTTTTCAGAATGAAAGAAATACCACATCTGTGATTTTATTTTACTCTGTCTTTAGAAATTAATCTATGATCCCCTCTGTGAATCGCTACCTTATCATGGTGGAGGGTTTTGTGTATCCCAGGAATCCCAGGGGCTATGTTGTCAAATGACAAATTGGTCCTGGGTGAAGGACCAGACAAAGAGCTATTCAGAAACCCTCATGAGTGAAAAGCCTAGGAAACAGTTCAACGTGTCTGAGATAGGGTTGCCGGGGTCCCGCCCTGGAGCCAGGCAGGAAAGGACTTGGGCTCACAATCCTGTAGGCCCACCACCCTCAGAAGGTGGCTTAGGGGTTGCATGCAGTGTGCTGGGTGGCGACCAAGGGTGGAGATCCTGGTAGACCAATGCCCGGCTATCGAGACATGAAACGTCACCTGGTGTGGAAGGAGCGTGAGCTTATGCGTGAGGTTGAGAGGTTTCAACCAGATGCAGTGGGTTGGATCAGGTGGCCAAGGAGGATGTTGGATAGACCCAATGTGCCTAAATGTATACTGAGGGTACACTGGAAATGCCTAGCAGAGCCCACAGTCCGGGAGACTCCCATCCCTGGCAGAGAGTTGACAGCATTCCAAGGGAAACACTGAGTTTGAATGCACCATGTTCAGCCCCGCCATTGCTGAAGCTGCTGCACTGAGCTGGGGCTGCAAGGTGGTTGGTGCCTGTCATGGTGCTAACCACAGAAGATGGTGGACATCAGAGGTAAAAGGAACCATCGTGCTAAAGAAGGAGTCTTATCAGGCTTGGTTAGCCTGTGGGACTTTGGATGCAGCTGATAACCATCAGGCGACTCGGGAGGGGAAAGCGGTGCTCTACCTGTACTGTGTATATTGCGGCTGTAGCGTTACTGATTACGACTGAGGATATTGTCGGGCGGTGGAAGGAACATGACACGTATTTCGTCCTGGTCATGGAACACTGGACCAGTGAATTACTGTGGAGGGCCAGTGTGAACACACAGACGTAATACATGGATATCATTTTCCCATTCGGGGAAGTCGAACTGCGCTTTTAGTGACTCTGAGCTCTCCGTCGCCTCTTCTTATTCCACAGGTGAGCTGACAGGATGCCTCGGTTCCAGGAGGTGGCAGCCGGCCAACCTTTGACCCCCGGAGGCGGTGGTCTGGTCGCTAAGCGATACAGCATCCTGCAGAATCTGGGCCGAGGAAGTTTTGGTTCGGTTTTTCTGGTTCAGGATGCCAAAGCTGCAGATGGAGAGAAGCTGTGAGTAGCTTTGAATCATCTTGTTGGCATCTGGATGTTTTTGCTGCTTTTTAATCCCAATTAGATTTGATTGTTGGATAAAAAAAATTACATTTATTTAACACGTTTCAATAAATACATACATATATATGCTTTAGTGTAGAAAATAGATTACATAGAGAACATATTTAGAGTAATAAGTAAAATTAGTGATAAAGGCACATTAAGACAAACAAAATGAATTTAAAAATGAGTAAAAACATAAAAACTGTGAAAGTGTTTACGATCTATTTATAAACGTTTGCTTCCTCTTGAGTGGATTTGTAAATGTTTGATGGTAATATTTGGAACGTTTGGACTTTTGCTGATGGAGGCCTCGCACTCGAGCTCAGAGGACACAGAGCAGTGCTGAAGCTGCAGGACAGAAACAGTTCTGCAGACGGACACTAGATGGCGATATTGGCTTGTACACTCTCAGAAATAGAGGTACGAGAGAAGAACATTTTTGTACCTATAGGTACATTTTTTAAAAATGTTCCCTTAAAAGTACAATACTGGTCTTTAAAAGTCCAGAAATGCCCCTTTAAAGGTACAATTTGAAATAAAGTACAAATCTGTACCATTTTGACCTGTACTGCAGTGACAGTGGCAGAATGTGGTAATGGGTCAGCATGGGAAAATCTGGATGGGCCTGGTTAATTGTAAAATTCATATGAGATGTGAGTGTGCTCATAAAAGCTACATGTTATAATCAAATCTGTTGGTCCTCTCCTCTGTACATAAATTATCCTATGATGCAAAGAATATCTGTAACCTACCTTTGTGTAAGTTATGTTAAATTATATTTTAAAAACACACACAATGACATGCAGGCACAACCAAATGATGTTAAAAAAAACTGGTCCATTTCCATTTTATTAAGTTCCAGTTATAATTTTTTAATGTTTTAAATCTTTCAAAAACGTGAAATCATTTTACTGTTATGTTTGGCCATTTACTTTTTCGCTTTTACTACATCCTAGAATTGTTCATTAATTGGGAGGTTTTTATGGAATTTGCAACATCAAGTTAAACCGAGGTTCTTTGGAAGTTAAAATGTCAAGCAGATTTTTATGTTACGGTGACTACATTTTGTAAGTTACAAATATAGTTCGCCAAGACAGCATAACGGTTTCCAAACGCATTAATACCACAATGTCCATGTATCAAGTTCGCAACGCGCATTAATCCCAAAGGCTGAAAAGCCAGCAGCGATGAGTGCTCCGCCTCCGCGCTGACTAGCGTTGACGCAGAAAATGACTCTCAGGGGGTTATCGACACGGAGGAGCTCCTTAAAAAGTTGATGGAAGAAGGCATTGATGTCAGACGACGAGGCGCAAAGGTTTAGAGGTAAGTCGGGTGTGATTTTGTGTTTTTATAAAAATTACAACGTGTAATTTTACAGTAGAGTTAGCAAAAGTCCGAAGAGCTAGCTTTAACATGGGTGAATGCTAGCAGTTAGCTAAGTTTTAAACAAAGAAAGGTACAAATGTGGACTATTTAGACTGTTGGTGGAATGTTCAACGTCTGTCTGCCCGCCGTATTCCAGTGTTTTATCAATAAATAGTCACTAACCGTGTACAACAATGTAAAAAAATCAATAATTTCTCAAAACATGCTAGTATGTAAATATAGGTATTAACAAAATCGTTCTCTAAGCAAAATTCATCCCATCTAACGTGTTTCCCGCTCAAAGGGATTTTAAACAATGGAAGGTACACATTTGTACCATTCCACCTACTTAGTGGGATTTGGGATTTTCGAATATGAGAACTGTAAGCTCTGCGCAGGGACACTGTCTGCAACCCAAGAATTGTTAAGATGATTGGGGAAACAGCTAATGATTTTTTTTGTCTCTAAATCTGATTATTATTATTTTCTGTACTAACTGATTAATCAATCTGTTTATTAGCTTTAGAATTTTTGTTCAAGGGTTAAAGCACTTTACATTTATCTCCAGTCTGTGTCTTTAAACATGTCAAAAGTTTAAATCCTCGATGTAAAATGTCATTCTTTTGTCTATTCTGCTCTTTTCATTTCCAGTTGTGTGATGAGGTTGATTTAATGCATCCCTGCCAAGACAACATCTGTCGCCGCTTTAGCAAAAACTTCACTGCTGTTCTTCAAATGACCAAGGATTTGCCACTGAAGAAGGTCTACATGGAGGCAAGAGAGAATGCACTGGCTGAAGACATTACAGGTGCTAATTTGACCTCATACAAATAGTAAATTTTGTGACAATTCATTTGCTCTCTCTTCCAAAGATAATTGATGTACCATAGTGTCATGTGAAGAGCATGTTAATGGGAATTTGCATGCTATCAAAATCTAATGAAGTGCATTTGCATCTGTATGACCTAGGAATTGACTTCAAGGGGGCACTTCTCTTGCCATCCATCTTCAAGGAGAAGATAGAAGATTTCATCATCCTTGGAGAGGTAAATGCATGATGCAATGCATAGCCTTTGGCCACAAGTTTCATTCTTGGTGTTTTGTTGGCATGGAGCTGAATTCAGCTGCGGTTCAGCATCACAGCTAAGCTAATGTAGGGGAAACACTGCTGTTAATCCACAGTGCTGCTGTGCTCTTGGGTTTTGTCTGGTGTTTATATAGATAGATAGACCTTTATTGTCCCCTTAGGGAAATTCTTCTTCACAGGTACTGTCACTGTCAGGGGTGATTGCTTTTGCCCTTGAATATTATGTCAAACTTTAGCAGCTTATCAAACACTACCACAACAGTCATTGGTCAAGAAGCTTTTTGTTTGGAGTATGGGCCATGTTTACAGGTTATCAGAATAGACAGTTTTGTTTTCTAGCAAATAAAGAAGGTAATTTGAGGAATCTGTTGAAAATCCACTTGGCACATATTGCTTAAACATACTGTATACTAATGTTTTTCTTCCTCTTCTGCAGAATACTCCCACGAGTCCATACCCAACCATTCGAATGAAGGATAAGAGTTGGACAACTGCCCTCTTAAGACAGTGTCGCCGTGTTGTGACAGTTGAAGGAGTGGATGTTTGCTCGTGCCGCTCGCTGGATGAGGCCTACATCTCAGCATTCTCCACCTTCTTCGTGTTCAACATGACCTACCCTGCATACTTCAAGAAAACACTTGTCTTTCTTCAGAACTGCATTGTCAACATAGGAGACCAGGGAGACAAACCCCTGCCAGTAAGTGTCGCCAGGGTACTTAACCAACTCTATTAAATACGCCCCCACCCAAGTGTCACTACCTTATTGACTACCCAATGCTGATTTTGATGTATGGTCCTCTTCGCCCTTTGTGGTGTATGAGATATGAAAGCAAGCATCAATATTTCAAAAATCTAGCGAGTAAATGCAAAAACTTTGTAAACATCACTGCAACTCTTAGCAATCGTCATCAAATGAAACAGTGCTGGGAGTTTTCTTCAGATAAGTTGCTTGTTGACTTTGAACATTCACTCAGCACAAGTGTCAGTGTGCCATTTTCATCTCTGCCAGGTGACTTACAGAATGCTCTGGAAATGAACAAAAGTTTTACAGATGTGCATTTTCAGGATAAAGTGCTTCAGCGTGTGTCTGCTATATCTGTCAGCAGTGTCAAATATGAACTTGAGGATGTTTTTGTAGTTGGCCATGTACACACTGAAGCCATACCTATATTCCTTAAAATCAAGTATATTTTGAATGTTGATACTTGTTGGGTATTGTGTGGGAAACTGTTACTTCCTTGCACTTGTGAATGTCATTTCCATGCTTACCAAGTGGCAGTTGACAATGACTGGATCCTGTTCAATCCAGGAAATGAATTAGACTTTCAAGCTCTAGACACCTATTAAGTTGATGATAGGCGGTTTGTGTCCTTGAGGTATTCTGTGTGACGTGATTGCAAGAACATTTTTATGTATGTATGTATGTGTGCGTGCGCGTGCGTATGTATGTGCGTGCTTGTTGAAGTAGAGCAAAACATTTGTGTGGACAGTTTTTTAAATACATGCCATCTCTGTGATCCGTCAAAACATTGTGTTCAGGTGTTTAATGTCTTTATGTGATTGTTTACTTTTTTTCTTCTTCTTTTTTTTTTTTTTTAAATGAATGTATTTTTCTTGACATGTCCTATGGCAGGGGTGTCAAACTCAAATACACAGTGGGCCAAAATTCAAATCTAGAACAAGGTCGCGGGCTAACGTTAATATTTATTGAAAAATATCTTCCTCCAGATATAAGAATGAATCTCTTCTTATGGACTCAAACAAGTTTTGGTGAAAAACTGAATGTGGAACAAGCAAAGCTTAATACTAAACAATGTATATATTAGCTGTATAATACCAGTAGGCCAGCTCTAATAGTAATCTGGTATGGCTTCGCGGGCCAAATGTAATTAGGCTGCGGGCCAAATTTGGCCCGCGGGCCAGAGTTTGACACCTATGTCCTATGGCAATATACGAATGTAATCAAGGATGTATTCCTGTGGTTGTTTAAGTGCTTTGATGTGATTCTATTATCGAAAATAAATGGTTAAATAACCAAATATTTTGGACTATTGGGGGTACATTTTTGTCTCTTTAGGTACGAAATAGGTTGTCGCTGGGGGGGTACCCTCATAGGTACCCTATTGTACCCTTTTCAAGGGAACATTTCTGTACTATAGTTTCAAGGTACATTTATGTCTTAGGAAAGTACATGATTGTACTTCAGATGGTACAACTTCATAAGGTACAAAAATGTACCAAGCCTAAAGGGTACAGAAATGTCCTTCAAAAAGGAACACCCCCAGCGACAAGCATTTGTACCCTTTTTGGTACACTTTGGTACCCCTATTTCTGAGAGTGTACATGCTTGCACTGTAGCTCCTTCAGCAGATGTGCTACAGTCTTTGAGCAGTAAAATCAATCAGGCTGATTAGTGATCAGAGATCACCCACCTGTTCAGCTCCTGCCACCGAGCAGCTTTAACTGAACTTCGTCTAAGCTCACTCAGACTGTTGTCTTCAGACGCTGTGCTGTGGCTCGAGTGGCAGTGCAAGGTGGAGGATTTGGAGGTCTGTTTCCAGGCTCGTGGGACGTAGAGCATCCGCTCTGTGGGGAAGGAGGCTCAGAGGTCAGACTGGTCTGAGGCAGAAAAAGGAAGAGCATTTTTTTACTTCATCAATTTGCAACAAATATTTAAAACATGAAACTTTGATGCTGATAAACTGAAAATATTTCCATAAAACTGAATAACAGAAGAATTACAACAATAGGAAACACGAGTCATTTTTACATTATTACTCTGTCAAATTTCAGCTTTTACTGAAAATCACCTTTAGTTACTGACAGTGTTGGCTTCACGTAATGAAGCCGTTTGTGTGATTACAGACAGAGTCAAACAAAAGGTAGGTGTTTTATTTTTTGGAGAATTATGAACTGGATCTTTGGACCTTGTTTGTGCTGTTTGAGCCTTTTGGAGCATTTTTAATTTGATTATATCGTACTGGCAGAACTCAGAGGCCCTGACTCTCTGAGGGTTCAGTGCCTACGCTGGATTCCTGGTTTGAGACTGGGAGAAGATGCAAACCCACCCTCGGTATTTGACAAGCTGATGTACGGCTAGTGCTGGTTCCAAACTGGGATAATTGCATCAGAAACAGCATCTGGGGGAAAATCTATGCCAAATCAAACACGTGGATCAATCTGCTGTGGCGACCGCGGGGAAATAAGGGCGCTGATGAAAGTTCTTCCATGAGGGACCATGAAACTGCTCAGGTGTATGCTCTGTATCACCAAAGCTTAGTTTTATGTACTGGCTATTAAAAAAGAGCAAAAAAGAATTGTGCACATCATGAGTTTTGCGCTGTCGTCCTCACCCTTGGGATTTTATCTCTTCTTCGCTGCTTTCAGCTCTTCTTCCTGCTCTCATGCTTTGTTTCCTCCTGTTTGTGCGAGGAACCTGTCTGTGGATGTTAGCAGAGACGGTGAGTCAGCTGACGGTACACTCATTCACGTCTGTGTGGAGCGAGCTCGGCGAACAGAGCCGCCTCCTTCCCGTCACACAGAGCTCAGTGGGATTGCACTGCGGCTCGTTGCTTTGAGGCTGCGAAATAGTTCCAGCAGAAGAAGATGTGAGAACATGAACTGGTCTCACTGGTTTCCTTCAGCTGCTTGTCGTCATCACAAAGATTTTCTTTGTGTGCGAGTTCAACAGCGGTGAGCTGTCAGTCGTAAATGCGACTTTGAACAAACGCATAATTAAATACATCACAGATAAGAAGAGACACCAAACCTGTGCTCGGGATGCATTCAGCAGCTGGTGACTGCGAGCCTTTCATGAGCTGAACGTAGCATCTCTGTCCTTTCTGTCCGAGCTGAAGCGGCTCTGATTCACAGAGAGTCAATCTGACGTCTTCTTCTTTCATGTGCACTTAACGTGGCCGGACTCTTTAATAACAAACACACTTATGCGTGTCAGACATTCATTTATGAAATGATCAAAATCGAGTAACATCTGTTATTAAAGCGTACCTTATCCATGGACCAGCTTTGGATGATTGAGCGTTTAAAACAGTTCCTATCCTTGTTATAGTGCACGATTCATCTCGAAACAAGTCATTTTAGCTCCTGTTGTTCGCTCCCCTCCCTAAAAATATGCTTTACTGTGACTGGTCAATTACTGGAAGCCTGCTGAGGGGCAGCACCCAGTTCTTCTGAGCTCTAACAAAGAAAAAACTTCCATTCCAAAGACTTCCTGCTTCATGATGTTGATAATGAGTGGAGCCCAAAAATGTCATTTTCACGTGACAAACATTGTTAACATTTGGCTCCCTCGTTTTATTATTAGAAAGAACTGATCAAATAAGGATGAGAGCACGGAGTAACGAACTTGCTAATACTAGCAGACTTTGTTAGTGACTTCTAGCCGTCAGCCTTGTGCATGTGTGCGTGCAGATACTTGCAAACTTGTGCTAACTCAATAAAATGGGAGAATTTCTATCAGAAAGCTGGAGCATGGACGTCTTTGGTAGCGTGTTTGTACAGTTAACCACACAGCAGGGATTTCATTGGACAATTATATTAAATACTTTCAATTGCAGAACAAGGAGAAGCCCAGCAGGCAGGTAGGAGCTGCCTGCCCTCCATCCATCTGTCAGTCAAAGAGACCTCGCCCTTTTTGAGATGGCCACGCCTCCCCGAGTCTGGTTCTGCTGGAGCTTTCTTCCTGTTGAAAGGGAGTTTATCCTTTCCATTGTCACCAAGTGTTTGCTCAGAAGGGGGTGTCTGAATTTTGGGGTTTTCTCTATATTATTGTAGGCTGCTTATCTTACAATATAAATCAGCCTGAGGTGATTACTGTTGTGATTTGGTGCTATGGAAATAAAACTGGGTCGACTGTTGGCCTGAAGTGTCCCAGGACAGGAGGACCAGGGGGGATGAATGCTGTGTTAGCCTGCATGGATCGCTTGCAGCTGCAGTATTAGAGGAAGTTTAGGATTCAGAGATGTAATCAAGAGTAAAGTTTTTCTGACTATGCTGAAATACTTCTAATCACACCTTATTATTTGTGCTGTGCTGATGTAGAGATCTGAGGTCCTTATTAATCAGCTCAGATGGAGACACTCACAGGAAATACCTGACACAAGTACTGATAACATATCTCTTCTATCTCTGTCCTATCTGCGTCTACCTCCATCTCATCACTCCTCTCGTTTTCCATCGGTCACGCTCTGTCGCTTCCTCGCCAACCCTGACACACACACACACACACACACACACACACACACACACACACACACACAGTCACGCCTTCATCATCAAGTTGACGTTACAGTCGTGTACATTCATCATCAGGAGGATAACCTTAAACCCAGTCTTCATCCCAAGATGCACCTGCACTTATACAGATTCGCTCTTTGTCCCCAAAACGAGACGTGCTCCCACAATGTGTCCAACAGATTTAAGTCCCCACAGAGTCTGTGATACAAGTACAAACAAACACGCGCACTCTTCAGTCCAGCCAGGGAGGATGACAGCATGCTCAGGCAGTTTTACAGCAGGACGAGGACCTGAGAAATCCTCACCGCCTTCATGTTTATCACGTCTCTGACTCCTCACCTCAGTGACTGAACACATGAATGGTCGAGTGGGCGACACACACAGGGATGCAGCATGCTGTCCTTCCAGCACATCTTTCTGTCATCTCCAAACCAGAATCCAACGGCCAAAACTCAGCAGCAGAGTGCGTTTTGTGTCTGTGGTCAAATGTCCATGTTTGTGAGGACGGGTCATCGTGTTAGACCTTCTAAGGACTTTATCTCTGGTCACTTTGGGACTCAAAGGACTGTTTGTGGGTTTGGATCAGATCAGGTTAGAATCAGATTTACATTAAAGTGACAGGAAAGACTTTTTTAGAAAATTGTTTCTTTTCAGGAAGAGAAACTTCCTGTGAGAAAGTGGACAAACGCTGAGACTGGTCACATGTTTACATCCACTCGTAATGGGCATGAATGTCATGGTAAATTTACGCTTTTAATGATTTCTTTGAACATTTATTTTCCTTTGCTGGAATCTTTACAAGAATTGATTTTTAAAAAATATATGTTTCATTATTTTGGATTTTCTCTGAAGCAAACGGGGTCAGAGTGAACGTACAGCCAATATTTGTTTAAACGTTCATTAGGAAGCTGCACCTTGACCAGACTTCTGTCGGGGTTTTGTCCACCTTCTCAGCAGAATTATCACGGTCTGTGTGCGGCAGGCAGGACCCAAGTGCAGGACTCAAGACGGCCAACGTAAACTCAGCTTTATTTGCCGGACGGCAAACAAACAGAAAACTAACTAGACTGGAATCATAACAAGGCGTCTCCAGCAGCCAGAACACAGACAGATATGAGGGTACAACATGACAGAGGGCGAGCAAAACACAGGGTTAAATAGACACCAGAGTAATCAGGGAACGGGAGACAGGAGGGGCACACAGCTGGGAGAACTTAGACCGAACGAGACAAGGGAAGCAAAAGCAGACACACTGCAAACAGGACAGGAAGTATCAAAATAAAACAGGAAACACAACAGGAAGAGGCATGGACTTGACACCGATCAAAGGGAACACAGAAACAAAACGTAAGAACTAAAATCCCAGAACAAAGAACTACTAGAGCTAGAAACACAGAACCATAAACCAAAAGACTAAACACTGTCACTGACCAGGACCGTGACACGAATTGGTCAGGTTCATTTAAAGATGATTGTTCCCTGGTACAGATTCGGCTTTTAAGTGTAGTTGTAACAGCGTGGAGGTCGGGGAGGACCATGTATTGTTAGCCTGATTCCAAAACCTCTTCTGATGTGTGTTTGAATACGGCTGAATTAAGATTTGTGGCCTACACTCAAAACTCAGGTCTGTGCCGAGAAACCAGCTCAGTGTGCTTATGTATGCAGACACAATTATGCTTGTTGTTGTTGTTAGTGGGGCTGTATGTACATGTTGATGCTGTGTGGAGAAGAGAAATCTAAACGAATTTCATATTTGTGTACCAAATTCCTGCTTTTTAAAATCGTGTAAGCTGTACAGTCATTCCAGTCCAGGAAAAGAACAGATTAAAGAAAATGATTAAAAAGCCAAAATGACCACGACATTCGTGCCCATGAAGATGATTCGTTCCTGTTAGAAGGGAGTTTTTCCTTCCCGCCGTCACCACCAACACTGGGTTCTCTCTGTGTTATTAAAGGGTCTGTACCTTCCACCATAAAGAGCTTTGAGGCGAGTGTTGTTGTGATTTGGTGCTATATGAATAAAATTGAATTATTGCTGTGATGAGTGTGGAGCTGTTAATATTTGTGCCCTCAGATGTCCATAGACCTTTGGTGCTGTTGCATGTTTACTCTCACACATTTGAGCTCATAGCTCTCAGCTGTTTTTGGATCAATCTGGAGTGTGCTGCTCAATCTCAGGTGCCGCCCCCCACGCCGCCTCCTGCTTATGCTCCTCTTTGTCCTTGTTATCTCCTGAAAGTCCTTCTAATAAAGGCTAGCTGCAGCCCCCAATCCATCTTCTGCCCTCAGCTGTTGTCAGCGGTTCACGGTGTTTAGCTGGAGGTGTTGTCCAGGGACATGCTCACAATGAAGGGCTCTGTGGTTTACTCGGACAGGGCGAGCACCGAGGAGGGATTTTGAGGATTCGTAAAGAAGATAAATTAATCCTCTGTTTGTTTAACGGGAAGATTGAGTCTACGGAGCCCCGCAGGGGACATGGAAGAAAAAAAAAATTAAGACAAACTTTTGCGAGATCTCGCAAAACAAACGTATTCTTCGGCCTTTGACCTCCCGTTAGCTCGAAGCTAACGGGAGGTCGCGACCTACTACAGCCGGGAGGAACACCGCTTTCCCGGCACATCGTGCCTCGACCTCCCGGTCGGCTTCGAGCCGGCGCCCGAAGAATGCGGCTAAAACTGTTGCGAGATCTCGCAAAACTCGCAAAAGTCCGTCTTAATTTTTTTTTCTCCCATGTCCCCTGCGGGGCTCCGTATGAGTCTCATAACTAAGTGATAAATAAATAAAGCTTCAGAGCTCAGGAGGCAGGAAAGGTTTTTCTTTGGAACGCCAACAAACTTGAGTGTGGTGCAGATCAAAGTGTCCATGAAGCCAGGCTTGTGCGACTCGCCATCATCCCTCCGTCTGTTACGTCTGTGTTTTATGTCAGCGTACAGCTGACACGGGCGAGGTGAAGTATTCTAGTGGCTACCAGTGTTTTGAATCCAGAAGGGCCAGATGGATGCTGGTAACATTTGACTCTAAGGGGACCATAATAAATAGTATCATAGAGCCACAGATCAAGCGAGCAGCAGCGTTATCTCTTCTTTTTGGGAGGAGTCTCCCCCTGGTGGCAGTGAATATAACAGCTCTTATTTTATGAAATCGTGTTTGTTTTGTAAATTATGGTCCAGTTGGAGCCAAAGGGACGATTAAAAAAGAAGATTTTTGTTTCTCAGTCATATCTGTCGTGGTTGTGCTGTGTGGCAGGCAGGGCGAGGACCCATGTGCACGACGCAAGACGAAGGAAAAAACTCAAAACGGCAGCTTGCTGGAAAACTCACATCGAATACAAAGCTAAACTAGAAAACAAACCAGGAACTGAGAACTAGTAACACAGAGGGACAAACACAGCATCGTGAGGGTACGACACGATGACAGACAGAGGAAAACACGAGCAGGATGGGGAACAGGTGGGAACACAGCGGGGACTAATCAGACCCAACGAGACAGGGGAGGCAAAACTAGATACGCTGATGTAGGACAAGGACTATCAAAATAAAACAGGAAACACACAGACCGAACTCAGACTCAAGACACGCAACATGAGACAACATGACATGAAACGTGGGACACGGGAGCAGAGATTAAACACAGGCTGAATCCCTAACCAAAACCAAAACCATGAACAAAAATATTTCTCATCATGTTTGGTCTCAAAACACTGTCGAGGATTCAAGAAGGTTCCATGAGTGGGCGACGTCACAGCCAGTGTCAGGTTAAGATTACGGCTGAAAATAATTTTAAAAGCCTTCGTTTGCTCCTTTTCTAAGCTGGCTTCACCCTTCGTTGTAGTAAACAGTTCAGTAAAAAGAATCTAGTCTCTGCGCTGAACTTCCTGCGCTGTCTGACTGAAAACAAACTTTTCTAATGGCGGTGCATGTGGCACGTCGAGTGCTGCGTGGCTGCGAGGCGTTGGCTCAGGAAGCGGCGCCGCTGAAGGACGGTTTTCTGACTCTTTCTGCAGGGCGTCATTCAGAAAGAAGCCGACCGTGAGAAGTCTTTGTGTTGTCAGAAAGCAGATGGCGAGCCGTTGTTTAGAGTCGTCATCTCTGCCCTTTTCACCATCTGACAGGTCTCACCCCCCTCTCCTCACCTCCTCCCCCCTCTCGCCTCTCCCTCTCTGATAAATTTGGACTGGGTGGCCTGATCGACGTGTCAGCGTTTGCTCATAAATCTCTGACATCTCCGTGTGCCAGAGACGGACTCGGCCTCACGCCTTCGTGGTTTTCACCGTGTGTCGCACGTCGGGAGTGAGGAAGAGCGCTCCGCTCGATTACGGTGGAAAAAATGAGACTTTAGAGGACAAAATGAAAACGCTAAGCGCCCCAGGTACGTGACCCCTCTATCCGTTTGGATGCGGTTTCCATGGCAACAGAAGTGCAGCACGTGTCACGGCTGAGCGTTGTTATCAAGATGGAGGAAACTCTGAAAAGAAGCTGTCAGTACACTGAAAACAAAGCAGAGAGCAGGATTCATCAGAGAAACCGATGATGGTTTACAGTCCGTGTAGAAGTTTATTAGTTTATTATGAGCTAACAGAGTGAATTTCAGTTCAATATTTAGTCTGAATAGTTGACAAGTTAAATCAAAGTCCTTGTAGAAGTAAAATTGCTACATGTTTAAATTAACGAGGGATGCACATCTCTAATTTTTACCATGAGTTAAAAGCTGGACATAAAGCCTCACCAGTGAAATCTGAGTACAGATCCTTGTGGAAAGCAGGTCGTACAAAGTGTGACCAAAAAATTGTGAGAACACGTCCATAAAAATCGAAACTACTTCTGTAACGCTGGATCTACTGAAAAGTGATCTTTTACATTTATTTTCATCTTCAGGAAGCAGACAAAGTCACTCTGAGGACGGAGCAAAGATCCAGAAACTCTCTCCCCAAACCTAATGTGCAACCATCAGATGTTACATTTAAACTTTGCCTAAAAATGTATATTTTGACAGGATAATGTCCACAGAAGATAATGTCCACCGAAGAAGGCCTCATGGACAAAGATGCAAATCATGCACAGGAAGCTTCTGGTAGCAGAGATGAACTATTGGACATGTTTTTGTTGAATAAAACTGTATTTAGGTTTAAAGGGAATGAAATACATAAAAAATGAATAGTCCCATGGGATAAGATTATTTTCTGCTTACTGAAAGTTAAAGATTGATTAAAGATGCTTCGTTCTGCGTTTTTTTTTTTTTATCTTTAGCGTTTTCTCCAGAGACAAAGAACAGAAGAAGAAACACCTCCAAACAACCAGAAAACCTAAAAGTGGGACACAAATTCTCCAAACTCTCTTACAAAATGCTTGCTTTTAAAATTCATGTGTCTCAGATGCTGGTTTTTACATTTTCATCTGCAGACACTCACAGGATGCAGTGGTTCATTGTTGGATGGCAATCTCACAGTGATATCTGCACTGTGGATTTACTGCATGAGGTGAAGTTTGGGTAAAATCCAAAAGTCCCATCTGTTTGTCAGCTGAAACACTGAACACCACATGCGGTGAAACATTTCTGTTCAGTGCAGCAGGTGCTGGAGATTTTAATCACCCTAAATGAGACATTACAGACCGGTCTCACATATGTCGGCAGATGTTTTCCTTTGGTACTTAGTCTGGAAATGTCTGCAGTAACCTAGAAAATTAGAAAGTGGAGCTTTTGCAGATGTGGTTAATGTTGCTGAGAAAGTAAACATTAGAATACGTGTAAAATATGGAGAACATAACAGTTAAAAACGCACACATTTTACTGGTACTAAAATAATTGGATAAGCAGAAGAAGATGGATGGATGGACGGTTGGATGGTTGGATGGTCAGATGGACGGATGGACTGACGGATGGATGGACGGTTGGATGGATCGATGATGGATGGATGGACGGTTGGATGGTCAGATGGTCGGATGGACTGACGGATGGATGGACGGTTGGATGGATCGATGATGGATGGATGGACGGTTGGATGGTTGGATGGACGGATGGACGGATGGACTGACGGATGGATGGACGGTTGGATGGATCGATGATGGATGGATGGACGGTTGGATGGTTGGATGGTCAGATGGTCGGATGGACGGATGGATGGACGGTTGGATGGATCGATGATGGATGGATGGACGGTTGGATGGATCGATGATGGATGGATGGACGGTTGGATGGTTGGATGGTCAGATGGACGGATGGACGGATGGACTGACGGATGGATGGACGGTTGGATGGATCGATGATGGATGGATGGACGGTTGGATGGTCAGATGGATGAATGAGTGGATGGATGCACACCTGCTGTATAACAGACACCTTTGTGAAAAGCGTACCAGGCTCTGGGGCGTGGACCCTTTTGGTGTTTGATGCGTAGAGTTGTATATGTCATGCTGTTGTGCGTGTTTAATATCAGGAAGCTGTTTTGTAAATGATTTTCTCAAGCAGCTTGCTGCTGACCCATTTAAGCTACAGGCCGGCTCTATTTAAAGCATCGAAAAAGAATCTCATTTGTCTTCTGCTCCTGAAAGCCGGGAAGAACTTTTCAAATGCAGCCAACAGGAGCATGGATGTCATGTGTGAATGCTGTTTACCCAGAATACAATCGTGTCCACGTACTTCTGGCTGTACAGTGACGCTCTCACACAGACAACATGATGCAAGCAGTGACTCTCCTGAGCTCGTCTCCTCTGAGGTTTTAGGAGCAGCTGTGTGACCTCCATCGTCTCTGCCACACCTGGAGTTTCTGTTTTCAGTCTCTGACAGAACACGCTCAGGTTCGTTCAGCACAAACTTCCTGAATTCACCTGAGATCTGCTCCAAAGGTTCGTACACACCTGCTTCGGGTCCTCGGAGTCTTATTCTTGATCTCCCCCAGTCGCGGTTTCTTTGCAGCAGCTCCTCAAAGCCGAAGGCTCTGCCTCCTGTTCTACTTTTAGAAACTCTCGAAACCACAAATAAATCAGCAGTCTGAGAAAGAAGTCCTTTATTAGGTTGATGAGGAACTGTGAGGTCTTTAATGTTATGATCCTGATTATTCAGGACTACATGTGGAAAAAATCTGCAGTTAACAGGAAGCCAATGAGAAGAAAAACGCCTGCTGTGGCATTTTGGTTCAACTGAAGACGTTTCAGGGAGCTTTTAGAGCAGCCCGATAATACTCCCATCATTTCTCTCGTGTCCTGTGAACTCATAATCTGTCTGAGTGATTGATCAGTGTGCTCAAATGTCTCAAACTGCTGCCTGTGCTCGTCCAGCCTGCTGAGGCTCTAAAATCTTACTTCCTGTTGTGCTGATTTATCCACTTCCTGTTAAGCTTTCCCTTCAGCAGGAAGTTGTAGGAGCCAGCTGGGCGGCCTCTCGGAGAGGCTCAGACGCTGGAGGATGCATTGAGATAAAACGATCACCTGAGGGACAGGTGGAACGTCGCAGCAGGCCAGAGGAAGCTTCACCTGGTGACGTGTTTGAATCATTTATGTCTGAAAAGTCAATCAAAACGATTTGTTCTCTTATACCAACAATTTATTATGCTCAACAGCAACTGTGCAGGAGTGAAATAGACATATTAGACGACAGGAATAAATAAAAAAGCAGGAGAAAGGAGCAGGAGTGTTTGAAATCAGTACAAAGAGTTAATAGAGTCTGTGTGAGCGTCCTGAGTGATGAGGGTCACTCAGATTGGTGGGCAGGGGTCGGGGGAGAAGCTGTTAGTGAGTCTGGAGGTGTGGCAGCTGACTGACCTGAGGCGCAGACCAGAGAGCAGTGGGTCAAACAGGTGGGGGGCGGGGTCACCTGTGATGGCCCTGGTTTACTTGAGACAGGAGGATCTGGCGATGGCCTCCAGGTGTGTCAGAGGGCAGCCAGTGATTTTTTGGGGGGTGCTAATGACCCTCAGTGCAGCCTTCCTGCTCTCAGTTGTGGCCCCTGAGTACAAACACAGGAGGATCACGCTCTCCACTGAGGAGGGTAGAGCAGCAGCTCTGGGGTTGAACCCTGAGCTGTAAGCTTGTGTATCTCACCTGGCTCCGCCCTCGGCCTCTGTAACCTCTGCTCACCTTGCTCACATCATGTTTCTGTTCTTAATGTTGCCTCACAGAAAGAAGGTCCTGAGTTCAAATGCAGCGGGAGCCTTTTGGTGTAGTTTTTGTTCCTCTGGTGCTTTTATTACAAACATCATGTTTGATGTCACCAGATGGAAATCGTGGAGTCCGAATAAAAGGAACTACTTCATCTTCATGTTACTGTAGCTCGCTGGTGGGTGTGTCTCCTGCTGACTGTCAGGGTCAGAGTTCATTTGAGTGACTGCGAATCTCTCTATGACTTCTGATTGAAATCCTTCCTTCCTTCCTTCCTTCCTTCCTTCCTTTCTTCCTTCTCTGGTCTCGTTCTGGTTTACAGTTCAGGGTCGGAGCTTGTGTTTCTCTGCTCTCAGCCAAACAAAAACACACGATCTCAGGAGCATCTGAGCGTCGCACTTCAAACATCCTTTCTCCGTAGTTGCATAGCAACGGACGGTCGGCGCTCCTGGCTTGGTGAGCAGCTGAAGAAAAGCCCCTTTCAGTGCACATCACAGTGAGGGCTCAAAGAACTGAATGAAATAGATTTTTTTGCCCATAAATTATAAATTCAGGCTGTGAATTTGATTTCCCAGCAGCCTTTTGGCTTTAACGTGAAATCAAAGGCAGTAACGGCGCCGCTGAGCCGGTAGTTCTTTGAACGGGAAGCTTCTCCCCTGTGTTGGCTCACATTTGTGACCCTCTAAAATGAAGCTGAAGACAGCGGCTTTAACAGAAATCAGTGGGAGTGTCCTGTGGGTCTGCGTAAACTGAATGGATTCAAATATCCATCCATCTTCATCCGCTTTATCCGGGGCCGGGTCGCGGGGGCAGCAGCCTAAGCAAAGAGGCCCAGACCTCCCTCTCCCCAGCCACCTCCTCCAGCTTATCCGGGGGAACACCAAGGCGTTCCCAGGCCAGCCGAGAGATATAATCTCTCCAGCGTGTCCTGGGTCTGCCCCGGGGCCTCCTCCCGGTGGGACATGCCTGGAACACCTCACCCAGGAGGCGCCCAGGAGGCATCCTTGTCAGATGCCCGAACCACCTCAGCTGGCTCCTTTCGATGTGGAGCAGCAGCTGCTCTACTCTGAGCCCCTCCCGGATGGCCGAACTTCTCACCCTATCTCTAAGGGAGAGGCCAGCCACCCTTCGGAGGAAGCTCATTTCTGCCGCTTGTATCCGCGATCTCGTTCAAATATCCTGAAATAGGAAACAGAAAAAACAAAAGCGGAAATAGGAAAAAATAGGTTTCCAAATGCACAAGGGAAGTGTTTCTGGGGAGACAATAAGCCGACGGACCAGTGTGCTTTTGCAGCGTTTTTCTTATTGCTGGTGTTTTCTTAAGTTGCAGTCCGTTTGGCCTCTCAGGGCCACCGTAAATCCCCTAGATCGTTTTAGGGCACGGTGGTGAGCACTGTTGCCGCACAGCAAGAAGGTCCTGCCCATATGGAAAAGAAATAGTAAAAACGTATATGATTTACTCATGAAAGTGGCCACTTTCACATTACTTTCATATATTGTTTTAGTAAGTATCCAAAACATACAAGTTTCATTATATAATTTTTCAAGGGATCTTATATCTATTTTTACTCTTGTATGCTTTTCATACAAGTTTCACACAAGACAGATACAAACTTTATAAGATTTATAAATATCTTTTCCATGTGGGTGAGTTCAATTCCACCATCAGGCCGGGTTTGCATGTTCTGTTCGGCTTCCTCCCACCATCTAAAGTCATGCAGTTAGTGCGGATAGGTTAATCGATTAATCTAAATTGTCCGTAGGTGTGAATGTGAGTGCGAATGGTTGTCTGTGTGTTGGCCCTGCGACATGGCGACCTGTCCAGGGTGTACCCCGCCTCTCGCCCTATGACAGCTGGGATAGGCTCCAGCGGCCCCGCGACCCTGAAAAAGAGAAGCGGATGCATGGATGGATTTAACTTCCGCGTCTGACAGCTGTGATCACATTCAAATAAGTTCGTAGTAAAGACCCACTTGTTGCATTTCTGTTACAGGAAACTAACAAGCTGCACGTTCGAATCAGTCGTGAACTTTTTGAATAATTTTCTGGTGGGACACAGAAGATGATCCCAACATGTACGCGCCCTGACTTTGTTTCAGATCAAATCGGTGGACGTCATGTGTTATCCAGTGTGATGTGATGCAAATCAGCACAGTGTTAGTGAGGTCACAGAGGACCGTGCACCTCTACAGGACAAGAAGCCTTTTGGTAGCAGTCGCCCCCTGCTGGGCATTAAAAATATTTCAGGTTAAAGGTGTGTTGGGTTCATTTCTCACCTTTGTTAAAGACGAGCACCAGAGTGCAGACGGAAGTTTACTTTGCTGTTTTAGTTTCTGTGGAATAATCCTGAGTAAACGTTAAGTACTGAAGTGAAGTGTATCACAGCACGGGAGGGTTTCTAAGCTCATCCAAGTTGACGCACACGACATTCAGAAAAACCAAAGCAGCAACAAAAAACCCACAAAAAGCACAAAAAGGCAAAAAACTACAAAAGACTGAAAAGCAGCACAAAGCCTTTTCGCCTCAGTCGTGTGCAGGATGAAATCAGAGCTCACGTCTCTTTGATCCTTCTGTTCTGCTTTATGAATCAAAGCTCTGAGATTACAGATTCATGGAAGTGTGTGTCTCTGAGTGTGAGTGTGTGTGTCAGTTGGATGATGACTGACACTCTGCTCATCCACATCACTGATGTGTCGTCAGCATCGACAGCATCCAGCTGTTTTCCTTCACCGCGGAAAGTCTGCAGCTGTGGCGCAGAGACAACGACGCCCCCGTTCCCTGAACTAAAAGGTTCAGGCGGGTTCAAGATGACATTTCACAAACAGCGCGCTCTTGTTTTATTTAAATTTTTGCCTTTTCTCAGGAGAAAAGATTCAAAAAGGAAGAAAGGAAAAAATAATGTGACAGGTAAATGGAAATGTGACCTGATTCCTGCATTAATTAAAATGACAAAAACAAAACATGAAAACAAGAAATGATAGAACAAGAGTGGAGCTTTACTAAAGTACACCGCCACTGCTCTGCTACAGCCCCACAGACTGTACAGAAAGGATGGACACAGTCACCGCTGTGCCATGTTGCAACATGATGCTGTAACTCCTCATTTTAATGACGTTTAAACTGATGAGTTACAACATGAAGCTGCCATACAGCTGCTCTGAAGCCGAAAACTCGCCGTACAGGCCAAAACTGTTTTATTTCTGACATCACAGGAGGATGTTGGTGCTTCTAAGCTGCCTTCAGTTTTCAGGCCAGGACTTTTTGCTTTGACAGCAAACCCACAGCTGCCTGTGATGACATCATCAGTCACCCAGACGTTTAACGAGGGGCTCGTATGCGATAAATAAGATGGGATAAAAGAATTTTGAACGGTGCCTCGAGTGGAAAATAAACCGTCTTACTGGTATTTTAAGATACCAAAGTTACTACAGCACGTGTCCGGGCCAGTAAAATCACATAATCACAGTAAGCAGGTCGTATTTTAACTGAGGAATTTCCACTTTGACCCCGTGCTGCGTTTCTGCTGTCTTCACAGCAGAAAGTGAAGCCGAGGGGGTGAGAGCAGGGAGCTAATAAACCAGAGCCTCCATTTCGCCTGCTGACCTGCTCACCAATTTAACAAGAGCTGGAGAGACGGCCTGCTCGGTGAGCAGCAGCTGATTACCTCCCTGAGGGGGAGCGGTTTGAGACCACGCTGCTCCAGTTTTTAGCTTCGTGCTGACATTAGCAGTCTCTCCCTCTGGATGTGACCACCAGTCTTTATTGCAGAAATATCATCGCTCCACAAAGTTCTTACCCAGTACGCTGTGTGCATCCTTCAACTTTAAGGCACTGGTTCACATTGAAACGTTTCTAAAAGCTCCCTGCCGTGAACATCATGAACGCCATCAGTAAACAGGTGCTTCACACCTGCAGAACGTCCCTCTGACCTGTGTCTCTCATCTAGGAAGGTGCTGAAGCAGATTCCTCTGGGTGACCTTCGACCCGACGAGACGGTTAGAGCCACTCAGGAGGCCCAGCTGCTGTCTCAGCTGCACCACCCGGCGATACTGACCTTCTACCACAGCTTCCTGGAGAGAGCCGCCTTCTGCATAATCACAGAGTACTGCCTGGTAACAGGAACCAGGAGCACTCACAGGGAGAGACTGAATCCCTTTGATCCAAAACCTCACTTAACAAAAATAATCTCAGTAAATTCAGTTGGACCTTCAGTGTTCAGCAGTTACAGTCGGCCGCCAGTTAAAGAGGCCACGCCCCCAATAATGCAACCATCAAGTGTTAAAAAACAAACGTGTGAAGGATTTAAAACAGTTGCAGTGACCAGAGGAAACTAGTCTTTGTTTGCTCCTGTTTGAACCTCACTGTTGGAGCCTCAAGTGGACGTTAGAGGAACTGCAGGCTTTGCTTTTCTGCTTCTTATTTATAGCTGAATGTAGATCACTCACAGTAGCTAACGTAGCTAACTACACCAGCTTGTTTGAATGAGCGTTTTAAGTCCCAGAGAGACATGTGGTGGTAAAGTCTTTTCTTTTGGTAGCATTTCAGCATGCTTGGGTTGACTGTTCTCCCCCACTGCCGGCATGGTTCCCATTTTCAGCCTTGGAGCTTAAGGCTTGATTGAAACACTGCCTGTTTTTGGGAGACACGCCTGATGTGGGTTCAAACTCTCGGTCATCTACCACGGGAACATGGGTTTGCGCTAACTCGCTGTCCTTCTGTAATGCGCAGAGTTCAAGCTGCCTTAAGCCAACCTGCCCGACGCAGCTGTTAGAGTTCGTTCCTGATCGGGTTTAAAATGCCTCCCTGTCTTACGTTTCTTACACCTGCATGTCTGGTTTGTTTGGCGTTGCAGTGAAACCGAGTGCTCTCTTTGTCCGGGGCCGCCGTGCTCTTCAAAAACATCCTCACCTCAGTCACAACACATGAGGAAGTAAGAATGAAGCAACCGTGACAAAAGCTGCAGATCTGCAGGTTTGCATCAGCGAACGTTGGGCCTGTGGAGAGCCCCTCTGTCTGATAAAGACACAATGAAGCAACAGCCTGAAACCGAACCCCCCGCCCCTCCCTCCACGCCATCTTTCACGCCTGCTGTCTCGATGACACCAGGTGCCGTCTTCACACTCAGCCTCTCCACTAATGACTCTCACGCTGCCTTCATCTCCACTCGTGTTTTTCTCTGCCTCCCACACTCGGAGTATCCCCCTCGCCCGCTCGTTTACGTCACCTGACGGCGATCCTCCCCCCTCATTACCCAGCTCTCTCCCTCCTCCCCCGCCTCCTTCAGCATCTCCTGAAGATTTGAATCACTGCTGCAGAACAGTTCACGAAGCTTCCCGTGCTTCTGTGCTGCCAACCGGCTGGTTTTCTGTTCTACAAACACACAGACTGAACAATATTTAGGCCTTTTGTGAGGATTTAGTGTAATTCAACACACTTAAGCATGAACAGGCTGCGCCTTTGGAGATCTTAAGAGCTACTGTTTCTGTTCACCCCATTACCCACAATCCCCTGCAGAGCTGTGGACGACTCTGAGGCATTGCTTCAGCCTGATAGAGTGAGCAGAAAAATCTGATTTGACGAAGAAAAAACCGGAAATCACATCGTCTTATAAAATCCAGAACTGAGCAAACAAAGCTGGAATCACAGCAACGTAAATGTCACGTTTGAACTTTCCTTTAATATCTCAGTAATCTGACTATAATCGTCGGCACATCAGCGGACGGGCTGCAGTTAGCTGCTGCTGGCAGTTGGTGCGGCTCCTTTTAATTGCATCAGTCTGACAGAATGTGAACACGCCAGGCTGAGAGCGAACAGCAGTACCGACCTGTAGCTGGAGCTTCAGCCACACGTTAATGAGCTGCTGGAGTGAAGCTCTCTGGCTGCAGGCGCCCCCAAACTGGTCTGCTGTCAAAGCTTCCTTCATTTCACACAGAAGCTGAGACGAAAGCCTGAGCCACTCAGGAGCTGCTACTGTGGAGTGAAGTGTAATGACACATGCACTTCAGTCAATGAGTGACGCATCACTTCCTCCTCGCTGTGCCCTCAGGATCGGGATCTGGACTGTAAGATAGGAGAGGTGAGACGAGCTGGGCGGAGCCTTCCTGAAAGCCAGGTCGTTGATTGGCTCATCCAGCTCCTGCTCGGCCTTCGCTACATACACGACAGGTGCAGAGTTTTCTATTATTTCCTCTAAAGTCGTCTTTGGCTTTATATGTTTGTCCTGTTTCTGAAGCGAATCTGCTCCACATGTTTTATCTGCTGACACTCGGTAGTTAAGTAGAAACACGTTTTTGTGGTTTAATGAGATTCTAGGTGACAACAAAAAGTCACAAAAACAGTAACATTTGTAGCTGGTTAATATTAGAACAAATGATTGCAGATTGAAGTGGCTTCAGTCTGCAACCTGCATTTTATCCGCTGTGCTGCTCTCTGCAGGCGGATCCTCCACCGAGATCTGAAGGCCAAGAACATCTTCCTGAAACGAAACCTCGTTAACATCGGTGAGCGTCCTCTTTGTGCTGCTGCTGCCGCGAAGGCTTGCGGTACTTTCCTCACGTTTGTGCGTGTATTACAAAACTGTCTGCTGCCTAAAAGGGCTTCTTCCTCTCACTAACAGCAACAACAACAAACAGGGCCGCAAATAGAAGCGTGCTTCCAGCTAACGAGTGGGTAGTAACGCGGGAGGAAGTGGGTTTACGCTGAGTGTGTGGAGTGTAAACTCAGCAGATTGTTGCTGCTGCTGCCGTCTGCAGTTTTGAACCAGAACTCTGTGAGAGTTTAGTTTACCAGCTGCACACACGGAGCACCGACGCCACAGAGACGCTGCAGATCTACTGTGCAGTCATGTGAGCGGCGTTACGTTCGGCACAGTTAGTGGTTTCCAGTAGCTGTCAGCAAAGGTGTCGTCTCACTGTGTCACGATCAGCTTTATGTTAATCAGATATTCAAATACATCAGCGTAGAATTAGAAGTTCCAGATCTGTATCCACAGATCTGCTCATTCACTCATTGGCTGTTGCTTTGGAGCTGTCGGGGTCAGTAGCGGACACTCTGGTCCATTTCCATTGGATTAGTGCGTTCTCCAACTTTAAATGTTCATTGTGTGTTTCACAGCTGAGCGACCGAGTGTCTCTGACTCTCCGCGGCTCCGTTGCTGCTACAGAAGTTATTTAAACCTCTGACGTCTCGGCTCAGGTGCTCTTCGTGGTCTCAGAGCGTGATGTTCCCACGTCGAGCTCTGAAGAGCTTTTTGTCGCTGTTTGAGGGCTGCTGGAGGTGAATAATGCAGCTTTGCTCTTTACAGACAGAACAAAAAAGCAGAAGACTTGGAAGGAAGCGGGTAAATCGTTCAGGCCGAACCTGAAGCTTAGGAAAGGGTGAAACCGGGTCTGAAGCGTGGTGCCGGAAACCTTCACTGCCTGTGGGACAGCTCATTGATTCTTTATGATTTCTGCAAAGCGTGGTGAGGATCACGCAGGTCTGTGGATCGTTCAGTATCTGTGGGATGTATGTACCTGTGACGTTATCGGCCCACCGTGACACAGAGCATGTGTTTGGCGTGTGCAGGTCCAGGTGTTCACGGACCTTCTGCAGGTTCTTTAGATGTTCAGATTCAGTTTAACAGCAGATCAGTCATCAGGATGATGCTTCTCATGTTTCCAGGTGACTTTGGTGTTTCCTGCCTGCTGATGGGATCATGTGACCTGGCCACCACCTTCACAGGGACTCCGTACTACATGAGCCCAGAGGTGCTGAGCCACCAGGGCTACGACTGCAAATCTGACATCTGGTAACCTTTTAAAGGCCCCGTGTGCAGTGTTGGTATTAATATTCCTTTTTGACTGGTGCTCAATTTTGTATTTTCAAAATAGAATTAAAATAGTTGTTATTGGTTATTATAGTTATTTTTATCAGGCGGATGATGTGTGTCTCATGTTCTGCCTTTGGACCTTGTCTCCTTTTCTTCTGACCACACATTTGCAAAGCTCAGCTTAGTTTTTGGTCGTTCGTGACGTTTCGGGTATTTAGTGTCGGATCAAACCGCTTCGGGCGTGATCAGAATCTTTGGCCGGTTTGAAGTTTTTAAGGATTTGAGACCGACTCTGAGATGAGGAGTGTGGCTGCAGGCTGCTGTCTGTGTGGAAGCTCTGAGCCTCCTTCAGACAAAACATGTTCTTTGTCATTGTGAAACAAGATGAAAGGGATTCAGATAAAAAGCCCAGACCTCGGTTAAAGGGAATTTCACACCAGCTTTGTGCAGCTTCATTTCCCTCTGCTGTGATTGGTTCTGAGCTGGAGGCTGTACAGGTGCATTGTGGGAAGGGCTGATGGAGGAACGCCTGCAGGTGGAGAGCAGGAATTCATTTAACTGCTGCTGCTGCAGGAAGGAAAGCGAACGGGCTGCAGTCAGAGACTTTCCTGCAGATTTTACCCACAGATCCAGTTTTCACGTTCTGTACCTGAGGAGGAGTGGAGAGGCGCGGTGCAGGCTGCAGTATAACGAGGAAATGATGCTGAACAGGACACACTGGTGTAAATCACACCACAAATTGTAAATCCTGATATTTTTGTCATCCAGGTTGCTCGGCACAGTTGGTGTACATTTAAGTTTTAGGAGGATAAAGGCGTGCGTTTGTTGTCCCTGCGGTCTGAAGCGGTCCCTGAAGAAGGCGTTTGTTCCACAGATGTTTGTGCAACTTTCAAATTGAATCTGTGACGCAGCCGACTGAGTTTAACATGCAGAGAGGCCTCTGCCAAGATCCAGCGAGGACGAGATGAGCCTGATCTCGCTTGCATCCTTGACGGCAGAGAAATAATCAAAAAGAGCTGACAGCAGCAGGCGGGACAGCGACTCAGACACGCGTTCAGTCGACGTGTGGAGCGCAGAGGTGGCCTGACAGGGTGAAAGATGAGACGGAGAGAGCTGCTCCGGGAAGTCAGCGTGGGACTGACGTTTCCAGTTCAGGACCGAAATATGCTTTTATTGTGATGTGTGATGTAATCACATGTAATCACGTGTGTTCGGTGAGTGATCGGTGCAGACTGTGCACAACAGGAAATGAGGGAGAATAACAGACAGTGCTCTAAATGAATCACATGAACGTTTTCAGTAACATTACTGCAGTAAATTCAGTAATCACATTACAGTCACAGTTATATAATTACTCATGTTACAAAGGCTCTTCAGGTATCTGCACGCTGGGTGGACAGGAATGCTTTCTTCCTGCAGCTGATTTCAGGTCTGTGCTGGTGGAGGAGAGCGGCGGAGCCGTCACATTACTGTTACAGTTACTGTGCAAAAGCGCCGACGCACAGAGTGCTGTCAAAGCTGCAGCAGGTAACAAAGCAGCGACGAGCAGTCAGCACCTGTTCGTGCGTCCACGGCTGAATCACCGCGGCGCTCTGATGCGTCTGGGTCGGTTTTCGTCTTTGCTTTGTGTTCGTACATAAATACTAAGAGATTGATCGCGTGTGTCCTCGTTAGGATAGGGATTCGTGTTGGTGTGTGGAATTTGTTCCTCTAACTGTTAATCATGTGGTAATGCATGTGTGGTCCTTTTAAGGAGTAACGTGAAAATGATGTAACAACTGGTCTAACGAATCTCCGGCGAGGAGCTGAGTAAACAGCCGTCTGAACCACAGCGATCTCTCTCACCAACACCAGTTTGTGTTTATACCAAAGTCAGTGTAACTTTTAACTCGAATAACTAAACATAAAAATATTTACAAGAATATTCTTATGCAAATTTTAATGATGTGACTTTGATTCAGTGTTTCTCAAATCATCAATATTATTCTCTGTCTCGTGCTTTCAGTTGAATTTTATTTAAATCACAGGAACAGTCACTTCAAGATGCTTTATATCGTAAGATAAAGATCCTGCACCCCAACAATCAAACTTTGGCGACAGCGGGAAGGAAAAACTCCCTTTTAACAGGAAGAAACCTCCAGCAGAACCAGGCTCAGGGAGGGGCGGGGCCATCTGCTGTGATTGGTTGGGGTGAGAGAAGGAAGACAGGATGAAGACATGCTGTGGAAGAGAGACAGAGATTAATGATTAAATTACATTTTCCTCCTCAAACACAGGAGATCCAATCTCACACACACACACACACACACACACACACACACACACACACACACAGACACACACACACACACACATAATAACATAATATAATATATATATATAAATCTCTGTTCCACACTTAACGCTATTCAATCAGCTACGTAATTTATTGCTGCCTGTTTTACAAACTTACTGGTGACCAGTGCTTCCCCTCAGCCTCGTGCTAAACACACCTGTGGTACCTGTTCTAAAGTTCTACCTGACCTTGTCCTCAGGTTTCTTAGACATTTTCAGAAAACTTGACCTCTGACCTTGAGGTCGACGCCCCTGTGCTGTCAGTTTGAAAGTCCTACATGATTCCATTCTCCAGTTCAAAGCCGTGTGTCCGCCCGGCAGATTAGCGACAACAACCCATCAGTAGAATCGATGGGGTGTAACAAACAGTGCACAAGACACAGAACAGAAACATACACAGTTTTTACATATTTCCATCAAGGACAATGGTTGCCAAAAGCAGAGTACTGTACCGTTATTACATTAAATAAAATTAAATACAGATAACAGGCAAACCCACGTTTAGTGTGAATCGGTTGATAAAATAGTGCAAGATACAGATGTAAACATCTGTGTTTGTTGGGAGCAGTTCTGATTGTGCAGTCTGACAGCTGCAGGGAGGAAGGACCTGCAGAAACGCTCCTTCATGCATCGAGGATGCACCCAGGTACCTATAAGAGTCCACTATGTCCACCGGTGTCAGTGTGGTGGGTCTGCGTCTCCGGAAGTCCACCACCAGCTCCTTGGTTTTCCCGGCGTTGATCAGCAGGTGGTTCTGCTGACACCAGTCCACAAAGTCCAGAGTCCACTGTCTGCACTCTGAGTCGTCCTCACCTGTGATGAGGCGACTATGGCAGAGTCGTCAGAGAACTTCTGTAGGTGGCAGCGTGGGGAGTTGATGGAGACGTCTGCGGTGTAGAGGGTGAAGAGGAACGGTGCCAGCACAGTGTGGGGCCCCCGTACTGCAGACCAGTGTGTCAGAGACAGCCCTGTGTCCTCACATACTGTGGGCGTCCTGTGAGGTAGTCCAGTATCCACTGGGACATGTGGTGGTCCCCTCCTGATAGCTCCAGCTTGTCTCTCAGAAGTCGTAGAAACAGTCTATGTTTATGTGTGAGTAAACACTATAAACATTATAAATAAATAGTAGATTTCTACACATCGCATTTAGAAATTTGTCTGCTTTGAAACTTTTTCTGCTCCCGTGCAGCAGGTCATCCTTCTTTATCCACATCTGCATATCTCTGCACAGAGAAGGAAGCAGCTGTTTTCTTTTTCTTGAAGTCAGCAGCAGGCTTTGAGCCTCCTGACACTTTCCAACTGCTTTGTTTCTCTTTTGTTTCTTTACTCAGACACAGCGGGATTTAGAAGCTCAGTGAAAAGTCAGAAAGGAAATGATGTGGCTCACGCCGCTGCACGTAGGGCCATCCCTAACGCTGAAAGTGGAGGTGAATTTGTTTGTGCTGTAGACGCTTTCTAGATGGAGCGCTAAAAATTAGAGAGGGAGGTAC
>NC_137432.1:38004825-38039825 GCF_964374335.1 Astatotilapia calliptera | reverse complement strand
GTTACTTTTTAAAAACGATTTACAACCTGAACAGGTGATAAAGCGATAGATCTTTCAGCCCAATTCTACTTTTTCTACATAATCCATCATATAAAATGTAATCAAATGGAAAAGTCTCTTTTTAAAACTTGTTTTATTGGTTTTAATCTTTTAACTTTATGCATCAAGCAAACATTTAATTACATGCAACATTCTCTGACTGGAAGAAATTAGTTTAACATTTAAACCTATTTTCTGCACATAAAATAAAATATTTGACGTGCAAACGCTGCAGTTCCTCCAGTGACCACTTGAGGCCTTCATCCAAAACTGAGTCCATCTCCATTGACTCCAATGAAACTGTTATAACCTGTTTGTGGCTGCTTTGACTGACAGGTGGGCGGTGACACAGGTGGCAGTCACAGCTGTCTGTAGGCTTCATCTCAGCTGATCCGCTGAACGCTCCTCTGCTGTTCATTTAAAGGGGCAGCTGTGAGGTTAATTGTCCTAACAGTCTGTCTGTGTCCCAGCTTTTGGTTTTTAATCAGTGCTAATCAATAATGAGCAGGTATCTGTGTCTGTGCCCTCGCTGTTTGAGTTACATGTGCTCAGTCTTGTGTTGTGCACTTCGACAAATGTCATCACTGTTTCACATCAGCATAAAAACGAACACGTAATTTTGAAGAAAGCGCAGTTAAAGTCCTGTTCGTAGCATGAGGATACAGTGAAGCTAAGCAGAGAGCCTGAGGTCAGTCTGCACCGGGCTGATCGCACACAGCTGAGGTGTAAACGTGTCCCAGCGTGATGAAAGGTTTGCTTCGCTGTGAGCCAGCAGGAACACATTTCCAAACCAGCCGATGTTTCTGCGCTGCAGGGCTCTGGGCTGCCTCCTCTACCAGATGTGCAGCCTGACTCACGCCTTCCGGGGTCCAAACTTCCTGTCTGTGGTGATGAAGATCGTGGAGGGAGACACGCCAGCGCTGCCCGCCGCCTACTCTCCAGATCTGAACTCTGTCATGCGGAGGTGAGGAGGACGTCAGGCTAGCTGCTCGGTGAAGTCTCCCAGGCTGCTTTCACGTTAATATGCAAACACCAGGCTGTCCGCAGGTCTCTTTTGGTAAAAGAAGTTTTGATCCTCAGATCATCACCGAGACAGAGAGTGCACCCGTCTCCTCCTGTCCCAGCATTGTCCTCTGTCAGGTGCTATGAATTTACCCGAGTGTGTCACTGACTCTGAGCTCGCATTAACCAGCTGCTGTTTGTCTCTGTGTGAACCAGGATGCTGCAGAAACAACCAACATCCAGACCGACGGCGGCTGAGATCCTCAAGAGCACATTCATGGAAGAGAACATGCAGGTTGGATTCTTTATTTAAGCATTTCCTCAGCACCAGGTGAGCTGCAGGTATCTGAGCAGAGACGTGAGCCTCCCACCCACTGTGTCATTCTAACAACACCTGTCTCCACCCCCTCAGCCCCAGCTGGCAGATGGCCCCGCCCCTCCCTGAGCCTGGTTCTGCTGGAGGTTTCTTCCTGTTAAAAGGAAGTTTTTCCTTCCCACTGTCACCAAGTGCTTGTTCATAGGGGGTCATGTGATTGTTGGGTCTCTATCAACTTAAAGCACCGTGAGGTGACTGCTGTTGCGTTTTGGTGCTAAATAGATAAAATTTAATTAAACTAAAAAATAATAATAATTAGTGAAATTCTAAGAAGCATCAGTTATATCCAATAAAGCTGTACAAATAAAAGCTCTATATAAATCTTACTGAGCAGAAATCAAACGGAATAAACATTTACAAGTCAAACAGGAACATTTTTAAATGTGTTGGTCTGTAGCTCCCGAGGTTTGGACATGAAAAGGTGAAAGCAGCTTCAGCGGTGAGTCGGAGGAACCCCCAAGGCCTGAAACAAGCTTTCAAACCCACAGAGAAGCTGAAACGTCACGTTTGCTGGGAGTTTCCTGCAAAGATGAAATGTCTGGTTGTCCCAAATGAGCCCAGGATGCTGCTCAGACACAGACTAAATAAAGTTCACAGTAAATCTCTTCAGCCAGAGCAAACGTGCTCCCGTGCAGTCCTCCAAAACCACTGCTGCATGCTGGTCGACATGCACGACCCGGCCTGTTAGGCGAATGCTGATTGGCTGAGAAGTGGGCCGAAACAGTGAGTGACAGCAGAGTTCACTGGGAGAAACCATCAAAGATTAAACAAACTTCAGCATGAGAGCAGCGACAGCAGCTGCAGGGACACTTTCATTCTCTTCAAAGCTTTCTGTGGCCACACACCGGCCGCACCACACGGTTTTGACTCCGCCCCCGTCGATAACAGACGCTCTCTGCAGGTAGACGGGTCATCAGAAACTGCACGACCACCACTGAACCATAATTTCCCCATTAGTTTAATGTCCTCTGAAGTGCTGAAAGCCTGTGTGTGTGTGTGTGTGTGTGTGTGTGTGTGTGTGTGTGTGTGTGTGTGTGTGTGTGTGTGTGTGTGTGTGTGTGTTATATAACAACATCACCCGTTTCCCATAACCCTTGCTGGAGGCTCAGTTCTTTGGATGTTCGGGGAACTCGGCGAGAGATAACACATTATGGTTTTCATGGAGTGGGTTGCCATGGTTTCCACTGAAATATTATTATGTTAATGTTATTCCATACTGCAGCGTGGCACTCTGGGGCATCATGATGGCAGCTGAAGAGCTCCTGCAGCGCTCCGTAGCAGGTGACCCAGCTTTAATGTCTCCGAAGTCTGGGCAAATGTCCGGGGATAAGATCTGAGGAGTAACTGACACTTCCCAGAGTTTCATTTCACATAATGCTAGTCACAGTGCTGTGCACACAAATGATTAAATTAGAACACGCTGATAGATTTAACTCAACACTGAACCTACTTATTAAAAAATGATTCACACTCTGAGCTTTTGTCTCGCTGCCTTAAAGACGAAGCTTCCACTGAAGCCCCTCCACAGCGAGCAGAGAGCGTGACACCAGAGCAGGACGATCGAGGGAAATCACAAAGGAAGTGCAGACGCTGACAGCTGTTGGCATCGTTGGAGGGCGAACTAAAGCTTTATTGTTAATTCTGCGATATGTACGGGACGCAGACGGGATCCCAGCGGCGCTTCACCCAACCCAGCGCGTGTAACGCGAGTGAATCTAAATGAAATTAAACGAACTAGATTAAAGATATGAAACCAAATATGAGGTGTGGATGGCTGTCCCCACTCTGGCTCTCCTCAGGTTACACAGGAAGTAGGAGCGCCATGTGCCCGGCGGGCGTCTGTGCAGAGCCGACGACAGTGAGCGGAGGTGCTGGGTGTGTCGGTGACGTCCCAGGCGATTCCCCTGGCTCCCGACGAGACCCGGCGTTGTGTCATTGTTGTGTGTCTGCAGTCAGCAGAGTGAGGAGCAGCAGACTCAGCGCACACCCCGGGGGCTCCAGCCTCGTGTGATCTGTTCAAGCTGAGTGTGACGAGCTCGGGCTCCCGAGGTTATTATAGTGAAGTAAGGCTGAACACAATCTGAAACTCAGCTCACTGAAACAAATATTCAAAAGGTTTGATGGGTGCAGCTTTTTAAACCACAGCGGGAATAAAAGTGAAAGTATGCGCTCCAGCAGAAACCGACCACATCTTTGACCGAGCTCAGTGAATCTCCTGTGATCTCGTGGGACAGTTTTTCTGAGCCTGTGCGGTTCTGAGTGTCCTCCCTCTGATCTGCTTCTTCCTGTGGCGACCGACAGCAGGAGCAGCACCTCGCTCTGGTTCTGTTTGTGTTGGGTGTGATTTGAGCCGTTCTCCCTGCGTCTCTGTCGCGTTTGCTTGTACCTGATGTGACAGGTAACCCTGGGCTGCCTTTTCTACATCTGTGACCTGTTTTGTTTCCTTTTGGAGGCACTCAGCAAACCCCTGGCTCAGTGACCCACAATGCATCACTGTGCTAGGATTCGTTTTTGAAATATTAGCCTCTGGGGTGCTCTCTCTATTGTAAGACAGGCAAGAGAGGACGCTCAATATTTAATTTCATTTTATTATCCAGGACAGTCAGGCTGAACTGTTAAAATCATTTGCCTCTGCAGAGTCTCTGTGTCTCTGTTTTTGCAGAAAATGAAGGACAGGTTTGTCTTCGTCTCGTCAGAGAGAGGAAAGAGCGATGCTGCAGCCATCGCTAAGCACATGTAAGTCTTCGTCATCATCAGCTGTCTCTTCCTTCATCGTCCTGCTGACGTCAGCCGTGAGACCGACGGCCTCGTGTCTGACTCCAGAATACTACAGCTGGTCTGAGGTGTTTGCGTTTGTCCGAACATGCTGCTGCGCATTAGCGACAAACATCTCCACGTCCACAGACCGAGTCGCTTTTCCAGCAGCAGCTTTGCAAGCCGTTCACTGCTGAGTGAACGTTGTTCAGTCTCTTTTCTAATAACATGACCTTTAACCTTTACACGTGGAGCGAGGCCTGTAAACTCTGAGACGCAGCTCTTTGTTGTCAGGAAATGTTGTCATTTTAATAATGAGCACACCTGCAAACTGCCAAAACCTCTGAGGCGCTGATGACCGTCAGTCGGTCATGTGGCTGCTACTTATCCTTTCTGTTCCAGTGATGGTGGACTTAATTTCCACAGGACTTCAATCGTAAATTCGCTCGCTGGGCCCACGTCCTCGTTTGAGGTTTGACAGCGTTTTAGTGGATAAAGGTGAATGTAAGCGTTTGGACACGAGCTGAGCTGTGGTTTGGGGCGGGCCTCGAAGGGGCCTCCCCGTGAGATAAATACAAGTGAAGAAGTTAAAGAACTGAAAAGTGGAGGGAGAACGAACCGCTTGTAGAACTGGGGACACACATAGATGAGAACCGGAAGGCGCGTGGTTAATCTCCAATTAATAATAAAAGCTCCACGTCGAGCAGCTCCAGCGATAAAACTCTCAGCCTCTTTCCTTTTTCTATTTATTTATTTTATTTTCATTTTCTTTCCACTTGGTTGTGTTTCCTCCTCTTCTTGCTTTCTTCACCTCCTCTGTGTCCTCCCTCCCCTCCTCTGCTGCTGCTCCACCTCCTCCTATTTTTCCTTTTCCTGTTTCCTTTCCCCTCCACCCTCGTTTTCATCTCCTTCATTATCCTTCTTCCTCTCCTTCTTAACATTATTTTCCTGCTCCTCTTCATTATGCAACTTTGCCTCATCCCTATCACACACACACACACACGCACACACACACACACACACACACACACACACACACACACACACACACACACACACACACACTCACACTCACACTCACACACACAGACACAGACACACACACACACACGCACACACACACACAGACACACACACACACAGACACACACACACAGACACACGCACAGACACACACACACACACACACACACACTCACACTCACACTCACACACACAGACACAGACACACACACACACAGACACACACACACACAGACACACACACACAGACACACGCACAGACACACACACGCACAGACACACACACACACAGACACACACACACAGACACACGCACAGACACACACACGCACACAGACACACACACGCACACACACACACGCGCACACACACACACACACACACACACACACACACACACACACACACACACACACACACACACACAGTGTTTAGCCTCCCCTCAGAGTGTTGCTGCTATAATTAGAGCAGCAGCGAGCGCGGCTCCTGCTCTGTGTGCTGACAGACGAGACGCTGCTCGCTGACAGATAATCCATCCTCGCGACGCGCACACACCCACACGTTTGCGCTGCTCTTTGTGAGGCCTCTCGTTGACTTAATGCATTCGTTTCCTCTTTAACCTCACGTTACGAACGACTCTGCCGAACACCGAGCGGTCTAACCTGAACCTTCAAACAGACTGACACGTCCTCAGGCTCAGGGTCCTCGCAGTGGTAGTCACACAGGCGGGATTTAACTGTGAGGGCGGGGGCTCCGCACGTTTCTCAGCATTTCAGTTTTCTTTAAGTTAAGTTTTCAGTTAGCGTAGCGACGTTTAAATGATGAGGTAGCGGCAGGTCGTCCTTACAAAGCTGCACAGAGCAGATGAGGACGGCGGGACGTCCAGAAATAAAACACACAATAACCTGGCACACTAAACGGCTCCTGGGATTTAAAGCCGTGTGAATAAAACTGAGTCTGACCTGAACAGTCAACGCTCCCGGTGACGGTTGCATCTCCTGCCACTGTTTGGTGTTCGTCCTCTTCAGCCTCAGAAACCTTTGATTTGCTCCTGACTCGTGTAGACTTTAACAGCATGACTGACGGCAGCTTCACATTTCCTCTTTGCTCTGATTGCTTCAAAAGTGATCAAGTGAGACTTTAAACTAAAGAACTCGAACCTGTCTGACGTTTGTCTGCAGATGAAATCACTCTGAGATAATTATCATCATCACTGAGTTCACGTAACTCCATATTTGAGGCAGTAGGTAGAACCAGCACCTATAGTCGGTGATTGCACAGCCCTGGGTGACTGACAGGTGTGTGTGTGTGTGTGTGTGTGTGTGTGTGTGTGTGTGTGCAGGCAGACGAAGGTTCACCTGCAGACGCTCAGGGACAGGTCAGAGGTAGAGAAGATGACCCCCAGAGAAAGGATGAGACTCCGCAAACTGCAGGCTGCTGATGAGGAGGCCGGGAGACTCAGGTGAAGCTTATTTATCTCTGCAGCGCCGCCTTCCACGCCATTATAGTCCCGCTGGTATGCATAGACCTGACACGTAGGGTATATAGAGAAGGTTGGGTGGAGCTTCACTTCCAGCCGACGGTGGTCTGAATGTGAGGCTGATGAGTTATTTTCATAAGAAGATATGAGCAGGACAAAAACACAAAAAGACTCTTTTACAAACAGAGTGAGCGTTCAGATAAACTCATATATGCACCTAACATATTAAAAATGCAACAAAATAATGTGTAATCTTCAAACACACATAAAAAGGAACAGCACAGCTTGGATCGTGAGATTGCTTCTGTCTGCCGACGGTCCGGGACACAGAACGATTACAAAGAAATGAAATTGCAGCCGTGTGTTTGTTGCTGGCGTTGATGGTCGTGTGCAGCGATGAACATTAAGGCTTAATCAGCGTTGATGAATCTACATCTGGAGGAAGGACGACTCCGATCCAGACTCCTGTTTCCTGTTTCACGAGGGGCAGCAGCAGGCGGCTCCATCAGGACTCAAAGCCGTGACCTCGATCAGGCGGCGTGAGAGCAGAGTGACATTATCCAAATTGGATCTGACACATTCTGGTTTCCGTCCCCCCGAGCCGGCGTGCTAATCGACTTTCGTCACGGCGAGGGGGCCGTTAAACGCTTGTTATCGTCACTGCGTGCGTAATAAAGTGTGAATGTGCTCAGAAGCCTGTGAACGACGCCAGCGCGCCGCCAACACGGATCCTCGTCAGATGGCGTGCAGACGGAGATCACATGGGAGGGCAGGGACGACAGCAGGCCGGCGCGGCTGTTTGGCAGCAGGCGGGCGGTTCCTGCAGGACTTTATGTCGGAACCAGAACCTGAACATGTGTTTCATCAAGTCCGGCTCACATGAACTTAGAGATTTATCCACAAATACGCTGCCGATCCTCCCTGTTCGCTCTTAATGAAGCAGCTGCTGACTCCACACCTGTTTACACACTTACAAGCCCATTAAACAGCTGTGGTTATCTGTGGTTATCTGTGGTTATCTGTCCCGTGGACACATCCAGCAGGCTGTTATCACCTCCTTTATTGGTGGCGGGCGCCCCAGAAGCCACCTTTCATTACCAGGAAACTTGTGCACTACCCTGAAATAAGGTTATGGTTCCCTGTTTGCTCTCACAGAGAGATGCTGAGGCTGTCAGGAGACGGGTGGAGGGTTGTAGCTGCAGAGCTACAACCCTCCACCCGTCCAACATGAGGATTTATGCATATTTATTCTACAGGTTATATACTGTTATATATTCTGCAGGTTATTTCATGACCAAAGTGTAAAACAAGGCAGAATAAGGACACCATGAACAGCAGCTGGGCAGAGCGGCATAAACCACGTGTCCACGTCCCTGAAGCATCTTTATTGTGACAGAGTGCAGATGGTTGTCAGGGAGACAGAACAGAGGCAGGAAGTGGTCTAAAGGTGCACGAGGAGGCGAGCTGGAGGGGGATCAGAGAAAAACCTTCTGAAGGAACTGTTACCCTCACAGCGTGTCCTCTGTCCTCTACAGGAAACTGGCTGAGGAGAAGTACGAGGAGGTCCACACCCGCAGGAGGGAACTGAGGAGCCGCCATTTCCAAAAAGTCAGTGTGGATGTTCTGAATGTAAGAAACACTTTGTTGTTCCTCTGATACTCGACCCGGGCTTCGTGGGTTTCTCTGTTGAGTCAGGCTCAGCCAATCAGCAGCCAGAATCGCCAGAACGCTGGAGGGTCGGCGCCAAAACCGAAGCAGGACGAATCAGAACCAGAACTGCACGGTGAGAAAACAACAGACATGGCGGCTCGTTCATCGCCACGCGTACACGCAGAGAGCACACAGACTCAGAGGGCCGGAGCTTCCCAAGGGGTGGAGCTTCCCAGAGGGGTGGAGCGTCACAAAAACCACCTTAAAGAGCACAAACACAAAACGAGCGAGAAGACCAAAAACAAGTGCAAAGAGATTAAAAACAATAAAGCTGTGGTCACATTCGCTGCTTAACAAATGTATTAGTCATTGAAACAAGAACACAAATGTTTTAGAATCTGTCAAAAAATTTGTTTGAAACTAAAAATGATGTTTTTTATTCTGCAAACAACAAACAAAAGCAGCTGGAAATGAATCAAGATGAACTTTCAAACTCCAAAACTCATTTTTCTGTTCAGGGATGAAAGAAATACGTGTAATTCAGCATCTTCTAATAATAATAATAATAATAATAATAATAATAATGTGCTTTATTATTTCTATCTGCCCTTTTGTATTACAGGACATTTGAATTCAAGGATTACAACAATAATTATGTTATAGTGATAAAAATATCATCAGGCTTGCACATGCTGGTGGATTAACCATGAACATAAACAGTGATTATTGTTTATTTCGGGCAGCTGTGGCACTAACCTTGAATCGAGCGGTCGTCCGATGAATCTGTGAAGTTTTTTAAAAAGCTCTTAAAGAGTGAGAACGTCTGAACTTGGACGTGTTGAGTTCTAACATGTGAAATATCATTAAAATGTTATGTAACTAAATGTAACTAAATTACAACACTCGACACTTTTTCCGGAGCTCGTTTTCTCGGTTGCCACGGTGATGCATCTCCTCTGAAGAGTCTGGACGACGAACGCGCTGCAGACGTGAAACGTGCTTCCTGTGGAGTTGCAGCAGCTTCAGATTTGTTTCTGTAACAAACATCAGAAACTTTCGGTTCTTTTCATGGTTCTGCAGGTTTTTCTGAGAGGTCCCGAAGTACGGACCAGATTCAGACTGTGAATTATTGAGTTTGGGGATGTCTGTTCTACCATTAAATAATATATATTTATGTTGATAAGGTCAGAAAATGTCTTTTCTTGGAGGCTTCTTCAGTAGGAACCTCAGGCTGAGACTTAAAGCAGGTTCTCTTTTCTCCGCATCAAACTCAGAACTCGGAGCTTGTGTGAAACTTCAGCTTCACGCTGGACGGCTAAATTACGCAGGCTGTGTCTGTTCAAGTGTATCTAACAGGCTTGGAGAACATTTCCTCAGCTTGCAGTTATGATCTGTCTTCAGGTTCATATTGCTCCCGTGTTCTGTCACTGACGTTTCCTAAATAAACCCAGCAGCCAGCGAGCTCGAACTAATAAAATTTGCAGCTGATGTGAAGCAAAAGCTCTCCAGAGGGGTCTGCGTTTCAGCAGCTTAATCATACGTTTATCTAAAAATCCTTCGGAGGTAATAAGGAAGGCCAACAGCCAGAAAATTTCATTAAAGTTAATGTCATTTGTAAAAAATCAGCTCAGGCGAGACAAAGAAAGTCTGAAATTTCTTTGTTATCGTGCTTTCATCATCGGTCCCTCCTGGATTTTTCACTTTTTATGAGCACAGTTCAGAGCTGAGGGCAGCTGTGGGAGAATGCTGAGGTTATATCTGAGTTATTCAGGTTTTTGCACAAGAGAAGGAAGCAGAAACGTGGATGACAGTGAAAGTCTCAGCGCCTTAAAATGACTCAACATCAGTATCATCCAGTAACCTGCCGACATCTTTGGAAGCAGTTCAAACCAGTTTACATGGAGAAGATAAAAGAGAATAAACAGCTTCAGCTCGACAGCGTCCTTCCTACGGCTGTGTTGGAAAACACTTTGACTGAACATCAGCAAACAGCTGAGGAGCACTTCCTGTTTCTCTGGGAAACACCTGAAACCTCCGTGAAGTCCCCGAGCGCGAGCGTGATCCAGCAGGACCGATTATGAGAGGAAGCCGTTGGAGTTTGATCAGTTTGGTGAGAAACTCGCAGCTGGAGACGTGAGCCTGCAGGGAGCTCACAAATAAAGAAACAGAGCTCTTTATGTACAAAGCAGAAATCTGTTATATGAGCGGAAGCAGCTGCGTTGGTTTTTCATGCTTCCTGGGAGCAGATGGAATTTCGATTCTCCACACGGAGCGTTTTCAGGGATGAAGTGGCCCCGCGGCGTTTCACAGACACTTAGATTCACATCAAGAAAACAGACTTCATTTAATGTTTTCATAGTTCTGAACAGAAACTAGGTGGCTCTGCTCTCCTCCAGCTCTCAGCTTTTCAGTTTGTATTCGATTGGACGGTGAACGCGTGACGTTCGGGATCAGATCCACATCTTACACTTCAGGCGTCCTTCAGCAGCACAGACGCTGAGTGATGAGGAACCGCCGACAGGACGTTTGGCTCGATGCTGAGTTCATAAAGGTTCGACTGCATCAAACTGCTCGGGAAGTCGTAATGAAACCTGAGATTTTCTCTCCTCCGGATGCTCAGAGACAAAAACAGAAAGTTAGTTTGTGGAGCGAGCTGCATTTGAATAAAGCACCAAATCCACACTGTTTTACTTTTAAGCTTAAATTTCAAAACTTACCTTTTTTTTCCATTTTAAATCCTGATTTTTATTTGTTTTTGTTTTTAATGTCTCTGTAAATACTTTGAATCACCTTGCTGTTGAATTGTGCTGTATAAATAAACTTGCCTTGCCTGGGAATGATCTCGCTGGAGGAGCTGGAGCTGCTGTGAAACAGGGTGTTAGTCGGCTTTAAAAGAAGACCAGTGTTTGCGTTTCACAGCCGCCATCGCAGAACTTGGTCACTGCTCTGAAACAGCGAGGAGGAAGTGGAAAGACTCCCGCTGGTCACGTCCTTAAAGTGACTCATCATTAGTTTTTGATTTATTTGCAGGCTCTGGTTCAACACGTTAAACTGCGAGTGTCTCCACAGAGAGCCATTTCTAAGTAATGAACTTTGAAAGCTTCATTTTGCTGCCAGCCTTTCATCATAACACACGTCACCTTTTCCAAACCGGCATCGTCTTATTTTAGTTTTCCAGCTTCAGGCTCCTCAAACCGTTTTCTCATTAAAGGGTCCGAGAGCTCCGACACGACCCACGACAGGCGGCAGCTCCTCGGAGAGTCACAGCCGCTGTGGTCTCAGCAGCAGAGCCGACACCTGAGCCTCGCGTCACATGGTGCTGGAGCTCAGCCAATCAGTTTCTAGACAGCTTGATATCACAGAGGAGCCGCTGGTAAAATATCTCCTGAGTCAAGAATGAGTGAACAATTTGATCCATCAGTTTAATGTTAACCGAGTAAAAGACTCGGAGCTGATCTCATGTTATGGTTTATTCGAATGAAATCCAGTCTCGTTTGTCCGTCACTGGGATGCTGGTTCTGTTTACATGTGTCAAGTTCCGAGCTCCATGTTTCTGACAGAAGCATCAGCATTCAGCTCAGTTTTAGCTCACTGGGATTACAGAGAGAACGTGAGCCACACAGGACCACTGAGACCTCCAGCACAACCAGGATCAGGGAGGAGCAGCCTCCTACCCGACTGCTCGGTGGTTCAGGGGAGAGAAAAGAGAAAAGAAGGAGCATCGAGAGACCGGGACGAAATATAAACCACAGGAGAGAAAATGGGAGTTGATAAAGTGAAGTAGATGCATTTAAACGCATGAGGAGGAGAGTGGTGGAGAGGAAGTGCTCAGTGGATCGTTAGAGGTGTCCTTCAGCCTGAGACACAGGACAGACACCCGCTAGTTGACGCCGCTGCCTCCCATGTCTTCATCAGGAACACGAGGAGCTCTGACTCCAGCATGTCCCACGTCTACCTCAGGACGTCCTCTCAGTAGGACACACCTGAAACAGGATCCGGATCAGATGCCTGAACCACCTGAGCTGGACTCATGTGATGACGAGGAGTTGTGTTTGAGCGACTGAGGTTGGAGGACAGTGACTGAAAGCTCGTTCTGTCATTCACTCTCAGAATCATGTAACACTGTCCAGAGCTCGTGGTGAGGAAGGTCAGGAAGGTACACTGACCGGTTAATCCAATCAGGCAGCACTAATCACAGGCCAGTGCGTCATGTTACGGCTGCAGCAGGCAGGATCAGGACCAAAACCAAAGGCTGAACTGAAAAAGGCTTCATGTGCTGTGACAGAACCCGGGAACATTACAATGAAGCAAAACAAAACCGAAACAGAGTTTTCAGGAAACGCAGAGGAAAGCCAGAGCAATCAGGGTGTGTGATTATTAACGACGCAACAACAAACAGGGCTCAAATACACAAGAGAGCAACGAGGGAACAGGAAACACGGCGGGCACACAACGAGACGGGGAGGAAGCAAAACCAAAGACACTCACATGGAACTATCAAAATAAAACAGGAAACGCAGAGGCCGACACTGAAACGCAGGCTGACAGAACACGAGGAGCAGAGACAAGAGTAACAACTGTGACACGGAGCCACGACTGAGTGTGGGACATGAAACAAACATGAAGACAAAGAAATCACTGAAGAACTTAGAGAGCCAGAAAATACACGAGACTACATGATGAGAAAAGCACTAAATCCCCAAATATCAAAGAATCCAAACTTCCACACTGGGTCACCTGACTCAGCACCATGTCATCCTCCATCCACATGAGGTGGCGTCATGCTGTGGGGATGTTTTTGAGCAGCAGGAACTGGAAGCGTCGTCAGGGTCGAGGAAAAGATGAACGTGTTTGTGGTCTGACGTTTGGCTCCGTCTTCATCTCAACAGACCAGTGCAGCATCCTCATCCTCGCTGTAGACAGCGATCCGTTGTACAGCCTCTCGCTCACCCTCCCCTCACCTGAGATACTTACTCTAAACTTCCTCCCTGACAAGGGAGCAACAACCAAAAGTTAATTACGACCATCCAGTTTAGGAACGCCTTTTCCATTCCAGCTCACGTGTTGTGACGCTGTCCACAAGTTAATCGACCTCCGTGGGAGGAAAGTTTAGGAAGCCGCTCCGCACTGTGCTGCAGGCACTGCAGGAAATGATCGTAAAATCACTGCCTTAACCCTTTGAAGCCGGTCGGACCAGCACGCTCTGTTTTGCCTAACTATTTTTAAATCCCAGTAGCTCTGCAACCCTGTAAGCTAGCGCAATAAATTTTTTTGCATATGAAACCGGAGGAGTTGTACTTACATCTGATGCCATCAGCTTGTCCTCGGTCACAGTTTCCTTCCACATATAGCTTTGCAAAAACTGCATCAAAGCACTTGCAGCAACAAAAACATAATATTCCAGAAACACGCTTTGCCGATCCGATCAGCTGCTTGTAACACTTCCTACATCCATCAGCGAACTATCGCATGTCCGCCATGACCTGCCCGAAACCGGAAGTGATGTCATTTTGCGGAAATGTAGTTTTTTACCACCAGGATCTCATGAGCCTATACTGGTGTTTTTAAAAGTTATGTTTGACTTTATGACTTTGTGTCGTTTCTGGGATGCTGAGGACTCATATTGCCCTGCTGGAAATAGTTTATTTTGATGCACATGCTGCTTTTTTGCAAATTTGCACTATAATATTTATTTTCGTTTTTCCTGCAGTGTATGAAAATTGGTGTATTTCAAAAATAAAACTATGAAGACACTCAAAATAAATTTCCTGTGGAAACTATTTTGTGCAACTTTTTTGTATTTACAGTTTTGAGGGACAAGCCTCTTAAATTTCTCTAACTAGAAATATATGTTAAAAAACAAAAACTATTTTCAATTTTTTTGTAGTTTATTGCACTTTTTTGCACTTTATGTAATTACTATGCACTTAATGCAGACATTATTAAAATTTGGGCTGTAATGGTTGTATTGATGTATAGCAACTTGAAATGCTCCAAAAATGGCTCCACAGCATGTAAAAATATAATATAAGCTCTGGTGGACTTGGTTCTGGCAGGTCTTAAAGGGTTAAATCTGATCAAGGAACTTGCAGATACGCTGTAACAGGGTTTTTCCAGGTGCTGAACACTCCAGTTTTGTAAATAACTTGTTAATCTGAACAGTCGGGTGATTTGGGAGCTCAGAACATTTTATTTTTATTGAAATCGCAGTAGAGGCGGCGGCCTGTCTTTGACCTCTCCCTGACTTTTCTCTGCATCTTTTAGTTCAACCTTTTATTTCATGGTAGATTCCCCTCACGTACGCTCCCAGAGCTCCGCCCTCTCCTTAATCCCTGTCGTGTGATTGGCTGATAGTGGCGGAAGAGGCTCTGTCAGACCTCAGAGACACCATGAATTAAACATCCTCCATCTTTACAATTCTCCGAGCTCGTTAGCAGGAATAATTACCCAGACGCAGCGCCTGGTAAAGCAGACAAATGAAATCCATCAAGACTAAAGAGGTTAGGAAGCATTCTGTCCATCAACTCCTCCCTCTCGCTTCACTTTATGAGCACATTTAGTCCTCGGCTGTGTGCGTTTTAAATAGAAGTGCGCACACGGGCCGGCATGGTGTCACTGCAGATAAAGAATGCGATTACATGTGAAGCTTAAAGTAAAACACTGAACATTTCTACCCAATAATGGGGAGGAGTTTCCACATCCTGGTTTCTGTGATCTGCAAGCAGCTTTACAACCCCCTTCAGCCCCAGCTCCTCTGCTTCATGCTGTTTCTGGCTCAATGAGTCACGATGGCGGCTCTAGATAGATTAGAGATTAGATAGAACTTTATTAATCCCTCGGGTGGGTTCCTCTGGGAAATTCGATTTCCAAAAAAGCACAGCACCGACAGAAGTTACAGAGTTATACACACACACATATATATAAATACAGAGACAATATAAATAAAATATACGAAGGGGATAAATAGAATAAATAGGAATAAAAATAAAAATACAAGTGAATTGCACATTTCAAGTATGGAGTCTATTGCACCGTTGACTATTAACAAAGGTATTGTACAGTGAGGTGCAGAGGCACTACAGCTTAGTTGTCCCCCCCTCCTTTGTCCTCCTGTTTCCCCTCCCTCTCCCCTCCAGAGAGGAGTTAAACAGTCTGATGGCGTGTGGGACAAAGGAGTTTTTAAGTCTGTTAGTTCTTGTCTTTGGGAGAAGCAACCTGTCACTGAACAGACTCTTCTGATTGTTTATGGCCGTGTGCAGAGGATGCCCAGCATTGTTCATAATGTCCATCAGTTTCTTTAGTGTCCTTTTCTCTGCCACTGTCACCAGAGTGTCCAGCTTCATGCCGACCACAGAGCTAGCCCTCCTGATCAGTTTCTCCAGCCTGGATGAGTCCTTCTTTGCTGTGCTGCTTCCCCAGCACACCACAGCATAGAAAAGTACTCCAGCAACCACCGACTGGTAAAACATCCTCAGGAGCTTCCTGCAGATGTTAAAAGACCTCAGCCTCCTGAGGAAGTACAGTCGGCTTTGGGCTTTTTTATACAGGTGCTCTGTGTTGCATGACCAGTCCAGTTTATTGTCCACCCACAGCCCGAGGTACTTGTACTTGTTGACCACCTCCACCTCCTCCCCCTCTATCTGAACTGGCAGTGGACCTTCTCTGGACCTCCCGAAGTCCACAACCAGTTCCTTAGTCTTTGAGGTGTTGAGTTGCAGGTGGTTTGTGTGACTCCATGCGACAAAGTTCCTCACCAGACTTCTGTACTCCTCTTCCTGATCATCCCAGATACTCTGTGAACATTATAAGCGCCACAGCCAGACTGGGCGTGGTCATGGATCTTTAACCCTTTGATCACCAGGATGCTGCAAACAAAAGTCTCTTTATGGTCATCTTGCATGTCTTTGTTTTGTCTTATTGAATTCATTTTGAGTGTCTTTGGTCATATTCTGTCTGCTTATTCTCATTTTCCGCTGTCTGTCAGCTGTCTTGTTGTCTTTGCTCTCATCTGTTTGCAGTCGTGCCGCACGTCTTTGTGGTTGCTTGACTTTCGTCTTCTCCTGTGTTGGTTGTTGAAGTTGCTTTGAAGTTGTTGCTGTACGTGTGTGCAGATATCCCTGAGGATCCCCGGGCTGCAGAAGTTTATTACAACCAGGACAGGTTCGACTCGTGCTCAGAGGACGACGAGCCAGCGGCACCTGCAGAGACTCTGTACCTGTCTGACCCACAGGTGAGCTGCTTTTAACGTGCTTTCATGGCTGAACATAAAATCTGCACGAAGAGACGAACACAGAGGAACGTGTGAGAGTCTCGCTCTGTTTCCACTCTGCTTCTTTATCCAGTGTTCAGGAAGCATGATGGGATTTTGTTTAGCTCCTTAATCAGTGTTAGCATTAGCCTGGATTAGCATGACACACACAGAGAGGATGGTGTAGGTGGAGGAGCTTTGACTGCAGCTCTCAGGCGTCTCTGCTGGCTGGCTTTCATTGTGACGAGAGTTTTCGTGCGGCTCAAATGATCATAATACAATTGTCACGCGTCCAGAGAAGCCGCCTAAAACCTCTAATTAGAGACACACTCGCAGCCAAGGAGTCCTGACCCGCCGCTAACGAAGATGCACATTGTTAGCAGCTCAGTTACTCTGAGAGAAAAAGTGCATTTTTAACGCAGAGCTGGAAGTTCTCAGCACAATCAGAAATGTGAGAGAATAACCTGAAAATTAAAGATGCTGAAGGTGATTTAGGGAGGAGTCTGAGGGATTAAGACTCAAAGAGAATATGATGGAAACAGAAACAGCTCATGTGCTCGGTTTGTTCCTGTCAAAGGAGAAATGTCCACTCACCGATGGATCATTACAACCGCCGTGTACCAGGGCTCGGTGCGGCCTCTGAAACAGGCGTTTGGCGTCTGCTGGTGGAGTCGTTCCTGCTTCTTGTTGTGTCTCTTTAGCCTTTGTGGATCTTTTTGTTTCTCTTTGTGTAGTTTCATAGTTTTGCAGCATTTTGTTGTTTCGGTGCCTCTGCAGCTCCTCTGTACTATATTTTTATTCTTATTTTTTAAGTGTGATCTTTGTTAAATCTAAATCTTTGGATAAAGGATTTTTAGCCTTTGGATGGATTTTTAAGGTTTGATTATGATACAAATATGATTTACTGTAATTCAGTTCGATTCAGTTTTATTTATATAGCATCAAATCCCAACATCAGACGCAAACAGCGACAGTGGGAAGGAAAAACTCCCTTTTAGCAGGAAGAAAGCTCGGACAGATGGGGGAGGGGCGGCTGTCTGGGAGTGAGGAATGTTTTCAGAGTTTAAAAAATGACCTCTGTCATCTTGAGGCTGGACCTTCTCCCTGTTTATGTGCTCATTATTCCCACCGTCCAGCAGTGGTGGGAATAACGTTCCCACAAAGAGATAAAGGTTTGTTTTTTAAGGGAGAATGAACGAATGAATGCAAAACGCTGACACTGTACATGAAGTTAATAGTTCAGTAATAGCTTATTGCAGGACTGTATGCAGTAATAATTTAGGGAGGACCTGAAATCACAACCTGAGCCGCTGCACTAACAATGTCAGTTCAGCTTCAGGTGTATAAAAGCAGATGTGCTATTTTCTGTCACTGTAGTCTGTAAGCTGCATGCAGGTTTGGTCTGATTGAGCCTGCAGAGATCGGTCGCAGCATGTAGGACATGCAGGGGAAGAGGAAACGTCCCACAAATGTTCCCTCTACAGGGATCCCTTTCACTGACACGAGCCCACAGCTACAGGGTGAGTCAGATCCCATTTTTCGGTAGACAGCAGCTCTGCATCCCGGGACGATTACCACCAATTTATAACCAAACGGCCGAGTCCAATTCACTTCCATTAGAGGCAGAGAGAGCCAGCGGTGAAGGCCAGCAGCCAATTTGTGGTTGAGCTTCAGAGAAAGTGGAAGGCTGGGAGAGATTAAACCTATTTGTCACTGCTGATAGTGATGACAGAAAACAGAGAGGAGAAGAAGAGGAGAAATGGAGCGAAGCTGCGGATTGTGGAGCCGGATAATTAGCGGAGCCGAGACACAGAGAGGCCACGAGACGAAGCTCTGAGACTCTGATCGCTGCGTTTCTGTGGAGAGGACGCGATGCTGGGTCACGTCTCTGGAGATCTCGTCTGATAGCTGATAGATTTACCGTGGCGCCCAAATCAGAACTGCACTATTACAAATACCAGAGCGCTGTTGAATGAATCAGGCTTTAGACGCATGTCAAACCGCTCTGTCAATGAGTGAAAGACCCGCCGAATAAAAAAGTTTAAATACTTACAGGATATTACAGGTACCAGTCCAGATTCTTCCGTTTTCCTAACAACAGCTTAACTGATTTAAGACTAATGCTCATACATTCATCCTCTGACCGGATGTGTTCAGCTGCAGCTTGTCTGTCGTGCTCCTGTGTAGATGGGAACACAGTAGTTTCTTCATTTTCTAACAGATTTTATCTGTTTTGATTTTATATACTGTTTGTCTTTCCCTGAGAAAGAAGCTAGCGTATGCTGCTGCTGTAGAGATCACTGCAGAGGCTTCACAGATGTGGAGCTATCCCATAATTATGTCAGTGTTAAGTTACATCTGTGAGTCTGAAGCTACAGCTTCATTCTGCTTTAATGAGCCTTTCTAACTTCAATTCAACTTTATTTACACAGCGCCAAATCACAACGACAGTCACCTCAGGCTGCTTTATACTGTGAGTCAGACCCTACAATCATACATACAGAGAAAAACCCAACAATCATATGAGCCCCTATGAGCAGCACTTTGGCGACAGTGGGAAGGAAAAACTCCCTTTTAACAGGAAGAAACCTCTGGCAGAATCAGGCTCAGGGAGGGGCGGGGCCATCTGCTGTGATTGGTTGGGGTGAGAGAAGGAAGACAGGATAAAGACATGCTGTGGAAGAGAGACAGAGGTTAATAACAGATATGATTCAGTGCAGAGAGGTCTGTTAACACATAGTGAGTGAAGAAGAAACACTCCACGTCACAGAGTCGTCTCTTGCAGGAACCCAGAACGTTAAAGTGCTCCATATTTTTATTTTCTTCCATAAAGATCGGCCCACCGGTCATTTCTGTGAGCAGGTGATTGTGTCATCGCACTTGGACGGGGCGAGACTCGTCACCCTGATGAAACCTAGTAAGTAGTCAATAAGTTTCTTTGCGTGAGTCATCGTTTAAACGAATCCGTCTTTATCTCATACCGAGGCTGTCGTAGCTTAAAATTTTTAAGTGAGCGGCTGCATCAAGATAAATATTAAAAAAGCTGTAGTGCAGGTTTGCGTCTCCATCAGGCTCAGACTATTTCATGGAAATTCATTCCTCAGTGGTCGATCCTGTCGTGCAGCCGAACAGAAATGAAGCCCATAAATGTTCCTGAATGATGAAGAGTAACAGCTCCATCGCTTCTCAGTTATTACTGCCTGGAGAGCCGATAACACTGAAGAAGAGGACAGGGCTGAGTTATTGCCACAGATAATGGAAAATAATATTCATTATTAGTGGAGCAGCAGTTGACTGATGCAGAGAAATGCTGTCAGTGCAAGTGGGTGCAAAGTGAAACGCCTTCCTCCTGAGCGGTCGGGGAGGGGCCACGCCACAAAGTGAACCTGATTCAAACAACCAATCAGATCCTGAACTGAAACTACATCCATCCACCTGTTTTCTCTCTTTACAGAGTGAAGATGATCCAGTAACATGTTATTATTAGTTTGTACATGATCCTGATACACTGACTGAACCTCGTGCAGCAGCACTAACTCGAAGTTTCCTGTGGGACTTTCTCACATCACTGTGGAGAGTTCTGACCCACTCTTCTTTACAGCGTTGCTTCAGCTCATTGAGGTTTGCAGGATTATTCATTCACAGCTCTGTGAAGGTCCCACCACAGCATCCCACACTCTGACTGCACCACTGCACCATTCTTTCCTTTTCCAGCCGTTCTGCTGCAGATCTGCTGCTGTGCTCGGGTCATCGTGGTGACCCAGTTCAGTCCAAACTTCAGCAGACAGACGGCCTCTTGTCTGACACTAGAATACAGAGGAGTTCATGGTGCCCAAATCCTCGCCCCTCCACCACCGTGCTGTTGGTTTGAAGTGTTTGTGCACCATGGCCGAACAGCTCCGCTTTGCTCTCGTATGTTCAGATGCAACGTTGAAACCTAAACTGTCATGTTCAGTTTACAGAGCAGAGGTTTTCTCCTTGTACCTCCCAAACAAGCTGCAGTCATTCAGTAATTTTCTACACGATGACTCGTCTCTCAGCTGTAGATACCAAAGTGCAGAGAGGTTTGTCACAGATGCAGCAGACGAGTCTTTTCAGCCTTTTCTGAAGCAGAGCATCTTTCATCAGCCGCACACTCAGCCTCTCTCCTCGTTGTGCTGCTTTGACGATCAGCCTGACGTGGTCTCAGTTTTCCTTTGTTCTCCTCCCTCACCGTTCTTTTTTTGACTGTTGCTGTACTTCCTGTTTCCGATGACTCCACGCTGCCAGTTTATTCCCGTCTCTCAAGTCTCTCACTGCACTTTGGTCCTTATTTTATGTCCATGTGACTCTGCCTGTGTGAGGTGATTTTATCTGCACTGAAGCACAAAGCAAATCAAAGTTGCTGAGACCAAAAGCAGGTCCAGCCGAGGCAGCAGAGCTATAACAGTTAGCTTAATAGAAAATGGAACTGGTTGAAAAACCTTCTAATTGTCCTTTAAATGCGCAGCGATGCGACACTGCGTGAAGTCTGTTTTAAATTCCAGCTGCACGATTAACTCTGGAGCAGCAATCTGAACGAGGGTGTGTCTGCAGTTTAAATGTCTGAGTCCGTTTTTATTGGCTCGTGAATGAAAGTGGATAAGCCTCCCGCAGACGCCCCCTCTCTGCTCCCTCGCTCTGTTTGTTTTGCAGGAATAACGAGTGAACGATAACCCCGAAACACCACAGACATACAGCAGAAGAGTCCATTTAAATGTGCATTATGGTCTTTTTTATGTATTACAAACAGACTTTTTCAGTGTGTCAGCAGAACTTTACAAAAGTTCTTCCTCAACTTTTAGTCGGAAAGCCTGTGGTCTGATGTGTCACGGCCGAGCGGGCCTGTGTTTGTGGAGCCCGAATGCAGACACGGGAATAATTGTGGCTCAAGAGTTGGACGTTCGCCTTGTAATCTGAAGGTTGCCGGTTCGAGCCCCGGCTTGGACAGTCTCGGTCGTTGTGTCCTTGGGCAAGACACTTCACCCGTTGCCTACTGGTGGTGGTCAGAGGGCCCGGTCAGAGGGTGGCTGTGGCTACAATGTAGCTGCCATCACCAGTGTGTGAATGTGTGTGTGAATTTGTGTGTGGATGACTGGATGTGTAAAGCGCTTTGGGGTCCTCAGGGACTAGTAAAGCTCTATATAAATACAGGCCATTTACCATTTAAACAAAAAGTTTAATTATGGCTGATGGAAAAACAAAGCAACAGTAACGTGGTTTCACAGCGGCAGCACCATCACCTCACCTTAATCCAGGACTCCCTTTGTGTGGATATGTTCACACATGCAGGTCAGCTTCTCTGGTGATTGTAAACTGGCCACAGGTACGAATGTGACTGTGACTGGTTGTCTGTCTCTGTAATAATAATAATTATGTGATTTTGTTTGTAATTATAGAAAGAATTGATCATTCTGATCAGACTAAAAGATCCATCATCTTCCTCAGGTCAGTGAGCTTGAGGCCATGATGAAGCACATGCAGGAGGTTCTGGATGAGGAGCTGAGTGGTGAGTCCGAGCACCAAAAACACTCCATGCACAGACACAGAGCTGGGCGGGTGGTCCGTCCGACACGTGACACGGCTGTGCAGTAACGGGACAGCAGACACGAACGGCTGCAGGCATCATGATCATCGGCAGGTCATCAGGAGTCTTCAACACAGCTGATCTACTTCAGGCTTGTCTGAAGAAATGAAGAGTTTCAGCTCATTCGTATAAACGCTTCTCGTCTCTGGCACATGCTCAGTTTGTGCGTTTGCTGTGCTGTGAAACCGAGTTTCTATTGCACACATAAGATAGCCGTGCACACGTGCACACAGTCTGCGTGCGCTTTCCATCACGAGTCCTCCTCCCCCCTCGTTCCTGTTGGCCTGGTTCAGTCACCGTCTCGCCTCGGCTGTGAAACCTGTTCGTCTCGCTCCGCTGACCTCAGAAAAAATCAAAGCCTCCACAGTTCGCCTGCAGATGAAACCTCGCTCCGTCTTTTCTGCTGCCTGATGAAACGCTGTCACGAAACAGGGACACAGCCTGCAGCTTCCCCACGCTTACTGTACAAAACCAGCACAAATCCACCCAAACTGTCAGACATAATGAGTACGGCTGAATGTGCTGTGAAATGCACCAGGTAACCGTTTTCTGCTGTATCTCATTAAGCAAGAAAAACCTATTTAAAAAATCAAGACAAATTCTGAGTGGATCCAACATCAGCTGTGGATGATCTGCTTTTTATTTCCAGCTAATAAATAAATGATTATTTTTGCTCGAACCATAGACACAGAAAGCCCAGTCAGGACAGAAACAGCCAGTCTGAGCATGTTTACGTGTAGTCTATATCTTTTCTTATTCAGAGACAGCAAAGAGGAACCAGAGTGATGCTTTGAACAGTGTGAGAGGCAGCCAGCGCCTCCGGACGCTTAATTAGGCAATTATTTTAAACCATGTGTCAAAAGCAAAGAGGAGGCGGCCAACGGACTAAAATTTGAACACCATTCATCATTATCTGTAAATAGGAAAACTTAAGTCGCTGCTTCATTGCGGCTTCATCAGAGGCTCGTCTTCGTTTCCTCTCCAGGTTCTGTCTGTTTCAGTGCTGCTGGGTCTCTGAGAGTCTAAATGAGTCTCACAGGTCTGGAGACTCATTTATAATAATTATAATTTATCATTCTTAGCTTGTTTGATCTGCTGCTCACCACACACACGCACACATTTTGGACTTTTAACTGCAGTTTCAGAAGTTTTACAGCTTTTCCTACTGAACAGTCATACGACACAAAGTAATGAAGCAGTAACCCAGAGGGAGGGAGAACATCTGGCTCATCTGTAAATACAGACACGTGTGGAATCCACAGAAACACCAGAATCCTGCATGAAAGCGTGGATCGTTCACCCGACAGAGAGCGCAGTGTCACTGGTCCGGCTGGTCCACAGTCTCATTCTTTCACACACCACCCACAGCATGCAGCTATAGGTGGGGGTGGACTGTACAGCAAAAACTTCACTCCTCCCCTTTGCAGTAACTCCTCCCTCGCCCGGAGCGGGCCCTTCACCCGGTCTCAGACTCTGGGCACCGTCCCGTCACAGTGAGCTGGAGGGCATCACTCAAAGCCAGCAGAGACGCATCATCAGCATAAAACAAACAGATGAACAGACCGCTGCTTTCCTCTTCACACGTTCACATTCATGCACCTTCCTCTATGCCTGCGTGCATTCACACACTCACTCCGATGGATGTGTTATTCCAACTCGGGGTCCGGTATCTTACAGTCAGTTAGTAGATCTGTGGCTCTGCGTCCTGAGCTGAAGGTTGCTCTTCCATGGATTCAGGAGGTGTGATGTGAACCTGATCTCAGTGACGCTGGGCTGTTTGATGGGGTCTGCAGTGCCGTCGACATGTGCTCTGTGGGACAGGGCGTTCAGCCGCGCCCCTCAGGGCGTCATGCAGATGTGTGCAGCTGTGTTTATCCTGCACCACATGGCTGCTCACAGCACAAACAAGTTCTGACAGACTTCAGTGGGTTACAGGACATCATCCAGCAGGCTGCGGACACTTCCTGATGTCAGTCATTGCAGCAGCAGGAAACAAATGTTGGTATCAAGCAGCAGCAGATGGACTCAAACAAACGTGAAAGCAGAAGGAAATATTCAGTTTTCTGCAGGTGAGTCTGAAGTGAGTTTATCAACGTTCACAAAGTGAATAAAGTCAAGAAAAATGAAATTCTGACGCTTTTTAAACAGGAGTCTGTCACTTAGATGCAAATGAAACTCGGTTTAAATGTTGTGACGTCTGAATTCGACGCACTGATATTTAAACTGCTGTTGTGTTCGTTTTATTATCAAATGCAGACACGAAGCACAAAGGTACAGACAGAAATGATCGTCTCTTCTTTCTTTATAACATCCAGTAAACATGAATAACATAGATGGCATGAATACCCCCCAATAATTTGAAGGTGACTATGTTACAGAAAGATGGATTAACTGTCACGGTGAATTGGGTTAAAGGACTCAGGTGCGAGACTCCTTGCAGAGTGACAGTGAATTTATTCACAGTGAAAAAATAAGGCAACAGTTTGAGTCTGTAATCCAAAAAGGGCAGTGCAGTGACACGGTGGCTTCTCCCCGTGGTGACAGTGCAGTGACACGGTGGCTTCTCCCCGTGGTGACAGTGCAGTGACACGGTGGCTTCTCCCCGTGGTGACAGTGCAGTGACACGGTGGCTTCTCCCCGTGGTGACAGTGCAGTGACTTGTGCCCGCTCCTCCTCCGATCCCTGGATCCTGGAGGCAGATGAGAAAAACACGCGTATGGTGACGAAAACGTTCTCTCTCCTTCACAAACAGGTATGCTAATCACGACTACGCTACCCGGTTTAGCTCGACGTTCCAGCGTTGGTTGTGACTCGACTGCACCGTTAAATAGGTCTGCTTCGGATTAGTAGCAGCCGGCGAAGCGATTACGCACAGGAGCGACGATTCCAGCTCAGGATCCTCCCCCCGGGTCAGCTGCCATTCCGTGCCACGGCTTCCAGAAGTACATGTTCCAGCATACAAACACACATGCACAGGATGGAGAGGAGAACACCACAAAGTACACACTAACACAACAAAAATTGGCAAGGCTACCGGTGAGGACCGTCTAGCCGTGACATTAACCCATACATCAAAACAAATAATGAAGACCAACAATAAAGGGCTCATTCCTGTGAATTCATATTGACATTAATCAACATTAATTAACTCTAATTAATATCGATATTAATGACATTTGCTCCTCAGTCAAAGTAAATCGATAATGCTGGAGTATCCTAAATGAAGTAATCTTACAAGGTGGAACAGCCACTGCTGGAAGCAGCTGGAGCGTTTGTGCACGGGCGTATGATGGACTACAAAGAGATTTCTTGTGCTGGAAGCTACGGTAAGTATTTAAGTAATGGTTTCCAGTGAGTAACAAATCTATCAGATGAGCCTCTGAGGGAGAATTTATCTTCTCCAGTTTTAGGAGTCCTAGGATGTCGTGTAACCAGACTTTAATGCTGGCTGACATGATTTCCACGACAACAAAATTCTTTTTCGGGCAATAAGAGAAGCAAAGGCAATAAAGTTATTTTGGATACGAAGCAGAAGTAATCCAGAGGGAAATACACAGAAACAGGAAACAGGAGGGGAACGCAGCCGAAACTAATCGGACATGACGAGACGGGAGGGAGAGCAACACTGTAAAGACTAACACAGGACACGGCAAAGTAGAACAGGAAATACACCAACATGGAGACAAGGACGACTAGACGTAACACAAGGGAGGCACAAGAACAGTAAAGGAGCAGAAATACAAACTAAACCATGAAAAACCATAAAATAACAGAATGATCAGAATCAAAGAACAAAAACACTCCAGACCCAGTGAGCTTAAACTCTACACGGACAAACGTTTTGGGCCACAGCTCATTATCTTTGAATTCAGGTGTTTTCAGCCCCGTGGCCACACCTCCTGAAGCCACACCTCCCGAGGCCACACCTCTCGAGGCCACACCTCTGAGGCCACACATCTGAGGTCACACCTCTGAGACCACACCCCCTATGGGGCCACACCACCTGAAGCCAAACCTCTGAGACCACACCTCCTGAGGCCACACCTCCGGAGACCACACCTCCTGAGGCCACACCTCCTGAGGCCACACCTCCTGTGTCCATGCAGTCTGCCCTTAAATAAAGAAAAAAAGGTCATTGTGAAGACTCTATGTTCCTGCAGCAGGTTGCTGTAAGCACTCGTATTCCAAAGTGAAGAGTTTAGAACCAGAACTAAGGGTCAGAACACACAGACTTTTTTAATAACTGAGCAAATGTCAAATTAATATATTCTAATGACTCTGATTTGTCTGTGAAGCAGGAGACAACAAACACAGGCAAACACCGAGTGCTTCATCACTGTTTGCTGTTCCTTTGGTGTTTCCATTAAAACTGTGGCTTCAGCATTAGTTGTACAAAGAGTTCAGCGTGTTTCCCCGTCCTGCCTGTCAGGTCCCTGCTTAACCAGACTAATTATTCCCTTTAGGGAAGCAAAGTAACAGAATGCAGCATCAGCAGAGATAAACAGCCATTAAATCCCCGGATATTTAGCATCCAGTGAACGGACGAAAGGCCCGGAGCAGCCCAGAGCCCATTATCCTGATTTACTGTCCAGTCATTAGCTGTTGAACAGCAGCTCAGAGTCTATTTGTGCTGGCTGGAAAACTAAAGCAGCAGCAGGTTTGCTTTTGTTTAACACGTCCGATTCAGCGTGAAGGGAAAGGAGGAGACTGCCAACATCGATAACAGATACAGAAAGGAAGGTGAGGCTGAAAGTCAGACATTAAAAGGATCTGATGGATACTCTGCAAAGTGCTTAAATAAAAATAAGAGCTGAAAGCAGTGCACGTGATATTTGTTAAACGGAGCCCCTGAAGGCAAATCGTTTCTGATTATGAAATGTGAAGGAGACGCGAAAGCAGGAAGGAAGTGAAAGAAATCCAGAGATGTGAACAATAAAAGTGTTCAAATATCAGCTGGTGTAGCGCGGACCGGTCCGGACATGACGCACGGCCGCTTTCGGTTTAATGATCTCTGTGAGGGCGTCAGCTCGTCAGCATTCAGAGCTCGTTACAGCTCAGACTTCCTGGCAATCAAGAGCCTCGTTAAGACGCCGAGCTCGTTAATCTTCAAAGAGACTTGAAACGACTACCTGTGACTGAGGCGTCGCACCTTTGCTTTTATGAAAGTTTTCAGCCTGGTCATTTTCTGTGTGTGAGGCAGTATAGACACGTGTGTCTAGATTCTGGCAGCAGCAGATATCCTGCCATTATAATCCCATTAGATCACCTCCACACTCTGCTGTGCTTCTGTTGATGGAGCCTGAGCTGCTCCTGCAGACAGAGAGGCAGGAAGTGAGGAAGGACGCCAGGATCCCATCACGGTAATCTGCTGTCAGTCACTGGATCCAGCAGGAGCAGCATGAAAGGGTCACTGCGCTGCTTTTAATAGCACCAGGTGGAGGTAATAGAAATGCTTCAGACTGGATTAAAAGCACCGACCAGGGTTCATTAAAAATGCTCACGTATAGAAACGTTTCAAATTAAAGGAAAAACCCACCATGAAGAAACTTAGTAGGTGTTTGGCTTCCAGGTGACATGCAGGGCGGGGTCTGCAGGTACCTGTTGTCAGGACTTGTCGTTCAAATATTTCATGTGAGGGAAAAAATGACACATGCAGTTATGAAATCTCTTATTAAAGACTGACAGCAGAGCTTCTACAATCCTCCACACGCCTCACCGTCACAAAGTGCTGCAGACTCTGAGCCGCAGTGAGGGATTGGTCAGGTTATTGTCATGACTACCACAGGTGAACACCCCTCACAGCCACTGGTGAAGCGTACTAGGGGGTGGAGTTATGGAGTTACATCAGGTAACCAGGACACGTTTAAATTTGTGATACTGATATTGTGAAGTACGGGATGAAGAACAGGTAACTGTAGTGTTCAGTGTTAATGTTGATTTAGTCTCTTCGTCGTCTGTAAGCTGCAACATTATTCTAATAAAATCATAAGATTACCGTTCAGTGACTAGTTGATCCACGTGGTTTACTAACGGTTTTGGTTTATTGACGTAAACAAAGAAAATTGCTGAAACATTTCATCACAGCTTTTGTCCTGTTCCAATCGTGTTTCGTGATCGTCTTGTTTTCTTCAGTTGGAACTATGATGGAAACGTTGGAGGCGAGTCTTCAGTCAAAACAGAAGCTCCAGATCCTGAAACCGTACGAGTCGAGGTCCAGATTGACTGAAAGTCTTTAGGTGTGTCTTACTTTCCTCTTTTGTGTTGTTTGTCTTTAAACCAGGAGACCCAGCAGGGCCAGAGGCCCCTCGGAGCCCCGCCCATCAACCGCAGCCAGTCTGAGAACTCCAGCAGCGGAGACAGCGAGTCCTCCACCTCCTGTTAGTTTGAGGATCTGATCCAGAACCTTTTGTACTGGAGGACAATAATGAAGCACAGATGTTACCAACTTCCTTTGAGCAAGGCAGCAGACTTGTTCCTGTTTTAGCTGAACTGATTTAGGAATATTTAGGATTTCTTAGTTTTTTTCTGGTTTGTCTCCATGAAAATAGTTTTTCACATTTTTACATGAAGCAGTCGATGTGCACGTCAGACGCTGGGATAAAGTAAAGATGCAAAGTTTAGACTCGGGCACTGCAGGTCCAAGGTTCACGTCCTGCGGGTGTGGATTTATTCTGCAACACAGGTGGGGGACTGCAGGCCTCGAGGGTCTCCTGCAGGTTTGAGATCTCACCCTGGTCAACACACCTGGATCACATGATTAGTTCATTAGCAGGAGAACTTCAACACATGTTGAGGAGGTCATTTAGCCTTTAAATCAGCTGTGCTGGATCAAGGACACATCTCTGCTCTAAAACGTAGTCTTTCCTTCTGATTGTCCGATCAGGAAAAAGACGCCATTGACCCTCGAGTCAGCCGCTCGACTCGACCTTTGAGTCGGTGCGGACTGTTGTTCTGTTGTAAACCAGAGCAAGGAGCTCTTTTATACCAGCTGAGATTATGGTTGATATATATTTTAGGGGAAAACAGATATTAGTTGTCATGGATGCGGGTGGTGGTGTTTCCTTTAAAACATATTCGCTGCTGCAGATTCATGAAATAATAAATGTGACTCGTGAGGAAGATTCTGCTGCTTGATGAAAGCGTAACAATAATCACTAGAAAAATAAATGACGGTGTGTCATCTTCACCAATGTAAAGTGAATTTAATGTCCCGTCTTTAATCTGTCTTACTGTCTGCGTGTTTCCAGCGTTACTGAGGGGGGGGCATCGAGATAATTGGTTCTGCATTTCATTACTTCCTCATTAAAGGCTCATAAAAACACAAAAGCAGAAACGATCTGCTCCCTCAGGCAGCTCAGCTCTTAACCTGCAGATCTTCTTTGGGCAGGAAACTGGCTTCAGTAAAATAATGTATATTGATGGTTTTATTATAGCATTAGAATTAAAATGAACTCATCAGAGGCTCGTTCAGCTAAATCAACCTGCTGCCTTTCAGCATCGGCTTAGTTCTTCTCCTCTCTTCAGTCTTCTACAGGCCAACGTAACTTTGGCTCCAGCTGTCTGCACACTTTTCCTCTGCTGAGTTTCTTTTTTCAAATTTTATCTATTAAAAAACTGTTTTGGGTTATCAGCTAAGATTTAAGCTCCATCTCTCCACAAGCGCCTGTGAAAGTTTAATTTAGAATAATCCAATTATCGCAGACGAAACATCATCCCCGAAGCTGCAAGCGTCGCCGCGTGGATCAGAGCGCGATACGAAGCAGATCTGCTTTTGTTCGTGCAGATTGTAAGAAACGCCCAGTTAAACAAAAACAACCGAACATTTAAGATGGCAAGAAACATTTGAAAAAGGTAAAAGAAAGAGCGAGGGCGTGTTCACAGTGGAAACTTAGTGTGAGGATGAGGTGGATTCCTTCCTTTCAAACAGTTAAAAGCAGAGTTTAACGTGCAGGCTGTGCAGCTGCTGTGCAGAGAGCACGAACACCTCCCTGCAGCATGACGAGCTCTGGTACGGACTTCATCCCGTGTTTTCTCTCATTTGTTGCACAGCAGGAAAAGTTCAGCACAGAGAAAACAAGCTGAAGTGAACTCTTGCTCATCAGCTCACTGCTTTGTCTGCTCTCTGCTGTAATCCTGGAGGAGGGCGCTGCTCCCTGCAGCTTGTTATCACCATACTTCACACGTTAAGCCTCATTCTTGCAGGATTTGTAGATCTGTGAAGGGGTCGATTTTTATCTAATCCACAGTGCATGTGAGTCATTTTTCAGCCCCTCCCCAGCAGCAGCGATAAACTGCTGCTTTTCCCTGAACTCGCAGCTCCTCCTCCTCTAAATTCAAATCCTGTCTGGAGACTCCACGTCGTATTTGAAATTGTTTTTTCCGTCTCCTGTAGTTTATCAGCTCAAAGTGAACTTTGGCTTGGGAGTAACATACCTGTCAGGAGCAGGTGAGACCAAACACGGAGCTAGCGGAGCAGCTGCAGGCCTGCAGCTCAAAATACGAACAGCTGGATATGAAATGACAGATGTTGGGTTTAAAAAAAGGAAAGACAGCAAACAAAAATAATAAATATCATTATTCTGTTTGCTTCCATTCAACTTATCTGACTAAACACGATCATGGCTCCACCCCTCTGCATGAAACCCCGCCTCTCTACTCTGATTGGATCCAGCTGGTAGGTGGATGGTTGATGGTCACATAGGTGGAGTTAATGAAATGAAAAATCCCACTTGGATTGAGTTGTCTTGTCACCATGGCAACAACGTCTTTCTCCACAAACACACAACAGCTGCTCTGTGTGGGAATTAAAGGCTGTCGGCTTCCTCGGAGCTCCTCGTAAAACAAGGAGGAAGAGGAGGTGTTTAGAAGAAGAACAGAGCTCTGTGATTACTCCTTCTGCCCTCGAGGTCCCTCGAGCCAGAGCTCAGGGTCTGAAACATTTCTCTGCAGAGGACATCAAGTTACATTACTCCGAAAAATTTGTAGGTACTGATGGATCAGCTCTACTTCCTGTTCCCTGGATATTAAATTGATTATTTTTAATGAACTATTATTTTACCAGAAGCTCCAGCGGCCTTTTCCAGTCATTCCTCCCTTTGTAACAACTCTAATTCAGTCAAGGTGCTCGAGAACATTCATTTAAGTTCTGGATGTGACCACTGACAGGCAGCCACAGCTGCTATCTTTCTGTTTAGCTTCAGCTAAGCTAATTAACCTGGCAGCGGACCTGTCGCAGGGTAACACAGAGGAACAGACAGACACGGTCAATCTGTGGTTACAGCCAAAAACGACGAGGCTTCAAAATGTGAAGCCCAACACCAGCATCACGGTGGGTTTGTCCCAGTATGATTCAGACTGACACAGTATGAAGAGTTGCTTCTTCTCATCAGCCCTGACTTCACAACCACCTTCAGGTGCAGTGACTAAAACCGACAGCTTGGATATGTTTGAAAGTGCATCAGTGTGATAGCGTCATGATTGTGTCACTGCAAACAGCAGGTGTGTGCGGTGCTCCTGGTGTGCCAGCTTCAGCACGAGTGGTCCAAACAAGTCTTTTCTCCATCACTCTGTGTATAGTCAGGTATGTGATGCCTCCTCGGCTCTGTTAGAGGAAGGCAGGTCAGGGTAGGCAGCGTGATGCTCTGGATGAAAAGACTGGACACTCCATGGCAGAGGTATTCCCTGGTTCAGCAGGACATCGCTCCCTCCCCCCCAGCGTTCAGGAATACTGTGAGAAACATGACAAAGACCTCAGGGTGGTGCCTCCAGATTTCCTAGATCTCAATTCACTGAGCATTGCTGGAATTTTCTGGAAGCTCCACTGCACAGACTCCAGGACGCAGACACAATATTAGGCACACAGGTTTGTGTTTTGGTCTATCAAATCATTCCTGCTTTAGGATTTGGAGCCTCTGTCAGCTGGAGACACGGTTTTTGGAAGCGCTACTGGATGCTGCAGGAAAACAGTCTCTGTGATGGAACGCATATGTCGACATATAATTAAGATTTGAATCCACCTTTACATGTTTCCACATTAAGAGGGAACAGAAAGTGTTGGTTTGGCTGAAAATGTCCCCCATCACCCTGGAGCCATGACGATAAGTTCATATCTGATGGGTTCCTGTTCAGCGGCTTTCTGGAGCTTTGGTGTGGACGTGCATCAGAGATAATCATCTCCTCAGGAGGTGGAAGCCACACTGAATATAAATACTTAATTCCTGCCCTGATTTGACTGAGTTATGATTGAGAAATACAAAGATGTCTAACTAATTCACCTCGTGCTGCATTTCTACCCCCCCTTCAGCCTGGTGCTGCCCTCCTGTGGAGACATTTATCTCGCTAAATATTCTTCTCATTTCACCCGAGGTAAAGAAGCTTGGATTCATGAGGTAAATTACAGACGAGCTGGGTGACATGTTACCTTCCGCCTCCCCCTGCAGCTTTAATCCTGTATGAACAGGACTTCCTCTTCCCGTAACGTCCAGCGTGACGTTGGCCGTCAGTTTGTGCCCTGAAGCTTCAGCTCAGACATGAATCCTCCTGCTGCTTCTTCATAAGAGCAGCCAAGGATGTGAGAGGAAATGAAGAATTTGGAGACATCAATAAATCATTGGGTTTGTATTTTGTTCTGATGCTTGAATGCAAAAGGTTTGATTCCTCTCCTGTTGGTTTTAGAAAGTTCTGTGGATGCAGGTGAACAGCATACCTGCTAATTACTGCTGAATAACAGACTTGACAGTAAAGTTAATCCACATCTGTCAGATAATCCAAGTACAAGTTAACGGCTAATTGAAGTGAAGCTGGGCAGCCATGAAATATGGCCGCTGTTGAACATTTCGACATCGGAGTGTTTGGAGAATGAGTCACTGCTGGAGCTCCTGGTGGACGTCACAGGAACTGCAGTTTTATCCTTATTTTTTTTCTTTTTTAAGTCTTTCTTTATTTTTGCTTTGTTTGGAAAAGTAAGTAATTGAGGTGTTTAAGAAGGAAATTGAATAAAGATGCTGAATCACAAAGAAAAACATCAGTCAGAGCAGTTGGTCTCCTGCGTCTGCAGCCGGCTCTGTGACTGTGGAGGAAAGAAACATGAGTGTTGTCAGGCAGCCTGGCAGCTGCTGTCGACGTCATCAAGAAAACAGCCGATTACCTGCTGACAGGAGCTCAAAGCAACCTGAGAGAAGCAGGAGGAGCAGCTAGTCTGCGCTGCTGCTTTCACTAACTGCAGCTTTTCTCACTTATTAAAATCAGACAGTTCTTTAATGGTCGTTACTCCGGCTGCTTCTTTGAAATGAACTTGCTGTTGCTGTAAATCACCAGGAGAGCTGCTGATGGCCTTGTGAGCGCTTGTTTCACAGCTGTCAGACTTACAAGTGTTTAATTGCAGCATCTGAGGTTTTCGATGAATAAACACTTGTTGTGTATCTTCAGTTTTACCCTGGTTACAGGTGGCTAACGAGTTGTCGTCAACACAATCTCCTCTTCTGTGCTGTCTCAGCTCATACGGCAGAGGAGAGAAAGCAGCCCAACAACACACTGCTGTGAACACTGCACTGAAATCAAAGCTGCATAAATTACCTAAAAAGCATCCCCCCCCCCCCCGAGCATCTGGGGGGGACTTTTGTTAAGACTGCAGGCAAACGGGGAGTGTCGCTGGCCAACATTACTGAGGCAGCGTGTGTGAATGTGGCTTGTAGTGAAAAATGCTTTGAGGGGTCGGTAATGATTTTGTGTGGACATTTTTGCAAAGTCAAGAGTTTTTCTGGGAAAAAAGGAAATGTTGTGATATTCAGGACAGCTGTAAGCATATTTTGATAAACACGCTGTCTGTGGCCGAGGTGGAGAGGAGGAATAAAAAGCCTTATCTGAACGCTGCAGCCCCAAACACGTGCATGCAAATGTATTCATCCACGGACGGATTGAAGGGTCTAGTTCAACCCTAGGGGTTCGGTGAGTCGGTCTCAGGGGTTCGGCAGAGCCTCCGCTGTGACATGCACGGCTCATTTTGTGCACCAGTAAAAAACATATCTATGTCTTGAATTTGAAAAAAATCATATTTTATTTTTCACTAAAGAGGGCTTCAGTGAATGCACATATGAAACTGGTGGGGTTCGGTACCTACAACAAGGTTAAGAACCACTGGTCTAGTTTGTGACCAGTTCACATCCTGTCCACCAGCAAAGGTGGACACTTCTGCATCAGAGGCACCTGTGTGCAGGCAAGAATCCTGCCAGCATGCAAGCTCTTCACACAGGAAGCCTTTAAGTTAGCACTGCGATGGTGAAGTCACTCACCTGCAGCAGGTCCCTGTATCTGGGTCTGGGTTTGGAGGTTTCTTAGCAGACAAAGGGCCGCTGACAGAAGTAAGAGGGCGAAGGTGTCACAGGGACTCAGAACACAAGAGATGATCGGGGTCTTCAGGTGGACCAGATCCCGTTTGATGAAGAAGAGCTGCAGAGACTCAGGAAGCAGGATGCTCTGGCAGCCTGCTCGTCTCTCACAGAAACTCTCTGGAGAAGTTATATCTTATCAGTATATCATCCAATGGCAACTCAATTTGTGTTTCCATCCTTTAGACCACAGGCATCAAGCCTTGAGGGCCGGTGTCCTGCAGGTTTTTAGATGTGTCCTTGATCCAACTCAGCTGATTCAAATGGCTAAATGACCTCCTCAGTTCTCCAGAGGCTGGTAATGAACTAATCATTGATTCAGGTGTGCTGACCCAGAGTGAGATCTAAAGCCTGCAGGACAACCAGCCCTCGAGGCCTGGAGTTGGACACCCCTGCTTTAGACCTTCTTTAGAGTCAGGTTGTGGCAACAGTGCGCT
>NC_137432.1:37937325-37999825 GCF_964374335.1 Astatotilapia calliptera | reverse complement strand
AAAAGGAAAGTTTGAAGCCTAATCTTGAAAGTAGAGATAGTGTCTGTCTCCTGAATCCAAACTGGAAGCTGGTTCCACAGAAGAGGGGCCTGAAAACTGAAGGCTCTGCCTCCCATTCTACTTTTAAATACTCTAGGAACAACAAGTAGGCCTGCAGAGCGAGAGCGACGTGCTCTAATAGGGTGATATGGTACTACAAGGTCATTAAGATAAGATGGGGCCTGATTATTTAAGACCTTGTATGTGAGGAGCAGGATTTTGAAGGCAAGGCGCTTATATTGTAAGGTAAGGACCTGCAGTAATCCAGAGAACAAGCTGTTTGGCATCAGCAAAGAAGATTTAACAAGTTCAACCAACCCACAAATGCATTTTCCTGAAAAATATGAAACCATTTAAGGGCAAATGGCAAAGGTATAAGACTTACTGCCAAGAAGCACAACAAAGAAATAATCAACCAAACGCAAATTTCATTCCTTTCGGTGCCAGGTTTTTATCTGGTCGAGATCTCAAAATGTCTCCAGCATTTTTAGCATTTTCATGGTTTGAGTATTTACAGTTTGTGATTTTGGATTTATAAAGTTTAAACATTTAGAAACATTTCAAGACAAGCACGTTGGTCCAGTGAAAAGACGCAAATGTCTGAAATCTGTGACATACTTCGATATTTGAGGGCTGATTTTTTTGGGGGTGGGACTTGTTGGGTGGCTGTAGGTCAGGTGGTGGAGCAGGTCGGCTGCTAAACCGAAGGTTGGTGATTTGATCCCAGTCTGCATGCCAAGTATCCTACTGCGATGCATCCATCAGAGTGTGAATGTGTGTGAAGCAGCGTAGAAGAAAGTGTTTGTGCAAATGCGTGAAAGTAAAGGTTGTGTGAAGCGCTCAGAGTAGAACAGAGTCAGTCCATTTAGCATTTACTTGTTAGCTTGGCAATCTAAAAAAAAGGATTTAAGTTTAGTATGCAAACAACATGATGAGGCTTCCTGTTCGTGGTCACGGGAGTAATGAGGTAGCGTACACGACGAGGGACGACTGCAACACTGATCGCAACCAAGAGGGGAAACAACTCCAACACGCACAAATATTTGACCCACAGCATAAAACTGATGTGCATGAATGTGATGTCTGTATTATGCTGCTTAGTGGTGGTTTCAGTGGAAACCTGATGAAAATCGATAAGGAATCAAACTGATGAGCAATATTGATAATGCAGTCTGCCATGCTCAGGCAGAGGGAGGCAATCCAGAGTCTACTGGAGAACTGAGACGCAGCATGGAGTCAATTTTCCACTAAAGTACAAATAATTTCACCGACTCGGCACTAAATCAAATTACGTGACACAAATTCAGGTCAATTATCTCTATGTAACATCCACCAGGCGACCTTTGTGAGCCTTAGGGACACGTTCACATCCACCCATCAAATAGATGTTTCTGTTTTATGAGACCCACACATGGACATCCTGTAACATAAGAACAGTATGACTAAAAAGGATAAAGGAGAGATTTTGTTTCTGGAACCGTTGTTTACGCTGTGCCTAAAGTCTGACGCAGAGGTTTCACTGATTTTAAAGGCTCCAAACGGCCCCAGCAGCACAGACCCAGCTGAGAGGTCCAGTTCACCGAGCAGACGGATAAAGAACGCTGTCAGCGGCGTGTTTAGTCCATGCCAGACAAACCTGGAAGCTTTAAGTTGGAATTCTGTGGTGTGCCCTGCAGAGGAAACCTTCATTTATATGTGTGTAACTGTTACGGCCCTGGCCATAATGGCCATAATGTGTCTTGGTGGCTGTTTTTGTTCTGCCTGTCTGTGTCTTTAAGAGTCTCTGCAGGTCCCTGATTGGAGAAACTGACGGCTGCTGATTGGTCCCCTGATCATGTGGTTGCTTTGAAAATCTGTCACCAGCAGCTGTCCCGGGGCAGCAACTGACAGCAGCAGACACATCCTTGGCCTCCAAACCCTGCGTTACTCGCGTGTGTGCTCCTGAGGATTGCTGAGCTTCTGTATATAGTGTGTAGTTTAGAGTCACGTGTAAATGGTCACTGAAGCCGAAGGGTGAGCTGTATTATTTCCTCCTGTTTATTCAGTCAGGGGTAGCATTTGTCTTTTGTTTGTTCTTTGTGTCACGTAGGGTTTAGGTAGCAAACCTTGACTGATTGAGCTGGTTTTGTTTGTTATTTTGGCCTTTGTTCACCCCGGAGTCACGCTTCAGTTTAGGCACAATAAACCACTTTCACATATAAATGATAAGTGGCCTGTATTTATATAGCGCTTTACTAGTCCCTAAGGACCCCAAAGCGCTTCACACTACATCCAGTCATCCACACATTCACACACTGGTGATGGCAGCTACATTGCAGCCACAGCCACCCTGGGGCGCACTGACAGAGGCGAGGCTGCCGGACAAATCGGCTGTGGTATGTTTTTGGGGACCAGGGCGGGGTCACTCTTCTTTTAACTCATGCTACGTTCCTGTACACCCAGACAGAGGCGTAACAGTAACATACTGAAGGGTACACATGCTAAAAAGAAAGCACTTCCCCAGCGTTGGAGGGTGAGCATAGCTTAACTTCACTGACCTTCATCAAACACTGACGCTCTGTGTTCATCGAGTCCTTGGACCAAACTGAGAAAAAAGGCTCAAATACATCCTTCAATTTACCAAATGATTCATGGTCCTTCAAACTAAGCTGAAGTGATGCAGCAAACTCTGAGCCCCTCAGTCAGTCTTTAAAGTCTGAGAACAAAGTGTCCTGGCACTAAAAACGCAGACAGTCGTTATCGCACGAGCCGCTCGAGCCGACTCTCCAATATCAGTCCCAAACTCATCTTTAATAAAACACAGACTTTTAAAGAACATGAAAAATATTCAGCTCAATATTTAACATGTTAATCAGCTGCTGGAGCGGAAATTTCAGTGGCGAGGACTTCCTGCCCTGGGTCTCCTCCTACCCCACCCACTCCATTTAGAATGAGCCGGAGGAACAACGGGCTCTCCATCCTGACTCCGACCTGAAAGCCTAGCAGGATGTTCTCACTATGGGGTTTTTAAAATAAAATGTGTCTGAACAAACGTGGGACTATATTTCTATGCTAACAGCAGAGCAGCATTTGTGTGCATGCCCTGCATTGTATATTCACGTGTGTTTGCTCCCATTTCAAATGCATTATTGATTCACACACAGGAAGCAGCTCAGGCCCAACACCCAGCAGGCCAGCATTAGAAACCGCCGTTCTGCTGGCCTTCCATAGACATGCTGCACTATGTCTCGACGAACAGACTACACCACAGATGCACAGCTGTTTTAAAGACCAATGAGGTCCACGTTTGGAGGCTGGAAGAGTGGAAGAACAGGAAGTCACAAGTTTGCAGAGCAGCTCATGTCCTGATTGGAAGATTTGTGCACCAAAGATCAAAAACAGCGTGCCACAACGTTCAAGCATCAGCAGGCTGTAAACATCTGTAGGGACACACTCAATTTTAGAGCCTAAAGTGGACATTAGAGGAAGTTTCATTTCAGGCACTGCAGTGTTGGATCCATCGTTCAGCCACGGAGGTTCCAGTTTGGACACAGGAAACTGGGCAGTGCAAACCAGCCAAAAACCAGACTAATGCTGGGATTGGCAGAGCGCTCTGCAGCGTGCTTTTCTGTATGTGCTCACCTCCGTTTGACAGGATTTAGATGTAACTAATTATATTTTATCATAATTTAAGTTGGTGACTTTTTTTTTTTTTACAGGGATTGACCCAAACTGAGGCCAAAACGTTAGCATCATGTTGAACGTATCTGTGGGAGAACAACAGACCTGGACCCTGTGTGACCCCAGGGGCTCTTTATACGTGACCATATGTGAAGCATTGATGCTCTGGGAATGAGAACAGGCTTTGTGGACTGATGAAGAGCTGAGCCAGAAACCTCACAGCATCCTCTGCTATGTTACCTTATGGTGCGCTGCGAGGGGCTGTTGGTGTAGCTGTGACAGTGCTAAAGAAAAAGATTTGTTACAGTGTGACAGACTTTCAGTGCCACGTTAAAGGAAAAGTTACTGAAGACACACACACACACACGCACACACACACACACACACACACACACACACACACACACACACACACACACACACACACACACACACACACACACACACACACACACACACACACACACACTTATATAATATTTCCAGTCTGTAATTACACTTCAGCTCGTATCAGCGGAGTTTCTGCTCGCTCCCTGGTGAACTATGGTGAGTGTAATTAACAGACTCTGGACGACGGGTCGTGTGTGTGTGTGTGTGTGTGTGTGTGTGTGTGTGTGTGTGTGTGTGTGTGTGTGTGTGTGTGTGTGTGTGTGTGTGTGTGTGTGTGGTTCAGTAGAAGATGAATCTTATAGATCTGTGGTGGGTGTTTCTGCCATCGAGTTTCTGTTTATGAACAAACAGCAGGAGGTTATTGCTCCTGGGTCTCTGAAGTGAACAACAGCTCAGAAACAGACCATCAAAATAAAAGCCTTGTATTGATCCTTACACAGAAAGCTTTGGGAATAAAACCAAAACCTGGCAGTACAATCAGCAACAGCAAACAAATCAGACTGCACACTCAACATCCCAACACACAGGTCGGCGCTTTCATGTCTGCTAGAAACATCATCCAACCCAAGCTTTACAAACACAGACTGTATATAAAGGAGAGACACATCCACCTGTACCTCACCTGTGTGTTTGTAGACTAATGCTGTGAATTTGTTGGTTTTGTCGTTCATGTTTGCCTCGAGATGATGACATCTGAAAGATTAGAGGAGTGCTAATGTACAGGGTGGGCCATTTATATGGATACAGCGTAATAACATGGGAATGGTTGGTGATACTAAAGTCCTGTTTGTGGCACATTAGTATATGTGAGGGGGCAAACTCCTCAAGATGGGTGGTGACCATCGTGGCCGTTTAGAAGTCGGCCATCTTTGATACAACTTTTGTTTTTTCAATAGGAAGAGGGTCATGTGACACATCACACTTATTGGTAATGTCACAAGAAAAACAATGGTGTGCTTGGTTTCAACGTAACTTTATTCTTTCATGAGTTATTTACAAGTTTCTGACCACTTATAAAATGTGTTCAATGTGCTGCCCATTGTGTTGGATTGTCAATGCAACCCTCTTCTCCCACTCTTCACACACTGATAGCAACACCGCAGGAGAAATGCCAGCACAGGCATCCAGTATCCGTAGTTTCAGGTGCTGCACATCTCGTGTCTTCACACCATAGACAGTTGCCTTCAGATGACCCCAAAGATAAAAGTCTAAGGGGGTCAGATCGGGAGACCTTGGGGGCAAAATAACTGGCCCACGATGACCAATCCACTTTCCAGGAAACTGTTCATCTAGGAATGCTCGGACCTGGCACCCATAATGTGGTGGTGCACCATCCTGCTGGAAAAACTCAGGGAACGTGCCAGCTTCAGCGCATAAAGAGGGAAACACATCATCATGTAGCAACTTCAAATATCCAATGGCCTTGAGGTTTCCATTGATGAAGAATGGACCCACTATCGTTGTTCCCCATATACCACACCAAACCATCACTTTTGTTGTTCCAGCAGTCTTGGAGGGATCCATCCAATGTGGGTTAGTGTCAGACCAATAGCGCTGGTTTTGTTTGTTAACTTCACCATTCACATAAAAGTTTGCCTCATCACTGAACAAAATCTTCTGCGTGAACTGAGGGTCCTGTTCCAGTTTTTGTTTTCGTTGAGATGCTGCAGTAGCTGGAGTTTGTAAGGGTGCCATTTGTGAGTAGCTAATATCCGCCGAAGGGATGTTCAACTAATGCCACTCTCCAGTGACATGCGGCGAGTGCTACGCTGTGGGTTCTTGCTGAATGAAGCTGGGACAGCCACTGATGTTTCTTCATTAGTGACAGTTTTCTTGCGTCCACATTTTGGCAAATCCAACACTGAACCAGTTTCACGATACTTAGCAAGCAGTTTGCTGACTGTAGCATGGGAGATGGGTGGTCTCGTAGGGTGTCTTGCATTGAAATCTGTTGCAATGACCCGGTTACTGCGTTCACCAGATATCAACACGATTTCGCTCCTCACGTGTTAACCTTCGACATGTCAATGGCTGTGAACAAAGAGAAACTTGTAAATAACTCATGAAAGAATAAAGTTACGTTGAAACCAAGCACACCATTGTTTTTCTTGTGACATTACCAATAAGTCTGATGTGTCACATGGCCCTCTTCCTATTGAAAAAACAAAAGTTGTATCCAAGATGGCCGACTTCTAAATGGCCACCATGGTCACCACCCATCTTGAGGAGTTTACGCCCTCACATATACTAATGTGCCACAAACAGGACTTTAGTATCACCAACCATTCCCATGTTATTACGCTGTATCCATATAAATGGCCCACCCTGTATAAGCTAATGCTACAACTACTGTATAGACCCTGTAAATGACCACAGCAGACCCGACCACATGAACGTGCTTTGCAGCGTACTTTATTCGTTTTAGTTGCTGTTACACCTTCAAACGGCTGCAGGTCTCCAGCTGCACACGTCACCAACAACAACCCAACACAGAACCCAGTACAATATTTAAGTCAGCCTGATTGCAGATGCCATGTTGGAAGTAGTGTAATGTTTAAAAACTGACCCAACAGGCGCCGTTTTAGCTCAGGGGGTTGGCAGGCGACCATACGGCGTATGGCCAGAGAGCGGTAAGCTCAGGCTCGAGTCCGACCCGAGGCCCGTTGCTGCATGGCGTCCCCACTCTCTCCCAGTTTTCCTGTCTCTATTGAATAAAGGGTAAAAAGGCCTGAACCAACTCACTTTAGGTTGTTGTTGTTGTGTCTTTTGGGAATGCTTTTTACTACTTAGCACTGTCACTTTCAGGCTGTGTATTTATGCACTTGAGTTTGCATCTTCAGTGTGTAGACTTTCATAAATATTTGAGTTTATTGTGTCTACTATTTACTGTTTTACTGAGCAAGGGTTTCACTTCCACCAGCAGCATTAGTTAAATACAGTAATAGTGGGATAAATGGTAAATGGCCTGTATTTATATAGCGCTTTACTAGTCCCTAAGGACCCCAAAGCGCTTTACATATCCAGTCATCCACCCATTCACGCACACATTCACACACTGGTGATGGCAGCTACATTGTAGCCACAGCCACCCTGGGGCGCACTGACAGAGGCGAGGCTGCCGGACACTGGCGCCACCGGGCCCTCCGACCACCACCAGTAGGCAACGGGTGAAGTGTCTTGCCCAAGGACACAACGACCGAGACTGTCCAAGCCGGGGCTCGAACCGGCAACCTTCCGATTACAAGGCGAACTCCCAACTCTTGAGCCACGATCGCCCAGGGAGTCTGTGGGGACTGAGTCTGGAGCCTCTGCTGGACACTGGAGGAACTGCAGCTTCATGTTCTTCCTCTACAACAAGCTCTCAAACAGCCATTTTTAAAAGTGAGGGTCACAAACATATATTTTTAAAACATTCCTGTCATTGAACACATGTTTGAGATGTTATGTTTTAACAATATGTGCTGTGTAGGATTCAGTCTGACTCTGTGGGATTTGTCATATATTAGAAAAAGGATGAAAAATGTGAATTTAAAGGGAATGAAAATAAACGGCCTCATTATTCCAGATCTGCTGCAGCTTTGGGCCTCATGTTCAGTCAGTGTGGAACTTTATTATAAAATCTGGGAGGAGGAAAAAAATAAATTGCTTTCATAAGCCAAGCAGCAAATATAATCACCAATTTATCTGCATGTTGCATTAGTGGAATATCCATCCATCCTCCTATCTGTCTGTGAATCTGCTTTCATTTTCTTCACGGTTCACTGGATCGCTGCATCTCCAGCTGAAGAATATCACAGGTTTTCTCCTCTTTTTTAGTGTTTGCAGGTTTTACTGTTGGAAACTTGTTAGAATAATACTTAAAAACCCACAGAGACCGAATCACAGATGTCTATCCTCAGAGAGAAAGAATCATTCTGCTTTCATCCATCCATCCATCCATCTTCATCCGCTTTATCCGAGGCCGGATCGCGGGGGCAGCAGCCTAAGCAAAGAGGCCCAGACCTCCCTCTCCCCAGCCACCTCCTCCAGCTTATCCGGGGGAACACCAAGGCGTTCCCAGGCCAGCCGAGAGATATAATCTCTCCAGCGTGTCCTGGGTCTGCCCCGGGGCCTCCTCCCGGTGGGACATGCCTGGAACACCTCACCCAGGAGGCGCCCAGGGGGCATCCTTGTCAGATGCCCGAACCACCTCAGCTGGCTCCTTTCGATGTGGAGCAGCAGCGGCTCTACTCTGAGCCCCTCCCGGATGGCCGAACTTCTCACCCTATCTCTAAGGGAGAGGCCAGCCACCCTTCGGAGGAAGCTCATTTCTGCTTTCATTCTTATAAAATCAATAATTGCTTTGTGGTTAGGTTAGAATGAGCGCCTTCACAGCCGCGAAGCACGTCCGTCGCAGGCTCTTCTACACGCCTAGTAATGGAAGGAGCTGTGTGCGAAGTCACTGAAATGCCACCAAATATCTTCTTATTAAACACCGTATTTAATCTCAGTGATGTTTGTTTGATTGCCAGATTATACTTTCATCTTTGAAGACCAGAGCCAGACTGGGTCACTGTTATGACAGTCCAAGTTTCTAAACCAGGGATGGGGAACTCCAGGCCTCAAGCTCCAACACAGCTGATTCACATGGCTAAATGAGCTCCTCAACATGTCCTGAAGTTCTCCAGAGGCCTGGTAATGAACTAATCATGTGATTCAGGTGTGTTGACCCAGGGTCTGATCTAAAACCTGCAGGACCCGGCCCTCGAGGCCTGGAGTTCAGACTTATTCAAAGATAATGACATCCTGGCGAAGGGTGAGCCACAACGAATCTTAAATATACGAGTTTTCATACGGGAGCTCAGATATTCTGAGAATGGTTGAGAGAGAAGAATGGATTGGTTTTATATTTGCAGCCAGTTCATGTTTCATAGCTGCTGCTCAGGGATCGTGTTTCAACATTGAAACTTTAAAATGTAAAAAAGAACCTGATGTAATCCTGAGCAGCACCCAGACAATCATTCAGGCTGAATCATCATTCCTCTGAGAGGAAGCAGCCGTCCAATAAGAATCCTGGGCCTGACCACGAGCCTGAGTCCTGCAGACTCCCTCGGCTCCTGATCTGAGCACAGGTACACGTAGAAACCAAGCTTAAACTCAAGGTCAGGTTTCAGCTCGTCTTCATCACCATGGTAACTTATGTTCCGGCCAATCAATGCACTGGAAAATAGCATCACTAATTCTGAAGATCCCTCAGGTTTTCTTCATCTGATGAAGATCATTAAGAGGCTGAGATCCTGCAAACGAAACTATTTCCTTTTGAGCTATTTTAAAGCCATCTAATTATAATAAACCTCACTGTAAATGATTCAAAGGCATCTTTGCTCTCAGACTGTGTGACCGAATGAGTGGAAGCGTCACAGTGTCAGGTCCTCGTGTCTCCATCACAGCTGATGCTGAGAAGTCCACTTTCCTTCAAAGGCCTTGAAGCTCCTTCACGTTCACACAGAGCGCTCACACACTCTCACTTTGTTACTAATTTTGTGTTTTCATGCTTGTCTTTCATCTTTCTTCCTCCAGCTGACTGGGAACAGTAGAAATGAGTTACAGTGTGAGAACTCTGTATGTAACTGTGTAACTTCAATCTTAGTACTAGTACATAAAAATAATACTTTTTAATTATTCGTTCGCGTGTCTGAGGCCAAACACGAGCCTGAAAATCAGGCCCGCTCTTCTGCTTTCTAGTTTTGTTTAAACTTATTTATGATTGTGAATAGTGATGGGGGATTGGAGGGACCAATAAACCCCCCCCCCCCCCCCCCCCCCCCCGTGCTGCTGAGCCTAATGACATAATGAGGTAAATATTGGACTGACTCAGTGAGCTGTGTAAATGTGCTGTGAGTCAGTCCGTCTGATGTTTGCCTCGTTATCTGCAGGATCTCTGCCTCGTCAGCAACAAAACCCTCGAGGTGTTGCTGAAAGTTTAAGCACAGTAATCGGTTTGTTCTGACTCTAATTACTCTGAGAAGCCTTCCTGGCAGGTGCAGCTCAGACCGCCTCAACTTTGTCTCATTAAACTTTTGCTGAAGATCCTAATGCCAGTCATTGTCTGCACACTGAAGAGTGGTTGACATGTAGACGGGTTTCAGAGTTCGGTCTGCAGCAGACTGATACCGAGAGGAAGGATACATTGCCAAGAAATAGGCCTCCTTAAACCACAAATATAGCAGCACAAGCTCAGTAATAAGCTCATAGTTGAGTTTTAAAGCTGCTAATAGACGGTAATCGATGGAGTTGGTGAAGATGAACCTAGTACATGCCAAACCACCTGGAGGTTTGTTACCCAGGAGGCAGGGATGTCTGGGCATGTGGAGAGGCGGTGCTGTGTGCATGTGTGGCAGGCGGAGAGTGGGCAGGCGGCTGATCCCTGATCACTCTGAGGGTTCAGATACTAGAGCGTCTGACAAACAGCCTGCCAGGGAGACGAAGATCGGAGCAGATCGTTCTCAACCAGCTCCACCAACAGGTGCTTGTTCAGAGTGGGAAGGAAGAACCTCGCCCAGTTCCAATCCTCCCACTACATCCACGGATTGTCAGACCAGTTATCCGTAAGTGCAAGTGGCTTGTAAATCCACTCAAACCTCAAACGATCATTTACTGTGACGAGTTCTTAAAAAGACATTTTCTCTCACACATGTAAACATGAAACAGATGTTATGCTACAGTGAGAGCAGCTGTGCAGAAATACATTTTTACATGGATGAAATTAACAGGACGTCGTTTAGATGAGTGCATGAACAGACATCTGCGTCCTCACAGCTCTTAAACTGTGGCCTTACACAGCGAGACGCGTGGGGGCGTTATGATCCAACTTTCCAACCCGATCTTCCACCTGAGCCGCAGCCACGCCCACCCCAACGACTCGGAGGCTGTTTTCACCTGAGAAATCCAAAGCAAGGTTCGTGTGTCTCGAAGTTTTGCTGCTGGCAGTTACCTGAGTTTTCACTGTCACACTCTTCGTCAGTCACAGTCGAGTCCAGAGTGAACGAGGCTGTACGAGAACAAAGATTATTCCTTCTGGAAGAAGCTGTGAGCTGTGCGAGCCATCTCGTGGCTTTTTAGACCGCTTCACTTTTTGTATGATTAATATGAACGTGTCATCGCCTAAGTGGCATTTTCCCAGACAGATGTGTACATGAAACATCTGACAGAAGCATATTATTACTTTGGTTAGCCTCCTGTCCTCTTTCCGATGAAGGAGCGATTCTGACTGCAGATTAATCCTTCAGCATCATTAGTTATCCTGAGACGTCCTGCAACACGACGGGAAATAAATTCTGCTCCTTATGATGACAGATGATACTTTCTTTGTCTCGTCTTGAGCTCGTGTGCTTTCACAGCTCAGTTTTATTTTGGACTAACTGAAAGTTTGAACCATCCAAAACATATAAGTTTGATTTGGAGCGAGATCACCTCCCACTGTGCTTCCTCTGGTGCCCAGCACTGAATGTGAACTGTAGCAACAAGCACTTAAAGGAACCTCTGAACAAAACTGAAGGAAGACTTTGAACCACATGAGCGCTCAGCGTCGCCCCGGTACTGCAGCTCTCATCAAACCGACTAACAACCCCGCTCCTCCTCAGCTGACCCGATCAAAGCTATCATCTTTAATTATATATGAATAAATTATTAACGTGCGCTGTAACAGCCTTTCTGAGCAGTATATATTTATTACTGAGATGTTCCAGCTTGTGTTTGACGGTTGCTCAGGGGAAAATGTGAAGATTGTGAAGGAAACAGCTGAAATAGATGATTCCTGTTCATCCTGAAAACACGAAAGCCTCCACAGAGTTTGTGCTTTTATCGTTTGACCATTCGGGGGTGAGTGACAGCTCCCACCCAGAGAGCTGCAGCGCTCCACGCTCGTCTCTTTGACCTCAAACTTTGCATTGCAGCGCGCCCGCAAGTCCCAAGTAAAATAAAGGTTAATGAGGTACAGAGTTGCTGTTCACTGGCCTTTAATGCATCTCAGCTAACGCAGCTTCATTTGAATTTCTGAATTTGAATGAATTCTGTTGGCCTTTAATTGCTGGTGGTTTAAAGATGCATTCATCGCGGCCGGTTTAGCAGCCGTCGGGTCGCCCTGCATCTCTGTTACAGCTTGTTCAGAGTCATTAAACATCCTCACTGATGCTTTTGTTCAGTCCACAAAACTGCTGCGTGACACTAATTACAGACATGAATTATCCAAAGCGGAGTCATTAAAGCCGCCATCAGTGGCTACAAATGGCTTTAATGGCATGACCAGAGAATATTCTGGCAGAGCGTGAAAGCATCGCCGCCGATTTACCGGTCAGTTCATGTTCCTACACTTACTTCTGATCTGAGCGCCAATAATGAGCTCGCCACATCAGAGGCGAGTGGGTGGGGTGTTTCAGCCAAGCCATACTGGGAGGAAATCCGGGGGGGTCGGCATAACTCAGGTGAGCCTTAGGAGGTGACCGGAGAGAAAGAGGCGCAGATACCTCAGCTTAGACTTTGCAGCCACATCCTAGACCCAGACTTTCAGTTTTAAAACCTTTGTATTGCTCCTGTGATCTGCGTCCTTAAACTGAGCTGTTATCCGAAGGCTCTTCACAACATTCAGAGGGAAAAACACAGGAAGTTTGTTCATTTTTGCTGATTTCAAAGAGCTGCACCTCTGCCTGTAACACCTGGAGTCACATGAAACCCCGCCCACTTTGCTTCCTCGTCTCCATCCTGGTTTAATTTGGCCTGTGAGGTTTAGGTGTCAGTGCAGAGCAGGAGCGGCACAGGCGTCACGTTTGTTAAATGTAAATCTGATTCCGAGTCCCGATTACTCAGTTTGCTGCTGCACGTAGATGAATGAATCTCACCTCTCGCCTCATCTGCTCGCTCACGTTGCTCCGCGGTTGTGTCACCGCGGCCAAACTGTTCCAGTCGCATCAGTGATGGAGGGCCGGTGCTCCTCGGGTGACTTCCTGTTAGGTGAAGGCGAAGCATCTGCTGACTGAAACGATGCTGCTGTCTGCGCTGACGGGACGAAGACGAGGCAGACTGGAGCTGATCGTGCAGGTTTCATCATCGTTGTTCATCCTGCAGCAACTTCCTGTCCAGCAAACTGCTGACAGCTCAGTGCTGACACGTTTGACATGTCCAAGACTTCACCTCCGTGGCTTTGTTGTTCCTGAACCTGAGCTATTTCTCAGCTTTGGGAGGAAGAGTCACAATTTCACGTCGTACACAAAAGGAAGTAAATGCAAATGTCCAAAAAGTGTCCTGATAACGTCTAAAATTATGGAGAAAATTGTCAGATATTGAATCTTTTATTGTCTAAGGAAGTCCGTCCTCTTCAGGGTCGCGGGGGAGGTGGAGCCTGTCTGTAGCAGGTCTGACACATAGACACAGACAACCATTCACATGCACACGTATGGAGTTTCCAGTTAACCCACTGAGCGCATGAGTTGGGACTGTGGGGGGAAGCTGGGGAGAACCCAGGCGATGACAGGCTGCAGCTGGGGAGATGTTCATGTTAGCGCGGTCTTCTGATTTTAGTTAAAACCAAGTTCAAGTACAGATTTTTAGGTCTGAGGGACGTCAACAATGTTCAGATGAAAGTGCAAAACACTGGAAATATGATGAAAATGTTATTTCTCATTCAGCCTTTTTTAACAATCACACTCAGGCTCTGGTAGCTGGCAGAATGGAGCGATGAATAGCAGGAAAACGAAGAATATATTTGTGACTAAAAGCCCAACAGTTTGACTCGACGAGCGTCTTTTGTCTGGCATGCAGAGCAGTCTGAGGTGTTCTGAGGTGTCATGGCGGCTGCAGGCGGCTCCGCGGGCAGAACGACTGAGTCATCGATGGCGCGTCCGTCAAAGCGGCGGGACTACGATGATCCCTGTCTGTGTCCACGAGTAGCTCCTCTCGGCCGAGGCGCTGACTGAAAGACTCCACTGAAAGAGTCTTTCAGTCATGAAGACGTGCAGCAGGAGGGCTGGGAGCAGTTTCAGGTTATGACTGTATCCGTGCTGGCTGAGCGGAGGCGAGCTGAGGACGTCGAGTTACAAAGTGCTGTTATTTAGAAAATGGGACAATGTGGCTTTGTTCACTAAAATGAGCTTTTTTACCTTTAAAACAGGAACCCTGTTGGTCACAAAGCAGGAAGCCTTTCACTTATTAAGCGAGGGCACGGCACATGTTTCTTCATGGACTCTCAGCAATGACATAATTACACTCGCCCACTAATTGAAGGACAGACGCCATGAGGGAGTTTACATCCACCGTGCTTCAAGGCAAAGTGGACAAAAGCAAAATTAACGAGGCTGCTGATCACAAGTTTCTTGAGTTTGACCGCTGTCCTACTTAAGCCAAGCAGATGGCCCATTTAAAGGTTTTTAATTTGCTCAGCACCAAAACCTCATTTATCGATAGCTTGGAGGGATGTTTTTCCCAATCGTTTGTTCCTGAATATTTCTGTCTTTGGCCCAAAGCTAATCTACTTTTCCAGGAGGGCGACACATTTCAGCGCCGTGAGAAGAGAATCAGCCCGCAGGTGACTGGCGGCATGAAGAGACGGTTCACAGATGGTAAAGGGAGCAGAGCTGTGAAGAACACATGTGGAGGTTTGAATATGAGCTGCTCCCAAAGAGCATCCAAACAAAGGCTGACTCCCACTGAACATCTTCACGCCGGGTTTCCATCCAGACGCACGTTGTCCTCTCTCGAGCTCCTGCTGCATCTTTTCTGCTCGCAGTATTTTTGAAAATGACATTCGTGTAATCTGTTCTTGGAACAGCACGTACATTTAGCGACGCTGTAAATCTTCACAACCGACCGAGCTTTGAAACATGAAGAGGAGGGATTAGAGAGAAGGAGGGCTGAATGAAACAAACTGCAGGACAAACGCTGGACTGACATTGCTGGATTCAAACTTTAGCTTCTGGAACTTGTTTGTTGATAAGCGGCTTTTTGTTATGCAATCACACGTTTCTGAGGCTTTGCCGGTTTCTCTCCTCTCTGTACCTTCTCTCATTCACCACAGAAGCTTTCTGACCGTCATTCAGAGGCGACCTGCTTCTGAGTGAACCAATAACTGTGCTGAGATTATAATGTGATATTCCAGATGAGGAAGGCGTGGAAGACCTGACAGGTCACGACCCCATCTGAACTTTTAACCTTAACTGCATGCAGAGCGGTCACTTTGCAGCAAACGTGCACATTAATCATCTTTCGGTCTGCCTGGGCTCAGCGTCACGTTGGTGGGCGGTGTTGGGCGCTTACCTCTTAAAAGCTTAAAAATGAGTGCGTGCCAGGTTGGAAGTGTAACAAACAGCTGTAATGATGACATTTAATGATCGCTGGGTTTGTTTTCGAGTGAAGGCTTCGATCTGAGTGAGAGAACAGGAAGACTTCAACAGCAGGTGGATGAAGCTTTCCTGTCCTGTCACGCTGGAGCCATTTCCTCATTTCATTGTTTCATTTCCTGAAATCAAACACAAGCAAACATGACGCGTGCAAATTTCCATCCCATCAAACCCACCGATCCATCCTACCAGAGCGGAGGACAGGAGGGTGGAGCAGAGGACAGGAGGGTGGAGCAGGAGAACAGGAGGGGGGAGTAGGAGGACAGGAGGGGGGAGTAGGACAGGAGGTGAGAGTAGGACAGGAGGGTGGAGCAGAGGACAGGAGGGGGGAGTAGGACAGGAGGTGAGAGTAGGACAGGAGGGTGGAGCAGAGGACAGGAGGGTGGAGCAGGAGGACAGGAGGGGGGAGTAGGAGGACAGGAGGTGAGAGTAGGACAGGAGGGTGGAGCAGGAGGACAGGAGGGGGGAGTAGGACAGGAGGTGAGAGTAGGACAGGAGGGTGGAGCAGAGGACAGGAGGGTGGAGCAGGAGGACAGGAGGGGGGAGTAGGAGGACAGGAGGGGGGAGGAGGACAGGAGGGGGGAGTAGGAGGACAGGAGGGGGGAGTAGGACAGGAGGGTGGAGCAGGAGGACAGGAGGGGGGAGTAGGAGGACAGGAGGGGGGAGTAGGAGGACAGGAGGGTGGAGCAGGAGGACAGGAGGGGGGAGTAGGAGGACAGGAGGGGGGAGTAGGACAGGAGGGTGGAGCAGAGGACAGGAGGGTGGAGCAGGAGGACAGGAGGGGGGCGTAGGAGGTGAGAGTAGGACAGGAGGGTGGAGCAGAGGACAGGAGGGGGGAGTAGGAGGACAGGAGGGGGAGCAGAGGACAGGAGGGTGGAGCAGGAGGACAGGAGGGGGGAGTAGGACAGGAGGTGAGAGTAGGACAGGAGGGTGGAGCAGAGGACAGGAGGGGGGAGTAGGAGGACAGGAGGGGGAGCAGAGGACAGGAGGGGGGAGTAGGACAGGAGGGTGGAGCAGAGGACAGGAGGGGGGAGTAGGACACGAGGTGGGAGTAGGACAGGAGGGTGGAGCAGAGGACAGGAGGGGGAGCAGGAGGACAGGAGGTGGAGCAGAGGACACAAGGGTGGAGCAGAGGACAGGAGGGTGGAGTAGGACACGAGGTGGGAGTAGGACAGGAAGGTGGAGCAGAGGACAGGAGGGTGGAGCAGGAGAACAGGAGGGTGGAGCAGAGGACAGGAGGGGGGAGCAGGAGGACACGAGGGTGGAGCAGGAGGGTGGAGCAGGAGGACAGGAGGGTGGAGCAGAGGACAGGAGGGTGGAGCAGGAGAACAGGAGGGTGGAGCAGAGGATAGGAGGGTGGAGCAGGAGGACACGAGGTGGGAGTAGGACAGGAGGGTGGAGCAGGAGAACAGGAGGGTGGAGCAGGAGGACAGGAAGGTTAATTTTTCATATTTATTTCCTATCTTATTCAGAGCCTTTTCCTTTTTTGTTTTCTTTCGGTCACGAGCAGTTGTCCAAGCATTTCACTGCATATCGGCCTGGTGGAAGAAGCTGTCTCTCAGTCTGCTGGTACGGGACCGGATGCTGCAGAACCTCCTTCCTGATGGAAGCAGTCTGAACAGTTTATGGCTGGGGTGACTGGGGTGAAAATAACGCTGAAAACCGATAAAAACCCTGAAAACCAGACATTTCACACCTGAGCCTCAACTCTCGATGCCCGGTACCGGTCCGAGGCCCGGGGGTTGGGGACCGTTGTTCTATATGACAAGATCAGAGCTGAACAGTGGCCTGATGTCCTTCATCTGATCTTCTTACTGAAGGTGTTCAGATGCAACCCCCTCTATGAGTGCGAGCTCCAGCAGCAGGTTTGTGTGCAGCGCTGCTTTTGCTGCTGATAAACGTTTCTTGGTGTTTTAGTTGAGCTCATGGAGGATGGGTTCTCTCATTTCTTGTTTCCAAATGTTTGTTTTTACTAGTTTCAGGGTTTTAACCTGGAGGTGATTTAAGGAGGACTCGACTAACAGCCTGGTGGACACCCAGCTCTCACTAATTATGTCCATTAACACCGCCTTATTTGTTGTCATAAAAACTGAATGCGAGTTCTGTAAAATGATGTTGGGAACAAGCACAGCAGGTGGAGCAGGAAACAGCACCACAGAGCAACATGTCAGAGGCTCTGATTTACAAAATAAGGACCTGTTTTTCTCACATGCTGAACATTTTTCATGATGCAGGAACATTTCTGGAGGCCGGACGTGGAGGAAAAATGCTTTTGGTGAAGTTAATTGACGGCTGGAATGTGAGGGGCTTGTTAAAGGCACTGTGTATTGATTACACGTGTAATAAGAGCTCCTGTGTGTTGTGGTCAATTTTCCCCGCAGTGTTTCGGAGCGTCAAAGGTCAGCGGAGTTTATTTGAGAGTGAAATGTCTCTGAAAGGTCAAACGGCAGCGGCACAAACAGCCTGCCTGCAAACAGCTGATGCCTCGTCACTCATCGCCTTCGGTTAGTGAAGAATTTAAAAAACTGTGTTTTAAACACAGCAGATGAAAACGTTCACGCCGAGCGTTTCAAAGGCACAAACAAAAGTCTGTGAGCTGTCACAGAGCGACGCAAACAGGAGTTTCACTGCACAGTGACGACTTCACTCACTGACTCACTTCTATTCATTCTTGCCTTTTCTGTCCGTTTACCAAACCATGAACGTCTGAGCGAAACCTTCTGGTTACATGTGGCGTTTTTGCATCATCATTTTTCGTTTTACTTCACGTGGACATTTTTGTCTTTTCATTTCTGTCTAATCATCAGAATACTTTTGTCACAAACCAGGGATTCGCACAAGGAGCGGACCAAACATGCAGAGGACGGTTTACAAGGATCCTTATTCGACAGCAACGAATACTGGGAATGTGGTTTTGGCTGCGTACGGTGATGGAGTATGGAGACGGGGAGAGGTTGCCTTGGATACTGGGTGACAGAGGAACGAAGGATTGAGAGGAATTCTGCAACAGATGGAGAAGAAGATGTTGGTCGGATAAGGAGCCGGTAAGTAAAGACAGGTTCTTATATAACGCTTTTCTACTCTATGTGAGCACTCAGAGCTTTATACTTGTTCATTCACCCAATCAGTGCTGCCAAACTAACACTCACACTCTGATGGATGCATCGGAGAGCAGCCTGGGGTTTGTATCTTGCCAACAACCAACAACCATCCGGTGAGTATGTGACCCGCTCTACTGCCTGAGCTACAGCCACCCCTCTCACCCTCTTCAAGTGACAAGAGCCTGTTGGGGAGCTCTTTTTCCTTACTCGCAGGTCCAGGCTTAGAAGGCTCTGAGGAGGCAGGCGGTAAGAGCTACAGCCAGTGTCAGGGGTGTAGCGGCAGCCGGAGGCCAGGCAAGGAGACGAGGCAGGAGTTCCAGTGCAGAGGGGTGAGAACACGGTCGTGGGTGAGTCCAAGCAACAACCTCTATTTATAGGAAATACCTCTAATATATACAAATAGCTCAGTTATATCTCCAGGATATTACAGTATGCACAGGACGTACTACAGGCTGTAACGACTGCAGTGCGTGCTGTACAGAGATATCCACGGGCAGGACTGACTTCCTGTGTGGTTCAGCAGTGCATTGTGGGTAACCTGAGTCTCTCACTGAGCGTGCTCCTGCGAGCAGCTTTGATCACCCACAGCTCTCCTCGTCTCTGGGCTGCAGACTTTTAGTTTTTTAGTCTTTTCTCACGTTTATTTTTAATAAACTGAAGTGTTTCATTAGCTGCTGCCATCAGTCACAGCTCAGCGTTCAGACATTTTCTGGCCCTCCTTCGGTCCCAGGGGCAGATGTTGGACCACATCACTGACCCACCCTGTCATCATGTGACTGATTTATTAAAGACTGTGTATTTTCATCCATCTGCTTTATTTTTATAACACTTTATGCAGTTTGGGTCTCAGGAAGGTCTCCCAGTGGTCGCAGGGTGAGGCGAGTGTAGACTGACTGTGGATCAGCCTCTGGGCTACATGCCTGTTTAAGATGCTTCACTCATTAACAGCACAGCTGATTTCAGCCTGCAGCGGCTACGAACGGAAAGTAAAACAATAAATGAACAAATAGCGGTCGCTGAAGGACTCTGCGGAGGCCGTGTGCAGGATTGTGTTCTCAGATATAAATATTAATATGGAAATGTTCTGCAGCTGCAGGCGCTGAGAGCACACAGCCTCGCCGTCCTAATTGTTCTCCTGTGAATTTAAACTCATCTTTGAGTTCGAAAGAGGCGATCGCTGTTTGTTTTGAAGTTTTCTCTCCCGTCTGCTAAATTACCAAAGCGCCTGAATATGAAATGAGAGCTGACGCGGAGACTGGTTGTGAATTCATGAATGTGTCGAGTACCATCAGACAGAAGCTGCAGGCTGCCACGCTCGCTTCTTCCTCACACTGATGGAAACTGTTTGAAAGATCCAATTAGAGCCAGTGTTAATGATGGCGAGAGCTCGCTGCTTACTGGTCGCAGATGTTGAAGAGGAGCCGTGTCTGCAAACCTGTCATTGCGGTGCATCTCCCCACGCTGGTGTTGCTCCTACATCATCATCATCATCATCGCCTTTTCAGTGGATGAGTCTCATCCAGTCTTAGCGACTGCCGACTTCCCCATCCTTAGTCCAGGATCAACACGGCAACTGACCAATCACGTTGTTGGGATGTTATAGCACTGCGATGTGGGGAAAAGGAAAAACAAACGTATCCATGTTTGTATGAAACCTCCTCTGGATCAAATGCAGTGCGTCCAACACACAGTTAGGTCTGCTAGTGACAGTTTGTGATGACGTGATTGGTCAGCTGCACTGCTCATCCTGGACCAATGTTATGATGTAGCAGCAACACCAGGTCGTGCATGTCGCGGGAATCATAACAGCTGGAACGAAGGCGAGTCCTTCCTCCTGCACTGTGAGCGTCCATCACTGAACAGATGTGGCGTCCTGTGACTCAGGCTGTCAGTCACCTTTGATGCAGGCTTCAGATCCCTTTCAGCTGCGTCAGTCACCATTCACACCGTGCCTTAGGTGACTGGAGTGAGTCACATCACACTCACCTCCTATCAGCTGGCACCGTGCAAAGACGTCGATGTCACAGCCGCGGGTGCGAGGCGTGTTTTTTGCTGTTGTTTCTGCTGGTTGAAGATTCACAGGTCACACAGAAGAAAGGATGAGACAGCAAAATCTTCGCTTCCAGTTTTGACTTCATCTCTTCCTGCGTCTGCGCTGATGTGGCGGTAACGTCTGAGTGACGACCAGAGATGGGCAGTAACGCATTACAAGTAACGCGTTACTGTAATGCGATTACTTTTTTCAAGTAACGAGTAAAGTAAGGGATTACTATTGCAAAAACGGTAATTAGATTACCGTTACTTTCCCGTAGGAACGCTGCGTTACTGCGTTACTAAAACCGTGATTTTTTTGCGAGAATGTCTCATGACAGTGATGTAAGCGAGTGCGACGTTGGTGACAACAGCTGTGTGCAGATCAACAATGGATCACATATCGAGTGCAGAGAGAGTATGAGCGTGCAGCGTTTAAAGCGTGGAAGCACTGACCTTACTTTGAGTTTGATTCCATAAAAAGTGACAAAAACATTAGTGTCCGCTGTGCGTGGGAAGAAAACTTCTTTTTACAGTGAAAAAAACCCCTAAACTTCCAACAAGCACCGAGTAGCTACGACGTAATGGGAAACTCACAGAGAAACTCGCGGATTCTTCCACTGACCGCGGCACACCTGCACCAGGGTAAACCTCCGCCTACCCAACTCCTGCTGTACAGGTGAAAATAGAGCAACAGGACCGCTGAGTCTTTGACTTTATTTATTTTCTGCTGTGTTTTACTTGCATCTATTTGAAAGACTGAGTGTAAACACAAAAAATATTTTATTTTATGAGCTGGAATGTGCAGAAAATAGGTTTAAATGTTAAACTAATTTATTCAAGTCAGAGAATGTTGCAGATAATTTAATGTTTGCTTGATGCATAAAGTTAAAAGATTAAAACTAATAAAACAAGTTTTAAAAAGAGACTTTTCCATTTGATTACATTTTGTATGATGGATTATGTAGAAAAAGTAGAATTGGGCTGAAAGATCTATCACTTTATCACCTCTTCAGGTTGTAAATCATGTTTTTAAAAAGTAACTAAGTAACTAAGTAATTAATTACTTTTGAAAATAAGTAATCAGTAAAGTAACGGAATTACTTTTTTGGGGAAATAATCAGTAATTAGTTACTGATTACTTTTTTCAAGTAACTTGACCAACACTGGTGACAACAGCTATCGTTTAGAAGAATCCAGCAGCGGGGACGCCGTCATCGTGCGACCAACATGGCAGGTACACCACCTCCAGAAGGAGGACCCACAGACTGTATTTAAAGGATGGAGCTTTCAGACGAGCCTCACGTGCGTCTTTGAAAAATTCCTGTTTCCTCTTGATTGGTGATCTAAGTAAATATTTCCAATGGGTTTGCAGTTTTATTTGCTGCTTTCTGATTGGATGAAAAGTTCATTATGTAAGTTTTGGCTCAGCAAAGAGAACAGCTGACATTTGCTTTCTTACGTAACGTGTGTCCGCCTGATAACCAGCTGTTGGTCTCCACAGTTACTGGTGTTGGCGTTAGAGAGGACGCCTCTGAACACCGATCAGTCTTCTGACCTTGTTAGTGGAGCTTCAGTCTTTCAGCCGCAGCTTTAATGCGCCCCGCCGCCGTGCAGGCAGGCCTGTGTGCGCAGTCCGATCCCTGCTAACTGCACACAGCCCTCTGTGTTTCTGGGTCACGTCTGTAACTGCTCAGAAATCACATGAGCCCAACTGTCCACCTCCTGCACCAGTCTGGACTGTGGTTCTGTTCCTCAGTGACGGTGCTGCCCTTTAACTCAGGAAGCAGGTCGCTCACGAACACTTCGACTAAATTCACACAGCTTTCGCTCCATATGCAGCTACACCCGCCTGTAGGCTGACATGATTGTACACCTGCAGCTTTTCGAGTCTGTATAATGAAGGTTGGGTTTCAGCAGGAAACATAATGGAGGAAAAGAGGTGGAGTTGGCGGTTTGTGCATCTGGCAGCCTGCGCTGCTGCAGAAAATGTGGCTTGGATGGAAATGCAGGAAAAAGGCAGGCTGTGAAATTACTGACAAGGCTGGAGAGAGGAAATAGAGAATGAGCCATAAACATTAGAAGAATGCTGAAAGAGAAAACAGAAAATGGCGTGGAAGAACGCCAAAACGATGGTTAACATGGAAACTGAGGGAAACACAGTGAAATACAGAGGTAAAGGTAATGCACACCGGTCTGCTGGTGCTGCATGTAGGAGCAACGCTCTAATAAATGCTTCAAGTTACCGGCTGATACTAGTTAGCACGCTTAACTAGCTCCTGACATAAATATGAAACAAGCAGCAAAATCCCAGCGCTCAGACTTCTGGGTCTGTACCTCAGCTGCACCTGAAAATCCTCCAAAAGCCTTCGACGCACAGACGTAATGACACTCCTGTGATCAGCTACCGTCACACTCCGATCTGTTTCAGCCTCTGCGCTTCCTTTATTACCACCTCAAGAAGGGAGCATCCTCTATGAGGGAGAGGAGACGGCATCTAAACCCAGGCGCTCCCTGTGTGCTTTCCATTTAAGCTGTAACCTGCTGATATGATCTGAACGTTTAATACGAGGCTGTTAAAGTCACAGCTGTGACTGATGGGATTCATCAGTCTATGAATAAACGTCGTGAACTGTAGTATAACGATCGCTGTTTCCAGCATGAATTACTCGACTTCACAGAAAGCCTCAGCGGGGAGCAACAAATATCATCCCTGCTTTCAGCAACGATGACAACATGACGTGAAACGTCCAAGATCTGCTTTTCAGGAAGTGCATCTCCTGGACGACATCCACTCACTGCACATTTTAATGACACCTTTCTGGGTTTGACCCGTCTCACCTTCAGATCTGTTTTAACTCTTCACGGCTCAGATTCAACAAAGTGCTGGAAACGTTTCTCAGAGACTTTGGTCCCTGTTGCTGCTGCAGGTTTGTTATGTGCATCCGTGATGAGAGTCTGTCGTTCCAGCTCAAAAGTGCTCTGCTGGACTGAGATCGGTGACATACAGCATCATCCTTTTGGAAGCAGCCAATCAGAACACATGTCGGAGAACATCATCCCACCTGAATCCCTGATACCTGGCAGGATGGATCCATGGTTGCATGCTGTTCACACAAACTGAACTTTGCAGCAGAAACTGCGACTCCTCAGATCAGGCGGCGATTTTCTGATCACCTGGTGCGCTCCTCTGCTGCTCAAAGCTCGACATGTTGGTTCAGAGATGCTCGTCTGCAGACGTTGGTCCTAACGAGTTATTTTTCTTAAGTTGATCTGAAATGACGCTGAGGAGTGAGAGCTAACACTGTGCTACAGTTTGGCGTTAGTGCAATTAAGGGGAAACGTCCCACTGAGGCCGAAACAGTTTTCTGTGTCTGGCTGTAAACTCGGATATTTAACACACGAGTTTGTTGTCTGGACTTTTCTTTATAGTCAGGCTGTAAAAATAGAAACGCTGCTGCTTGAATTAGCAATAAAACGCCTTTGGCCACTAATTGTAGTCTCTGCATGGACAGATAACAGAAAGTGGGGAAATGTGTTGTGTGTCTGAGTGAATGACCCTTTAAAATGAGCCCAGGTTATTATAAAAACCATCATGGAAACAGTATTATCTGAAAAATGTCCCTCTGCTGATGGTTTGCATGTAAGCATCACCGAGGACGACTCCTCAAACCTCGGCGGTGAAACAATGACCGCCGCTTTATTTCCCCGAGAAAAATCTCCATCTGTTCCATTGTTCATCACGGCGCTGCTCATTACCCGGCCCATTATGCGCCGCCGCCCGACGACTTTTAAACGACCGGTTTGGGAGTGAATAAAGGCTCGACTCTGCCTGCCGTTTATCTGCAGGCGGCAGCGGCGAGGACGCCTCGGCTGAACAGGAAACACACCAGACTACGTGCAAAGTGAGATGAATGATCCACACGCGTGGGTTAATAATTCACAGAGAGCGATGGTTGATTGTCCTCTCGTTCGATACGCATCAACAATAAACTCCACCGTTCTCCGGGTTCATCAGAGCTGCTTCAGCCCCGTGAGGCGCAGTTATTTATCACCTCTCTCTGAAGAGGATGAAGATGAATGAAGGGCTGCAGGATACTGGATGCACCTTAACTGTCTGCAGGTCCTCTCGTCCCAGGCTGGAACTGACCGCCGCCCCCTCGGGCTGGATTCCTGCCTGTTTTTCTTTGTCTAAAGATCTTTACAGGAGAGGAAGCTGCGTGTTCCTCGAGCAGACAGAAATCATCAAACCTGCAGCGAAACACAAACCAGAGGCCGAACACTGTTCATTATGAGACGCACTGTGTCGTAACAGCAGGATGCACGCCTGAAAGCACTCTCTCCTCTCACTTCCAGGTCACAAGTTGCATGTTTAGGTTCAAACTGAAGTCATATTTTCTCCTGATTTAGAAGAAGAGCACAGAGGTTACAGAGCAGAGGAGATGTTAGTGCCACAGACCCCAACAAGGGTTGGAAAAAGGAGCATTTTGCCCTCCGTGTCCACTGAACCCAGCTGTGAGTGTGTGAGGCTAAAGCTACACAAAGCTGCTATTCCAAGCATCCTCTTCATGATCTTCCTCTAAGTCTGAGGTCATGGTGGTCAAACATCTCTTGTTCACAAGCGGAGAGTGAAGATGGAGGATGAGTGGATCCACATCCAGAGAAAGTCAGGGACTGTACCCGACCGCTGTGGTTAACTGGGAGGAGACCAGAGCGTGGACCCAGAGCTCACTGGAGATGATTTGTCCTGGAAACACTTTGGGACTCTGAGGACAGACTGCTGCCTCCACGACCCAACTCTGCTTCTCCTCCAACTTGAAGCATAAAATCTGCCAACGGAAAACAGCGAACATCATCTGTGAACATCTGCTCCAGCTGTAGCAGCTGTTTCCAGCAGCTGTACAGTTAACAAGTTAACCGCCTGTAGACGGTGTTTTTATGAGCCCATTCAGACCGAAGACACCGAGCACAGTTATCCATCGATCACCTTTAAATGATGGCAGCTCCGTCAGAGTGCTGAAAAACTCAAATGAAAGCTCGGTAAAAACATCGAGTCACACTGATACAGCCGATACGTCGCTCGTGGCCGGTGCTGGCAGCTGTTTATGTTTACAATTCAGATTCAAATTTAACTTATTAGTTTCTGATGGCACAGATTTCTGCCCGTAGCTGTTCTCTTTATGCTCCTATATTTTCTGTTACGGTGGTCGAGGTTCATATTAAACAAGGCTCAATTTTCGCATAATGAGGTGAGTGCATGTAAAATAAGTACTGAGTCAAAAGACTCAACATTTTTTATCCCAGACTCAACCTAACAGGAAGTAAAGCTCACCAAAGCAGGATAAAAGGAAGGCGGCATCGTTGGCGGCCGTGTGAAGGAGCTTCATGCGTTAGCTGGATTAATCCAGTCGATCTGGATCCAGGAAGCTCTGGAAGGATAAAGGGAGCCCTCGGACGTCACAGCTGCACAAAAACAAATATCGGTCTGGATGGAGGACCTCAGGTCACGCCTGGTGTGGAGGGATCTTTCTTGATGAAGGTGAGCAGCGCTCTTATTAAATCTTCGTCTCTTTCAAACAGCAGTGTTTGCTCTCAGCTGTGGGAGTGGGTCACAACACCTCGGCTGAAGGAAGCCTTGTGCTGATCTCAGGCACCGGCGGCTGGCCTGGGAGTGAGGACGAGCTCTGATGTTTCTGCAGTAACGAGAGCTACTGGGCTTTCATTTGTCCGTGCGTCGTGGGAGGCGAGCATGAGCGATGGCAGGTGGATGGGTGAGCAGGAGGCGCAGGGACTGGAGCTCCGGGCGCCGAGGCCTCGTCCTAAATCCAAAACAGGAAACATTCAGTTTTACCTGTGGAGCTCAGGTTTGTCCAGATCGCCTCACTCAACTTTTCCCAGTAGTTTCTGCCCCGAGAGGAAATACGCAGGAGGAGGAAGGAAGGATCCTAACTACAGCTAAACCTTTTTATGCGTCTTTGAGGAGGTTAATGGCACATATCAGTAAAACCAGTGTTTCTGATTTATGCCTGTGACATGCTGATACAGACCCACTGCACCTGAGTACAGGTGATCCAGGTAGATGCTGTAGGCAACAAAGACGTGTGCTGTTATTACATTTTCTTTTGGTGCCAAAGAGCAATCAAGCTGAAGATATGAGCCAAAGAGTCTAAGGCTGGACTCTGTAGACGCGTCTGTTTCTGAACCAATATTAACATCAAATGTCAAACCTGATCCGAAAATACAAACAGATTTATTTCACATTTCAGTCTTGGACTGTGTGGCAACAAATGCTGAACATATTCCAGTGTTAACATTGACATATAATATAATTAGAGTGGATGGACGAGAGAACTTTTTACATTGTTACACGACATCATGATGTAACATCATATGGGACAGATGGGATATGGCCAGTGTTGGTCAAGTTACTTGAAAAAAGTAATCAGTAACTAATTACTGATTACTTCTCCAAAAAAGTAATCCCTTTACTGATTACTTATTTTAAGTAAAGTAATTAGTTACTGAGTTACTTTTTAAAAACATGAAACAAAACCTGAATATGTAATAAAGCAACAGGTCTTTCAACCCAGTTCTACTTTTTCTGCATAACCATGATATAAAATGTAATCAGATGAAAATTGTTGTGCATGTTCCAGCATATAAATCGTGTTTTGTGTTTACACTCTTTCAAAGAGATGCAAGTAAAACACAGCAGGAAATAAATAGAATCAAAGACTCGGCAGCTCTTAAATCTGTTGTCACCTGTTTAGCAGGAGTGGGGCGGGTGGAGGTTCGCCCACAGCGGTCATGTCAGTGGGCGGATCCGGGGGTTTCTCTGTGAGTGTCACGTTCCCGTGGCAGCGTGCTCGCTGCTCGCTCAGATTTAGAAAGAAGTTTTCTTCCCATGCAGAGTGCACAGGGGACGCTAGTGTTTGTGTCACTTTTTACAAACTAAAACTTAAAGTAATGTGATTACTTCCACACTTTAAACACTGCGTGGTCGTGCTCTCTCCATCACTCCATGTTATCCATCGTTGATCTGCACACGTCTGTTGCTGCCACGGGCGTCACGCGCGCTTACATCCTACAAATCACAGCTTAGAAACGCAGAAACGCAGCGTGCTTACAGGAAAGTAACAGCAATCTAATTACTTGTTTGCATTAGTAATCCCTTACTTATTTGATACTTAGTTAACGTGTTACTTGTAACGTGCTACTGACCATCTCTGGATATGACCCTCAAAAACTTTCAAAAACTTGCGCATCATATTTGTACATCAGGGTCGAGCTCTCGCAGCTTTTTGGGACGCTGACGCCATCACTCTGTGATTTCTACGACTTATCTGCTTTGAAACGTTCCGATTGATGACGTGACGCCAACTCCGTCTCATGATGAGCTGCTGTCAAAGGTCTTACCTTGATGTGCTGACTGGACTGTGACAACGAGCCAATCACAGGCATGATTTGGATATGAGGAGATGACTTCATCTTTAACTTCAGTGTTGTGATAGTGGGTCCCTTCTTCTGACATCACCACAGTAACTTACGCTGCAGATGAGAGTTTAACGGGTGCACGCTCACACGGACCAATCAGTTCTCTCGAAAAACCACGCCACCCTTCTGATGTGTGAGGATAATAAGAAGAATACAGTTTTTGTGGCTGACTGCTGAGCATCAGTGAGAGGTATCGATGCTTTATTCATGCGGGCTTCAATTTTAAAAGAATTTCATAAATATATGACGGTAAAACGGAGCATCTTTAATCTCTCAGATTTTCTCATATGTTGGTTTTAAAGCTGAGATGCTGAGAAGACGGTCGACTTACAGAGACACTGTTTTTACCAGCTTTCATCTGGGTTTCAAAATAGTATTTATTATTGTAATAGCAGTTTTCTTACAGTCCAACGACTTAAAGCTCACAGAGTCTGTGCTGCTCTGAGTCTGTATCTTGTTGGATGAAGGATACAGTTTATATTTTCCCTTGTTGCCAGGAGACTTGTCCTTCTTTGTGATTGGTCATAAGCCACCGTCCCGTTCAACGCTTGTAGCTAGATAGATGAACCGTGAGCCTTTCAGTGCCTGCTTAGCCTGACTGCTGCTCTTTGGTTTTGTGACACGAGATAAGGAAAAGATAATAAAGATAATCGAGTCAAAATAATCGAGGTGGAAAGTTTTCAAATAAAAACAAAAAGGGGAATAACAAGCTGGCTCCGCTACAGGAAACGTGCCGACATCAGGAGTCTTCAGGGTGCAGGAGACGGTGGTGTTCAGGTATGTGAGGAAATCCCTGCTGCTCCTCTCTCTCTGTGGCTTTACTCACTATCAGGATGAAGCACCTGCTGCCTCTCTCCACCTGAACAAAGCCGGGCAGAGAGCAGGGCCTCGGTGCATCTGCCCACAGAGACGCCGGGTCAATAAGAGAATGGAGCTTACTCTCCACTGCAGCACATCTGGGAAATCACACAGCGGCGACGAGACCCCGCAGCAGAGGAGGAAGACTTTCCTAAATTCGAGCCTTCTTCCACTCACGTCTCCGTCCTAGATTCAGAGGTAGGTCAGGCAGCCAAAGGCTTATGAAAGTAAAAGTAAAGCAGCGAGGGGTTTCCTCTGGTCCACGATAGTTAAAAGGTTCATCCGGGGAGGAAAAATGAAGCCAACACAAAAATCCCTAAACCTGCAGTTCCTGTAATGTCCACTAGAGGCTCCAGCACTGAGTCAGACTCCAGCTTTGCACCAGCTCCAGTTTTTCTGAGTGAAATTCTCGGATTTTATATTATTTAAGCCTAAATGTCCCAGAAGTCCTGGTTCTATGATAAAGATAAGACATGAAAATGACAAAGTGGCCAAAATGACTTCTTTCAGGGGCGATCGTGGCTCAAGAGTCGGGAGTTCGTCTTGTAATCAGAAGGTTGCCGGTTCGAGCCCCGGCTCGGACAGTCTCGGTCGTTGTGTCCTTGGGCAAGACGCTTCACCCGTCGCCTACTGGTGGTGGTCAGAGGGCCCGGTGGCACCAGTGTCCGGCAGCCTCGCCTCTGTCAGTGTGCCCCAGGGTGGCTGTGGCTACAATGTAGCTGCCATCACCAGTGTGTGAATGTGTGTGTAAAGCGCTTTGGGGTCCTTAGGGACTAGTAAAGTGCTGTACAAATACAGGCCATTTACCATTCAAACAGAAGATGACATCTCATCACCTGTTAGATGCAGGTGTGGTCTCTCTCATTCCCTTTAATGGGCCACATGTTGTTTTTTTAGTTTTCTTCATTCCTAAACTTTTATGTTCTGGGATAGAAATCATATAAACCCCCGTGTGATCAGGACGCTGAGTATGAACACTGAGCTCAGTGTCCGTCAGCAGGAGGATGTGTAATCACTGGTGTCAGGAACGATCGATCGGAGCTGGAGGCTGAGATCTGTGTGTGAGCTAATCTGGCAGAGTGTGTGCAGCTAAATGGATTAGTGGACAAGCGGAGGACTCAGGTTGGTGTTATCGGTTTGACTCCGAGTGCAGCGAGGCATAAACGTGTGTCTAATCCAACAGAAATCAGCAGCTCTGCTCGTATTTTGTGGAGAAAGTTGACGAGTTAAGAATCAGAAGAACTTCAAGTCCTGTTTCAAGATGTTAGAAAGATGACGAGTCTGGTCTTGAAGCATAAATCTGGGTGCTCTTAATGTGCGACTTCTCACTCTCTGTCTCTAGAGTCTGAGAAATCATGAAGAACAGAGTGTATCAGGATGAAATCTCCAGATCCCAGCGACTTCTCAAGAAAGCACATGTACAAATTCTTTTGAATCTTTTGAAAAGTCTGAAGGTAACAGGCTGGGAAATCCTCAGGTTTGTGATTTTGTGTCTGTTTACGTGTTGAAGGGAAACCGGTCCTCTTATTTCCAGCTTCATAGTTTTATTGTTGATCTCTACCAGAGTGGCTTTGCATGGTTCAGATTTCGAAATAATCCTACTTTATTTTAACGGTACAGTGAGAAAATAAGTAAGAATATTGTATTCATAAAGATCCACTGATTAGTGTTTAACATCTTAACAGATACTCTGACCTGTAACTATCGTAAAACGCTTCAACCGGAAGTAAAAACTTTTTGCGCATGCGGGGTACGGATCGAGTTTCTGGTACGGATCGGGTAGCGACAACTACAACCATTATCATCTGCAAATTATGGCGGGTGACAGTCATAGCAAAGAGGTGAAGCACTTTTGAAATGTGGGGAAAGCCAAAAACTGCGCTTCCTCCACTTCCATAACATCGATTCATTAATGTTGAATTCTCTCGCAGCTGCTCTGTTCCCATGTAGTTGCAGTATATTAATAACTAACCTCGTATTGTGGATGAATGCTCTCAGTTGTTCTCCTGACTGAAGTTTGGCCCGTGTACAGCATCCTGCTATGCCATTGCATTTGTCCCTGACCACCAGAATCCCTCACGTTAACTTTTATCGAGTGGAAAAAAGTTGGCTTCATCCTCCAGCTTCACTGTGTTTATGTTATGCTAACATAGCTGTGTCGCTAGCAATCACGTAGCACAACATTATATACCAGCTAGCCCAACTTCAGTAACCCTGCAAACGCCACTGCTGTTTAGTTTTCTGTCTTTATGTTAGAAGTGACAGCAGAGCTGTACGTTTGAATTAGTTTCAAAAATCTCTGGTGTGAAATGTTTAGGTGGAAACTAGCAAGCTAACTTCCTGTTAACGGCTAACTTCCTGCTAACTTCTAACTCCGTTAAATTTAATAAATTCTGTTTTCATGGATGCCTGGATGTTAAACTTAATTGTTACACCTGGTAAAGCAGCATCGCTGATGATTTTATTAAAGATGAAAGAATTTAGACCGTTTTTAACTCTGTGTTGTTTGACTTTGGGACCTGGGGCCCGTTCTTCGTACCTCGCTAAGTAGGTTAGCCGGATTAGATTGTTGACGATTTCGCGTGATCCTGGATCAGTCGGTTCCCCGAAGCTCATCCGGGACTTGCTGTCATAGCAACAGAGCCGTAAGCGTAAACCTGCTCGGGAGCAGGTTCACTTTATGTAAACAGGATTAGATCGCGGCCACGCAGGTATGTCCGCGTCATTCATACGAAAGCAACAGCGATATTCCACCACTGTTTCACCATAAATAAATAACATCAATGTAACTAAAGACAATGCAGCACCTGATCCATTTATTGATTTCACACAGATACATACAGGTCATTCCCTAAAAAAGGGAAATGTACTATTAACATTCTATTACATGTATTTGATTATTTCAGATGTAATTCATATTTCAGAGTAGTAATTGTAAATTACTTCGTGTAATCAAGATGAGAGACCACAGCTATAAAAGCGAAGGTGGATTTGGGAAGTCTGTCGCAGCCATGTCCTGTCCGTATACGCGAGCAGCCCATTGCGGAAGGTGCAAGATTGATAAGGAGAGTCCTCAGAATTCAGCGTATATTGCGGGATAGACAGGATCCTTTAGCTCAGCGCGACAGTGTGCTCATAGAGAGATATCGATTTTCCCGTGAGGGTATTATTTACTTAACCAACTTGTTGACGAGGGGGTGCAGGACCACCACCTGTCTTTTTTTCCTCTGCCCTTTTCTTGGTTGCTGTTATGAACAAACTAACAGAGTATTACAGGCCAGTATTACCTTGCCAAGAGACGCAAAGCAATCTCAGAGATAAATATTACCATTCTGTAGAATACTCCTGTATTCCACTTTTACTTGTTCCCATGTTCTTGTGGGTCCTGTTGTGGCTCTAATGTGAAAGGGGATATAATATAACATATTATAATATAATATAATGCCATATGATATTGGACAATATAGTGTCATATGATAGATCTACCCTACCGCCTACTGGTGTTGGCCAGAGGGGCCGATGGCGCGATATGGCAGCCTGGCTACAACCGTAGCTGCCTCCACCAGTGTGTGAATGTGGGAGTGAATGAATAGTGGTATCGTAAAGCGCTTTGGGTGCCTTGGAAAGCGCTATATAAATCCAATCCATTATTATTATTATTATTAAATTACCTACGAGTTTGATTTGTCAGCAACTTTCTGCCAGCCCTCTCTCCTTGCTTTTGCAGCCTTTGCAGTGTTCTCTTGCGTTTTAATTAAACTCTGAAACTCCTGAAATCCCTCACTCAAGAGTTCTTGCTCTGCTGCCGGAAAATACCGAGCACGCCCCTTCGACATTTTCGCCGACCAATCAGCGGGTTGCCGATCAATGTTTCTACTATCGATGCGTAGCCCCTTTTACTACGCCCAGTGATGTCACATTCCTGCGTCCAGCTGTAGTAATCGTAAACAGCAGGTGTGTTCGGGAACCGGATTAGCGAGCTCACGGTTAGCGCGATGATTTGATCTTGGATGTGTCATTTGATCTTGGATGTAGTAAGCGACGTACGAAGAACGGGCCCCAGGGCCCTATTTCAGGAAGCCGGTTTAGAAAACTCAGAGTGAAAAACGATACTCAGGGTTGAGTAACCCCGAACTGTCCAACTCGGAATATTCGGTTTCAGAAAGGCTGATAACAATTAGTTCAATCAACGCGGAGTTGCTTTAACCCCAAGTGAAGCGCGCGGACGAGGATACATAAAGCCCTGATAAGCAGAGCACAGAGTAAGCGAGTCACCATGGAGACGGAGGGAAAGAAGGCGCGGTCAATGTATTTCACAGCGCTTGAGGCCGAAATTCTGATGGCAGCATATGCCGATAACATGCAAATTTTGCAGAAAAAAGTAACACAGCCACAGCTGCAAAAGAAAGGGAGCATGCATGGCAAAACATAGCCGACAGAGTCAATGCGTGAGTGTTAATATAAACATTGATCGAGGGATTTCCACCCATTTAACACGTTATTTTATCATATGTTATTTTATCATATGTTATTTTATTTGTTATTTTATACATTTTATTTTGTGATGTGATTTGAGCGCAGGTGCAACCCAACAGGCCCCAAACGTTCCTGGCAGCAAGTAAAAATGAAATATAAAAATATAGTCCAAACAGGTAAGGTGTAATTGTATTATGAGCCATAGTGCTTGGTCTGTTTGTCCCATGTAAATCAATTGCAGTTAGAGGCTACATTAATTTCCTTTCTGTAAGCACTTATTGAAATTATCTGAGCACATTACAAGTACATATTTGCTTACTCTGTATGCTCAAATGTGACCCGTTATAGCCAACAGAAAAAAAGCGGAGGCCCGAAAAACAGGTGGGGGTCCTCCACCACCACCACTCACAGAGGCTGAGCAGTTGGCCCTCAGCCAAAACAGTGGGCGCCCTGTGGCCGAAGGCATCTCTGCGGGGACATCCTCTGAGTCAATAACCCCACAAGACACAAGTGCCTACATAGGGGGTAAATTCAAAATAATACATGATGTGCATACATCCTTTCTTCACAGTCACCTTCGCAGTGCTACTCATTCATTTGATAAACTCTTTACCATAATGGATTATTTTGTAGTGAAGTTATTTTCCGACTGATTTTGCCTTCCCTCAGTCTTGGTTGTCTTTGAGAGCATAATGACAATGAAGTGTAAGGTGATTGGTATGTTTGTTAATTGCCATTTGGTCCCTTGTAAGTTATAAGTGACCTGTATAAACCTCATATTCTATCAGTTGATGGTGGTGGTGTACTGCATCTGGTGCAGCCTCCTGTTGAGCCAGACCAACATGCAGTTGTGAGTAATACTCCACAGATTATATGAGTTTACAGTAGAACAGCAATGTTGTCTATTTCTTTACTACAGGAAAATAATGAAGAAACATTGACAGCTGTTACAGAGGAGGAAGCAACAGAGACACTTTATGAGGTTTACATCTTTTAATACTTTGTGTACAGGAAATACAGGCGACCAATAAAGCCAGTTGAACAAAAAATCTGTTTATTCTTCTTTCAACATGTTGAGGTGATGGGTCAAAAGAAATGATTGTGACATATGGTGTCTCTGACTGCTCTTCCATCTTGTATGTCCGTGGGAGGGTCAGGATGTTCATGGTTTGGATCACTGCTGATGTTTGGTTCAGAAGGACAGTGTTCTCCTCTAATTGTGGCAATGTTGTGAAGAATCACACATGCCACAATAATGTCACATGCCCTTTCTGGGGTGACCCTGAGTCTTTGCAGGCACTGGAACCGGGCCTTAAGCATTCCGATAGTCATTTCAACTCTGGCTCTTGTCCTGCAATTAGCCAGATTATATCGCTGCTGTGGGCCCGGTTCAGGGTCAGGGTAAGGGGTAAGCAAATAGGGTAAACATGGATACCCCCTATCACCAAGCAAGTAGCCAGTGAACTCTCCTAAGACAGAAGGGTACACTTCAGTTCAAATGTCCCTGAAGCAATTGGTCTTTATATATTTTAAAGTATTTTCAACTCACCATGTCCAAATTTTGTGTACATTCACGGAATATTTGTGAGTCATGGACAGAGCCTGGCCACTTGGCTTCCACATTTGTGATAATGTTGGCAGCATCACATATGATCTTCACAGTGCAGAGAACACAAATTAGCATCCATTACTATAATGAAATAATTTGTTAGTTTGAAATGCTACAGGGAACTATGTACCTGTACATTAATGCTGTGGAAAGACTTCCTGTTCACATAGTCTCCTTCATTTACTGAAGGAGCAATGATTGGAATGTGAGTGCCATCTATACAGCCAATCACGCCTGGGAACCCTGAAAATAAATGTAAAATTTAAGTAGTAGTTCAAGTATCACCACATCATGAATTAAGTTCTGTTCATCCTGATACCTGCAATTTTGTGGCATCCCTCTTTGATAAATCTTGTGGGTCTATGACCGGGGAACACCACAAACGAGTACAGGAGACGTTTCAGTGCAACTGTAACATTCCTGACTGCCCGACAGACGGTAGCCTTGGAAACGTGCTCAGCGTCACCAATATTATACAGAAAGCTCCCGTTTGCAAAAAACCGAAGTGCAATACAAATAATATGTACAGAACTGAGAGAATGTCCGCGATGTGTCACATGAGCAATATTAGGCCTGAGGATGTTATTCAAATAACTTATAGATTGTGCTGAGAAACGGTAACGTTCACACAGGAAATCATCAGGAAATGATAAAATGTCCAAACGCGCTATAATCACTCTCTCCCGGCGGAGAGCTCTGCGGAGAATTTGGGCTTCAACATCTACTGGCTCTTCATTTTTTTTTTTTTTTTTTTTTTTTTTTTTTTTTTTAAATGACATCAGAAACAGCAGTATGCGACATTACGTGATGGCAGAGCTTCAGTTCATCCTTTGTCATTTTTTTTTTTTTTTTTTTTAATAAATAGGACAGGGGGAATGAATGAGAGAGAGAGGGGGAGAGAAAGAAAGAAAACCAAAGGGGAGAAGAGACGGTGAGAGGGGGGGGAAGAGAGAGAAAAAAAAAAAAAAGAACTCCTGGGTCACCTGTATGGAGAAAAAAAACAAAAAACAAACAAAAACAAACAGAGGAGACAGCAAACAACAAAGAGCAACATAATAATAGAGAAAACAAAGCACCATCACAATAAACTAGCTAGTCATAGATATCAATATTTACTAAGTAATAAACGATATTGTGCAGCACGCAAGATAGACAGCGCACAGTGTGCTTTGAGGCAGCAGCCAAGAAAGCTTTAGTCCGCGTCTGTGAATACCCATGTGTAACACCTGTGTGCATACCTGTGTGGGTCAGCATGCTTGCATTCCAAAGGTTTCTCCATGTAATGATCTGCTAGGGAGTGTGGGGGGGCCACAGCCCCGTCCTCCAGGGTGTGAAGCAGGTATGGAGGAGATCAAAACTCCAGACATCCCGAGGCCCCCAGAACACAAGAGACCATGGAAGACCAACAGAGGGGCAGCCGCGCCACTGTCCCAGAAAGAGCTGAGGAGAGTCCCAGATGAGGGCTCGCCCAGCAGCCGCGGAGCAGAAGTCAGGGGGAGTTGCAGTGACGCGCCCGTGAGCTCCGCCGGCCCCCAGCCGCGCCTGAGTGACCGAGCCCCAGGCCGAGAGGCCGGGGGCACCCCACCTCCAAAGGGGCCCGAGCGAGCCCCTTTGGAGGTAAGCAAACAGACAGGGAGCAGTGACAGGCAGAAACTGTGAAACTGACAAAGAGAAAAACCTGATTTTGCTCACAGTCTGGAAGTTGTGTCCTCCCTGTATTAAAGCTGCTAAACAGAATCTGCTAAACAAACTGGGCTGAAACATTTTGAGCCTCTTTAACAACATCCCAACATAACATTATCATTGATCGGGGAGATTGAAATTCATGATATATTTGTATGTGGTTCAGCCACAGCTCTGCTAAAACCTCAGCCAGTAATAGGGGGGCCAACCTTTGGACCGTCCAGTTGTCTGCATGACTGCCGCAGTACGTGCATCACATGTGCTCACTATCAGAAAGAGCCAAACAGCCCTGGTGGAGCGAGCAGCTGTAAAGAGAAGCAGATGCTCTGTTTCTAAAAATGTTTTAAGCTTGTTTCAAAGATTCTGTACAGCAGCTTTAAATGTTTTCCAAAAGCACACACACACTTATCAGTGTTTCTCACACTTGTTACAGTGTGGACCACCTGATAAAAGGTCAAGCTGTCCTAAGCACCACTATGAAAGCATGAAAGTCATAATTCATAGATACTCATAGGATGGCAAAGTTGCCTCCATTTTTATAGTTTTTATTAATATTTTGAAATAATTTATTCTGTTTTGGGAGTTTTTTTTATGTATCTGTATTATACTGTTTACTTCTTACTCACTGTGAGCATCGTTCATTATTCTCCCAGTAATTAAGGTTAGCACATGTATGTTTTCTATTCCAATCCATTCTTCTTTAGCAGCATTTAAATAACCTTTATCAGATTTGATGGTTTTGTTACAGACTTTTCAAAAAAGTGTTTTTCTTTTCTTTCACAAATGTGGATTAAATTGTGTTCAAATGTGCAAAACAGTGATGTCATGTTTTGTGACGAGGACCCAGGCACAGAGAGACTTGATGAATTTAAGAATCTTATGATTTAATAAAGAAATTTGCAGACTTGCACAGAGATGGTAAAATTATGATGACTGATAATGGAGACGAAGATAACAGACGATGAGCACAGGGAGGAGCAGGGGTTTAAATGCACCAAGGAGACATTCAGAGACAACTCGGGACAACTGGAGACATTTAAGGATGCAGGGACTGACAGAGACGGGGAAGACGTCTCATCGTGACGAGTAAAGTTGATCTTGCCTGGCTGGGCAGCTGTCTGGGTGCTCAGCACCCCCAAAGCTCTGATCCTAGAATCGCCCCTGTCCGGGACGTTAAGAGCGCCGGCGATGGCGGCTGAGATGGAGTCTCCGAGGGACGGGCTTATTTTCCCCGCACCTAAAGGCTCCGGATCTTCCTTCATCATGCGATCCTGAATAACAGGAAGGGCATTTTTGAGGATTCTGCTAGAGGCGGTCTGAATGATTTCACAAATCATATCAGCGAGCACCGCTCGGACGCCTGAGTCGCATGTGCCACTTTCTATCATGCTCCACTCAGCTGCAGAGAGCCTTTGGAAGCACCTGTTGAAAGGTGGCATAATCTGGAGCTGAGGTCAGGGCTCATGAAACGTGCTAATCTAGACGGACACATGACAGCTGAGGTAAACAGCCTGCATTCTAACCCTGCGTTGTTTGTCCTACAGCAGCCACCGTAGCTACGATTTCCAACGAGAATCGAGAGGAGTAGAGAACGCGCCTCAGCTGGCAGTGGTGGGATTTTACTGGTCCCAGTAAAGGTTGTGTCATGGGACACGTGACATCAAAATCGGTGCACGGCACCCACGACAGAAGCGACGTAGCGAGCGTAGCCTCCCCTTTAAGCTGAAGCTCCTCCACCTTCTCCCTGTGTGTGGGGTGGACTTCATCACTGACCACACAGCATGTCAGCTCAGCACCATCAAACATCTCTGACAGTCGACCTGACTGTGAGACAAGCCTTTCATGCAGTCTGTCATATGTAATATGACCATCTGCCATCGAGCATTACATATGCGTCATAAAATAAGGAACAGGACCCTAATAAAGACATTCATATTATTCTTTGCTGGTCTTCAGACTCTTCCTCCAGATTAAACTCTCTCCCTTTTTAGACGCTTTCGTCAGCTGACTTCATCATCTTTTCCAAGTTTGTATAAATTCTCGCCTCCACGCTCCATATTTACTGTTCACAGCTGCTACTGTACTAGTATTACACCTAATTTAATTATTCAAATGTCTGCATGAATAAATGACAACGTTGGCGCATCTGAAAGGGAAAATCCATCAGTGAGGAATCCCGCAGCCAGTTTCCCGTCCCTGCGTATCAGCGGCGGCGGCGTTTAGCTGAGCATGATGATGAGTTTCCTCTGGGGAGCACTGAGCTGTCACTCAGCCCGGCTCTCATCCTGTTCCAGCATCAGCAGCTGCCAGCTAACACCGCACTGTTCACCTCATCACAGCTGAAAGCCTTCGTCTCTTCTTCACAGCGAGAGGCTGGGAACCCCAAATTTCCACCGTTTTCTGTGATTTCAGAATATTTTCCAGCTCTGATCTTCTCCTTCTAACCGTGATTCCTCACGGCGAGCATCAACCCCGGACTTCAGCTGATACAGAAACTATAAATGGCTTCACATAACACCGTCAGCATTAAACTCCAGTGTGTAGGAACAGATGTGCAGTGAGCTTCATGGGATCCGTGAATTTACCACATAATTAGTTTTAAAATAGAAACAGACATTAAAGTCGTTAAAAGGAGGATTTTACTTCACAGCATAAAATACATGACTGAACTAAACTGTGTATAAAACATGGAGTTTCTGAGCGTGAATGATTGCACTAACTGCAGACATGCGATGGACCACGCAGCTGCACGCTGCATAACTTCAGCTCGCTAGCATCAGCTGAAAGCTTCATCCTGGCTCCAAGTAAGAAAAATGGAAGTGATCAAAATATGGTTGTGTCCTATTATACAGCCTATGATCGTGACACCACGAGAATGAATGATCACATATCGTGATCAATACCCATTTCCATTCCCGACCTCGATCAGCGCCGTGCGTTAGTCGGATCTCTCCTCGTTCGGGCTGACATCAGCGTGTGAACCCAGCAGGATACGAACACTTACATCGCGGCTCACGATTACTCGGAGTAACTTTGATGATCTCTGACATTCTCACCAGATGAAAACTATCAGCTGATAAATATCTGCTCTCGCCTTCTCGTACCACGTTCTTCAACTCGAGTACGTGAGCAAGAAAATGACCCGCAAGTCACTCAGAGGGAAATACTCAGACCTGGCCACCATCGAGAGTCAGGTGACTTCCTGTGTATGGATCAGACTGAGAGACCACCTGAACTCCTGCTGATGGTCAACAACTAGTCAGACAATCATCTGAGCCTTAACCAACCAAATAACCTGATAACAGCTTGTTCAGAGTCAGATAAGCTGAGTGTGTGAGGAGGAGCTGATTTTTCCCTCCATAGTAACATTGTGTCTTTGATTTGTGATGTTTTGTGTTGTTTAGCTGAAGTGCAGATAATTCAGACAGACAGCAACATGGCGGATGCAGCTGTTCACGCCCAACAGGTACATTTGACTTCTTCCAGCGTTAAAGACGCCTCTGAAGTGCCACCAGGTGACATTTTTATAAAGTGCGCACAACGCACAGACGCGATGTTCTTCTCACACTGAAAGGCTGCAAAGACTGTGTAGCATGTAGCTATGACAACAGACGATGTACAAAATGGACCTGAAGTCAGTTATTGATTGATGAAGTCGTGTCAATGTCGCCGTGTCTCCACAGTGTGTTTGAGTCTTTGTGAATGTCTTTGGTGTTTCCTGTTTTATTTTGATAGTCCCTGTCCTGTGTGCAGTGTGTCTCATTATGTCTGATTAGTCCCAGCTGTGTTTCCACCTGTTTCGTCCTCAGTCTTCCGTGCTTGTTGTCCCGTCGTACCGCTCCATGTGTCCCTGCGTGTCGTTTCTGTCACTCCTTGTTCTGTGTTCCAGTTTCTAGTTTCATGTTCAGGGTTTTGGTTTGTTTTTCCTGTGAGTTTACTTCATGGAGGACGTTCCCAGCATTTAAGCTGCTGCTTACAGTTTACAGTCTGTGTATGAGTCCTGCCTGTCACACAGCCACACATGACACCATCACTCAAACTGGAGGGGGCATTTCATTATGAGGTCCCAGTGCTTGTCATGGTAAAACCTCCTTTCTGACTTTCACTCCAGAAACATCGACCCTTTGTCACCCCGAGGGGAGGATTTACGGTGCGAGTGTTTGAGCAGGTCCGTCTTTGTCATCGTTACAGAGGAGACGCAGCAACAGCTGGAAGGATGAGGAGAGGAGTGAGAGTGTGCGTGAACGTTAGATAAGGTGCTCAAGGACAGAATCCAGTGTGAGTGTGTGGCTGAATGAGGTTTGTTGTAAAAAGGGCCTCGAGTGCTCGGTTGGAGTAGAAACGTAGAAATCTGTTTACTCACCCTTCCAAAATACTCTGCTCCCTATTCGGACTTTTTCTGTTCTCACACCGGTGCTGATGCTGAGGTTTGATGTGAGTGGTGACGCCGAGCTTACACCAGAAGACTGAGAGTCAGTATCATTGGTTACAGGGATGTGGTGACATCACAGCTTCTTACACAACCCATGGCGCTTTGTGTCTTCTGCATCTCCCCGTCACCCACGAGGTGTCCTTCAGCACTGGGGCTCTGACACATACTGGCTGCTGAGAGTTGGAAAGTATTTTTTAAACTAAAAGCTGATTCTCTTCATCATATTTATTATCCTCTGCATTACTTATAGGTTTTATCAGAATATCAGACAGAACAAAACAGGACAGAAAATCTTCTTTTGCTCCTCAGCTAAAGGAGGGAATCACTAACGTCAAACTGTGAGGAAAGACTGACCCAGTAAACTGGAGTCAGTTAGCTGCTTCACATATATAGCTGTCAGATTACATGAAACATGTTTGTAACAGTAAAACTGAAATGTTAAATTATCACAATATTGTGTAATCATGCTCTCAAATGAAACAGAAGACTCTTTCATTTTCAGCAGAGGTTAGAGGAGATGAATCTGTCGGTCTGTGGAGAAAGATAAGGCTCACCTAACCTAACCTAGCCTAGCTTAGCTTAGCTTAGCTTAGCACAACTGTAATAGCTGGTTGTTTATGTGGTTGTTGGTTTATTGACGATGCTTCTGAAAATATGTTGCCATTTAAAGTCCAAAAAACTTTCCTCACCAAGTATTCACTGTATTAAACCATTAATGTAGGATGTTTGAATAAATACACAAATGTCTGAGTCATTACCTCCAACAGCTCGCTCACATCTGTAACTCACTCTAACAGCACGACTCTGAGTGTTGATGTGTTTGTGTGTTAATAATGGCAGAGTCCTTGTTACTTCAGTTTCCCGAGAGCTGCTATAAACAATCACTTCCTTGATACAAGTGTCCGTACAGTAAACAATAGCAGGTTGGACCAAAGTGATGGACAGACAGACTGACTCCCCGTAGGACTGGAAAAGCACCTGTAAGGCAAAGGTGGACAGATCGATCCAAATATCGACACCAACGCTGGTATCAGATCGACACTAGTGTTTGTAGCCCACTGAACTGTGTGAAATTCACTATTTTCTGGAGTTAAGCGGACAGCACGGCGCTGCAGCGGTCAGCGCGGCGCTGCAGCGGTCAGCACTGTTGCCTCACAGCGAGCCATAAACGTGTCCTCTGTAAATAAAAATGGAAAACAGGGAAATTTAGCGAGCAGGACAAAAGTTACACTGAAGTTATTTTAGAAAAAATACAAAAACGTTCGGTACAGGATATCTGTGTGCAACATCACCGGGACCCCATGGAAGCTGATCCATTAATCCCGCCCCCCACGACCCCGATGAGGATAAACAGAACAGAACTGGATGGATGGATGACTGCATCCATTGTTTACACTGTAAACATAAAGCAGTAGAGACCATCATGGATAAATCAGGAAATGTCCTCAACTGCAGAGAAGGGCAGTGATTCAGCAGCAGTTCTGTTTCTGCTCTTTGTGAGAGATTAAGTGAAACACAGGGAAACATTCCCAAAAGGATGAGTGCCGGAGTATTTCCTGAAGTGCTTCTTATCCTCCGAGAGCTTCAGTGGAATGAATCCAATAAAACGCAGCCTGTAAAGTGTAAAAGGAAAGACTGAGGGGCTTTTGTTTTGCCATCTGCATGAAAACCAAGCTTCTGATGTCTGCTCTGTCAGTCTGAAGCCACCGTTTGGAGTTCCCGTCATTCTTTTTAAAGCACAGAGCAGCAGCTTCCGATTGGCTGCTCCTCATTAACCTCCTTAGTTTGGAGGCTCTTCCTGCACATGTGTGCTGAGGTAATTAAAGACCTGCTGAACCTGCTTTAATTAAACAGCGTTACTAAAGTCCTCTGTGAGTCAGAGCGCTTCAACGTTTAGAGAATCAGCAGCTGAAGGTCCTGACATTAATCAGCAGAGTCATAACAGGGACAAACAACCAGCGTCTTCATCCAGCTACAATCAACCAATCCTCATCCAACTGAAGCTAAAAGCTGCACTGGTTTGGTTTGTATTTCTCTGATAGGCTGGGCTCTTTACACTACACATGCTTCCCTCACACGATATTATCAGACAACACTGAACAGTTTTTCATTTCTATGCAGATGATACGTTAAACTAAGTTAAACCACAGATGTGTCGTGAACACATAAATGCTTGGATGACCTGTAATTCTCTGCGTCTGAGGTGAGGCTCGTGTACAGACACTCCTTGAACACCGGACTCACCCGAGCTCTGCTCGTAAACAATCATCAAACTGTTTACCGAACAATATCATCTTACAAGATCTGATCTTTAGACGTTGTTCTGGGTTAATCTGTGGCCTGGATGAGTCGCTGATGTTGTCGGCGTACTCTTCTTATCCCTGCCACTCCTGGGGACGTTCATCACTGCTCACTGTGCACCATGTGTGGATGATGGCGCTCACTGTGGTTTGCTGGAGCCTTGGAAAAAGCTTTGTAACTTATACGTGTCAATGACTATGTTTGCCAGTTGTTTCAGCAGCTTCTATTTAAATTACTGAGTGGTTGACAGGTCCTTTGAATACTTAATGCCAGGAAAGCCTGTTGCAGATTCACCTCTTGTGGTCCGGTAGCTGGAAACGTTTGCCTGGTAAATTTGAACTGAGTGGCTGATGCAGTGTCAGAGTGAAAGCAGGGCTGATGTTTAATTATTCTGAAGTCATTATGTTATCAAATCAGCAGTTTGAGTAAAGAACTTGTTGCCAGTTTCAGTGTAAATGAAATTCTAACGCACGTGTTTGTTTAAACTGACGCTGACACACACAGTCGGCATGTTTTTCATACATGAGGCATTAAACATGTTAAATTCTACCTGTGTTTAATCAGGTAGGCAAACTGTGTGCCTCTGCGTTCACACAGACATGTTTGAGTCGTGCTTCTTTGATCCACACTGCTTCACGTTTCTTAGCTCTCAGCGACAGCAGCTTTGTGTCGAGTCAGTGGCATCGTGCTGTTTTTCTTTTGTCCTGTTGTCAGAGCTAATGGCCTCTTTTCATCTTTCTCCTCCTGCCCGTGAACCCGTCACGCCTCCGAACAAACAGCCGCGTGGTTTAATTACTGCTGCCATCCTTGTTTGGGATCCACACAGAGGATGTTGGGACAGCTGGAAAATTCTCCTTCATTTCCATCTTTACTCTCACAGGGTTACAGACAACACAGACTGCAAGACAGGGGCCGACGATCATATAACCTCTAAAACGGGAAAACAACGATGCAATGTGAAAGAAATTTTAACATGACTTCACAAACCATTGTTATTAAAGAGCTGCAGCTCATGCAGTTGGTTAGCTGAGAGTCGGTGAATAAAGCAGGCATATACAAAACTATCTCTATGTTGCACTATTTTATATACACAGGCTGAGGGACCAGTGCATATAGACAGTAACCTCCAATGTTTCTCTTGTCATAATCATTCCCAGTTCAGGTTTTAGTGTTGTACTGGCCTCTGTTCGCCTGGCCTTGTTTTGTGTTGGTGTTTTTTCAGCCAAATAAACGTCTCGCTTTGTGTTAAGATTCAGTTCCGTCTCTCTCTTGCCTGCTTTCTGGGTCCACACCACAAACACACCGATCTCAGCATCCTGCTCTGTCACACCAATCCTCTGCATGTCCTCCTTCACCACATCCATGAATCTCCTCTGAGGTCTTCCTCTTTTCCTCCTCAGCTCCATCTTAAGCATCTTTTGTCCAATATGTCCACTGTCCCTCCTCTGCACATGTCCGAGCCAGCTCAGTCTCAGCCTTGTGTCTCCAAGTCCTCACACTCACCTTTCCATGCTTTCCTCATTGTCAGTATAATGGAGACAAAGTAGACTTGGACAGGATGGAGCTACAGTGTCAGGTGCATGAAGTCCAGTTTCTTTACTATCACTTCAAATATCTGTCATGTTTGCTTTGTGCCATTGTTAGACTTCCTGATGGAATCATGGCTCACACCAGCAGGTGAACAGATTTGATGTTTTAGGATGTAAAAAAATATACAAATATAAACCAGTTTGATAGAAATTATATAAAACACTTGTAAAGCATGGATGAGGCAGAGGATTAAATATTTTTGTGGTTGTACTGTGATAATATACTTATAGATTAATCTATAAAGATCTATGTATTAGTATAACATGAGTCTTTACAGCATATATGCATATTTTACATTCTATAATCAGAATCAGAATCAGAATACTTTATTGATCCCTGGGGGAAATTATTTAATATAAAATTATCTTTATAACCAGAACTAATAAAGATAACAAATGAGCACCTGCTTCCTCCGACTCCTTTTTGAACAGGAAATTGTTTTTTATATATTCCATGTGAATTTGATGTCGTCAGTGTGTATTATCACGTGTCACTTATGTTTGAAATAAAGTCCGAGCAGATGACCCCGCCCCTCCCTGAGCCTGGTTCTGCCGGAGGTTTCTTCCTGTTAAAAGGGAGTTTTTCCTTCCCACTGTCGCCAAAGTGCAGCTTATAGGGGGTCATATGATTGTTGGGCTTTTCTCTGTATTATGGTGGAGCTTTTACCTGACAATATAAAGCACCTTGAGGTAACTGTTGTTGTGATTTGGTGCTATATAAATAAAGTTAAATTGAATTAAATGATTTGATTAATTGGTTGAATGAATAAAATATTTTAAATGCATTAAAAAAGTTGCATTGAACACATTAAACAGATTCACTAAAAATACCGAGACACTCGAAGCTTACTGATAAAACTTTATTATAAGTCAGTTTTTCATTGTTTTGCACACAATACTGCATGTTAACACAACACTAAGTCATGTGACTCAACACCTGTCCCCCACCTTTGCTCTTTGATCGACAGCAGAAATCAAAGTGTCTTAAAAAATCTTCCATCGCTAAATGAAACGGTGCCTGTGCAGCAGCTCGAGTTCAACCTTGTGAGAAGGAAACATGTAAAGCACACGGAAGCTGAGCTGTCACTACTTCATATTCCAGCTCGTGTACAACGTGATAATTGTGCACACTTACTAATAAAAACACTTTGATTGTGTAAATATCATTACATTAAAATTCAATTAGAGAGGTGTAGTTTGATTCTTACACAGAAAGCAACACAAGTGCTTTCAGTCACAGTAAAATGTTCAAAAATAAATGATTCATTTCATCATTTTCTAATATTAGATTTAAAGGTTTTCGGTTAAAATTAGCCAAAAAAGTAAAAACTTTAACGTTCACCATCATTATCAGCAGGTTAGCACATCACTGTCAAAAACTAAACTATACACAGTAGCTGCGTTTGGCCTCATTGGTACTTTTAAATGGATTTTCCTGTTATTACTGTGCAACTACCCGCTGTCAGTGCCGAGCTTTGCTTGGTTAGTCCGTGGTATTATATTATTAAATACCTCAGTTATTACCATGTTGTTAATGAGCTGCATGCAGAGAACTGTGAAAACATGCTGAATGAACATATGTGTAAAAATGCAGGTTTAAGTTATCACACACGGCTGTTTGGACACTTCTGATCCCTCTGAAGGATTTCACTAACCAACACCAAGAGGTGTGGCCGTATCTGTGACAGCGTCCTACAAACGTTTGGATGCTTCAGTAATTTGCAATAAACCTAAAAGACAACAAGCTTTTGTCTTCATTTTTTAAAAACATGAAGACAAACGGACAGGTGTTGTGACACAACGTGACCAAAATCTATCACCATAATCTAGAAATTTCTCCAAAGATGCTCCATTTGTGCTTTTCAATCTACTCGCACATCGTCATTTACATGTGAACATGCTTGAGAGTAGAACAGCCCCATCACTGGGCACATTGTAAACATAATTATTACTCATATTATTCACTACCAGGAAACAGAAACCACAAGGACCGCACAGTCCTGCATGGAGATTTGCATGCAAAACAACAGTTCATGCATCTGCCTGACCTGGAGATAAAAACTGTGGAGGATGCAGACGTCTGTGAAGGCAGCGCACTTGTTCCTCTGGCAGAGATCCGAAATGCTTTACTACATACGAACCTTACGAAATTTAGCAAAATCTCAATAAACTCTTATAAAAACAAATGAGGTGGGGGTGGGGTCATACATTCCTTCATCGACTGGTTCCCCGCCCGTCATGCTGTCTGCAGGGAAGCAGCGTTTAATTGGTCAGAGTTGCCCGTTTGTGTGCTTTTCCACTTAAAATGCTCCTGAACGCTACAGTCTGCTCAGCCTGCCGACCCTGCATGCACAGCGGATGCTAAAGGTGCTACGTTTGCAGTTTCCAGTGTGTACGCTGGGATGTGATGAATTCCTTCCTGACCTTCATGCTGTTCTTCCCTTTTGGGAATAACCCAGTTCTCAACCATTTTCCCTTATTTCTGCTGCAGGTCTAAATGAAGTTTCAGGATGTTGTTTCCACCCACAAAACGCCCCAGTTTGAGGAAAGCTCACTTTACTTTGTGAAGAGAATTTAGGATGACTCGCTGAACATCGTTTTTTATGATCAGATAAAGCTAAACGATGAGATCCAGGCTTCGTTACACGTTTTTGTCATCGTCTTTTTGCAATGCTATACGCCAAAAAAAGATAAATCAATGGATACACTGACAAAACTTGCTAAATTAAAGTTTAGTTTGTCGAGCAGTTCCTTTTTAATGCCATGCTGGACTTAAAGTATCCATAATTTCCCTAAGCTCAGCTCCACGGGTCACATCCTGGTCACCTCAAAATCCATTTGTCCACAGGAAATCTCAGTGTTGCAGTGACAGCACCAAAACATTTTCACTAAACAGACACCAAGTTGTTTAATACTAGCAGTTTGCACAACATAGACAGGTCATGCTATCCTCTATATTCATTGGCTGTGACGCCCTCCAATCAAAAAGGTTCTTCACTCCATCGAATAAAAAAAATACGGTGAAATCTGGCCAATCAGCTGTTCAAGGCAGCGTCGCTGGACTACTTTTAAAGCGCTCCCTGGACGTTATGTTCCAATCACTTTCAGTTGTGTGTCTGTGGCGTGTGCTGGGTCTACTGTGCCAAAAAGGTGTTCAGATCATTTCATGTCCCGGGTGAAATCACAGCTGTGAATGTTACTGCTGTTTGAACAGGACGTCCAGAGAGCGCCACACAGAGATGACCCTGAAGAACAGATTGGCCAATGAAACGAGCCTGTTTGATTCTTTTGATTCCACCTCACACTCCACAAAAGCTCGCTGTGAGTTTTCAGAATCAGAAAGGGTTTTGAGCCTTGAGCAAAAATGCTGATGTGAACAGATCAGGTTTAGTCTTTAAGGAGAATTATAACTTGGATGCCAGGATAGGCAGTGGTAACAAGTATTTATAGCAGAAAGTTTCTCATGACAAGATCCTCCTTCAGTTTCTTTCTCATCCAATGACACGGCCCATTTCCCCCGAAGCATGCTAACTAAAACTGATGTAATCCAAACGGCGTCTCTCTTGTTTTTGTTTTGAACCAAACTAACGTCGAGGTTTTCCCAGCTACAAAACAGGCTTCCATTATGTTGAACTAGCAGGTCAATCCTGACCCCAACAGACCGAGGTTTGCACAAAGCAGTCGACCTGAACAGACCCCGACAGAGAAAGAAGACAACCAGCAGCAGGATGGTGTGCGGTTGGTTATACCGACCGATTAACAACAAAGAGCAGCATTATAATAAGAAGACTGCTCCACGGCTAACGCAGCTAAATAGTTAGTAGCTCTGCATCAGACTGAAAGCCGTGTTTCTTCTTATTGCACCCAAAATAAAAGCAGGTCTAAATAAAAACTTTGGCCACGATTTTCATAAAAGTGGAACAAACAGCTGATGCATCAGCAGGTTTTCTATTAACTTGTAAACAGCTCCACTTTTCCTTTAACTTCTGCTCCTTTTCCCCTCAGGCAGTGATCGTGATGAAGGATGATAGCATGCACCCTCAGGTAGATGACTGTATCGGTAAAAACGAGACCTGACCTGGTTCAGATTGGTGAAACTTAGACCCAGCACTAAGTCGACTCACGACTTCTACCCCAGAGACTGACGTCGTCTGCTCGGGTCTAAAATAAGCCACGTTGTAATGATAGGACACTGCAGGTAGCACCTTCATCATCCGCATTAACAAAGAACAAAAGACAGTAAACATTTTTCTCAGCCCAGGTTGTGCTGTCCAGCGGCAGCTGTGGCAGTAGGCTCATGGACCAAATGGCCTGGAAGACTGGTACTGGCTGGGCACTTTGGGCTTGATGCCCTTGCTGTTGTAGTAGTCAACCACCTGGTTGGGCACTTCTGCTAGCACACTCTTAGCCAGAGCGGCTGGAGACGCCTGAGGAGGAGAGAGCAGAGCCGTCAGTTAAAACACAGAGTGCAGAGGGAAGAGTTGATCTTTAAATGTTCATAAAACTGCAGCTCAACACCTGCAGACCCCTACAACAGAATAGCTGCCCTTCTCCATCGCTGATAAAGCAGGTGTTTTACCTTGATCCATGGTGCACGTAGCTGATTTTGCTTTTTCTCTAAAACAAAAGTTCAATATTTTGCACACATCTTTTGGAAAATGTAAAATTACTAGTAACACACACTCGGATTAATGGAATAAAAACATAAGCAGCGACCTCGAAAGAAAAACTGGTAACGGTTCAGTGATTGTACTAAATTTGCTTCACATTCGGTGGCTGTAAGCAGCTGCAGGAACCTGCCGGCTGCCTAGAGCGACCACTTGTGATTGCACGGGTCAGTGATGATGGCTTCCTGTCTCCCAACAGTCACACTGCCTCTCAGACGGATTCACAAAGACTTGCCAATAACTGAAGTCTAATTTATAAAAGATCGCCAAAACATTGCAATTAATCTGAGTCAGTCTGTGATGACGAATCTCTTTGCAAGAGGAGACTCACTCATTTGGTTGCTGACTGGTTGCTGACTGGTTGCTGACTGGTTGCAGACTGGTTGCACTCCTGTATATAAGCAAGTTGCTGAGGGATTTCCTTGCAACCACTTTCTGAATCTGTCTGACTCTGTCTTATCGCTCTGTTGCACACAGTTGCAGTAACTTTGGTCGTGCCGTGGTCTCAGTGTTTTCCTCAGTGCGAGAGTGGCGTAAAAGCAGCAGCATAAATAAACCAGACCCTCAAATCCGAGCATGTGCATGTGCTGCAGATGGAATTTAATCTGATGTTCTGTTTTGAGGAAGGTAGAACAACTTAAGACACGGTCTTTAAATTTCATTTCAGCGTCTTCCCCTTGGGAAAAATCCCAGACAGCGGTAATTGTTTGAAGCAGCGTCTGTCGCAGCCTCTCGTCTCTGCCTCGTTCTGCTGCTGTCAAATAAAAATTGCTTCTCTTGGGGTCCAAAGACAGAAACTCTCATTCATCACAGAATAAATGCAGGAGAATGAATCTTCCCAACGAGTCCGAACTGTGAATCTCTCGTACTGTACTGTCACTACACTCAGACTGAAAATTCATTCGAGTGAAATAAAGAATTTTCCACTTGAGACTGGCCGGCAGATTGTCCCCATTTCCCTTCTTATAGGGTGAAAACAGATTTTTTTCAACAACTTCACAGCCTCTCCTCTCGTCCTCCTCTGTTTATTGTTTTCCATCACTTCCCTGTCGTCCGCTGTTATTTTAGGGTCACATGCAATTATATTTAAACACTGCATCTCCCATCAACAAGAGAGTTTTCAAATGAACACACCATCTGGTGCTCTAATTAGAGGTTTGTAACTGCTGAACAACAGAGAAAGTGTTTCTAATAATTTACACAAACATGCTTCATAATAACAAACACAAAAAAGTGAGGTTAAAGGTTTGTAAACATCAGTGAAGATGTGAGAAAAACATAAATATTATCTTATAGGTAAAAATATATGCAATTTAATTTTTATTATAGGGCGACAGGTCTTCATTTTGACCCACTCTCCTTTACAGCGGCGCTTCAGGTCTTCGGGTCTGCAGCATTATTCATGCACAGCTCTCTGAGCTCTGGACTCTGGACCGTTACAGAGCCTTCGTTCGTTTCTTTCGCCGCTGTGCTCGGGGTCATTGTCCTGTTCATGACCCAGTTTGGGCCGAGCTTTGGCCGTGGGTTCATGGAGACTCAGTGACTGCAAGGGGATGAAACCCTCATTGCTCCATCACCGTGCCAACAGGTGATACAACGTGTTTGTCCTGATATGACGTGTTTGATTTTACCCACACATGCTGCACATGATGAACAAACATCTCCCATTTGTTCCAGAAGTCTCCAGAGGCTTTGCAAACCTGATCCCTGCTGCCGAGTTCCTTTTGGAGAGATGTTTTCTCTTCCAAACAAGCCACACTTGTTCAGTCGTCTTCTAATTGTTCTGTCATGAACTTTGACCTTTAACAGGTGACCTGAGGCCCGTGAAGTCTGAGCATTGCATTGTGCTAACACACCTGAATCCTTCAGAACTGCAAAGTGCCCAAACGTCTACACTTATACAGGCGCTCACAGCTGCTGAGGAGCAGTTAGCCTGATTCCTCTGGAGTTTCCACATGACTCTAAAAACCACCCGGTCACAGATGTAACACGGCAGGAGTTACACGTGTTCACCATAACCAGTTATTATGTGTTAGTTCAACGAGCACGTTCGCTGTGTATGACGTTGCTCTGACACGGTACAGTTTTCGAACACGATGGACTCACGTGTTTGAAGTTGCGGAAGGGGACGAACTGAACGATGTCCCGGAGGACGGGCTCTCCTTTGGGTGAGCGCAGGATCCCGTCATCGCCGTCCAGCATCTGCATGTCGCTGAAGTCGGCGTTCCCGACCCCAACGATGATGATGGACATGGGGAGGTGGGAAGCCTGAACGATGGCCTCCCTCGTGTCGGCCATGTCGGTGATGACGCCGTCTGTCAGGATCAGCAGGATGAAGTATTGCTGGAGGATTGAACATGAAGAGACCCAGTCAGACCAGCTCCTGCGGCCAGAACTATCAGTGTAAATCCAGCAGGTTTTAAAAGAAGCAGTGGCAGCATTTCAAATTATATATATATATACATATGTGTGTGTGTAGTTCGTCTACGTTTCTGTAGAGTGAGGCTTAAAGTGGATGAAGAGAAACCGGTGAAGAAATCCCAGCGGAGTCATTATAGCAGCCTTGTTAGCGGCCGAGCCGGCGTCTCAAAGCCTTTTCTTCCTGTTTCTAATTGCACGATCTTTAAACTGTACTCTGTGAGGAGTGTTTGTCATAAAAGTCTGGTTCATTTTATTATTATTAGGTTTTTATTTGAAGATCAAACAATAACTGAAAGTGTTGAATTGCCAAATCTGCCCTCTTGGCTGGCAGCCTTCCCCTGAGCTCGGTGTTTTGATGTGGGTAGCTCAGGGTGAAGCTTTGAAGTGTAGTTTCTGGTTGCAGTTAAGGACGCTCTTTCCTCGGCCTTTAAATACAATCATTTTGTCAAAAGTCATCAGCCACGGTTTGTGGTGGTGACGGCACTGGTCCTGACCCGTTTGCCTCGTGTTTCCATGCAGCAGGAACTCTTTTGCACCATTTTTCGAGCAGCATGGCTAATATCTGCGGCAGCGCTGCGTGCTCCCGGGATGATATTCCCGTGGTACCAGTACACAAAGAGACATTGTGCATATTCCTGAGACACAGGTATGAAAAAGGTTTCCTGTCTGAAAACTTTATTGGAACATGAAACTAGATCGCGTCTCACCATGGCCTCTTTGGTGTGCACCTCCTGCGAGGCAGACTTGGCGACTTTCTGGATGATGGGTGCGATGTTGGTGGGGCCGTAGAGCTGCAGCTTTGGTAGGCAGGCCTGGTACGCCTCTACCACACCCTGGATGCCTGACAGGACACAAAAACAATCAGAGACAGTCTGGTTCCGAAAAACTAGAACCAGACAAAGCCAGAGCTGTCTTGGGTTTGGTTACCAGTTGTTCTTGACAGTAAATCTCGTCTCTACCTGAAGATTCTCAGTCATAGAACGAGCATTTCTACCTGTAGATCCACAGCTGTGCACACCTCTTCATTCAGGGTTTTAATCAAACTTTTGCCTTCTTATAAAGCAGAAATCACCAGCTTTGAATCAGAACAAGCTGCCGTTTGTTCTATTAACAGGTGAAAAAGGCTGTTGTTGGAAAAAGTCTCTGTTTGTTTGTCCAGTTTTGGGGGATTCAGAGCTTTTAACTGTGGATGATTCGTGCGTGATGCTGATAATATAACACGTTGGGAGCATGATTGCTCTTTTCCTGATAAAGCCGACAGTGGACGGTGTTCCCTGTACCTTTAGTGGTTTTCCCTCGAGTAGCAGCTCACTAATCACATCCACACCCAGTAATTTTGTTCAGTGAGCAGGCAGGAAGCCGCTCGGTCCACGAAGAGCTTCAGGTTTCTGCGCCCGTGTGATGCACCTGTACACTGGATCGCTGTTAACCATGCTAGCTAGCGTTAGCTGCACCTTCGTGGTCACTTGATCACATGTGAAGTTATTTTAGAGCTTCAAAAATTTCTTCTACTTTATTTGGGCTACAGAAACCAGTAGTGACATCATGGTTCCTGTTACATCATTTATATACAGTCCGCGATCTTAAAGGTGTGCTTTAAATATTAATTTTTGGCCAGCTTTGTCTTTTATTACCTTTGTATAAAGATTCACTTCTGTATCTTTATATTTGTGCTTTTATGTGTTTCATTTTTTTATCATTATTATTAAATTTACTGATGATTCATGTTTGTAGTTTGTTTCTTGCTCCGCCTCTCTCTGCGTTAGTGTCGCTGTTGCTCTGGACTTGCTCTGCCAGCCTCGTGTTTTTGGCGACGCGTCCCTGACGAAGCATCGCTGTCGTGCCCGAAGCTCGTTCGTTACACCCCACGCTTTGGTCCGAGCTCCTTTCATCCCTCGCCTTTTTACCCGAGCTTTCATCTGCTGTAAGTGATTACACTTCAGTCTGTATTTATCACAGTCTGACGGTCTCAGGTCATCTCGGTGATAGAAATCCATCACGTTTATTCTGTGAGACGAACTGTCAGCTTTATATTTAAACCTGTCAGTGATTTTATTCAAACTGAGTCTTTTCGACTTTTGGAAGAACACAAAAACGACACTTTTCTAATTGAATAGAAAGTCTGCGTGTGTTAACTATATTTGGCCTAACTTCATACACTGGGGGGCGCTGCAGAGAGAGGAACCGGTAAACCAGCTGCTCATTAACTACATAACTTATGTTTATACATTTAATGTTATGAGTGTCTCCTTCTGTTTCGCCTTGGACGTATGAGGTCTGTGAGGCTCCACGGTCCGTCTCTCCGGGTCCTTTCAGAGGCATCCCAGCATGCCCGGAGGCAACGCTGTGATTTACTGTCTGAAGGTCATCAGGAAGACGCACTCAGACTTAATTAAGAGCGTCGGGGTTGAAGTGTCTCTGAGCTGATCGATGACCTTTAGCAGCCAAGAGTGCGAGAGGCCTTTATCTAAACACTGTCTGCCTGTCTCCCCTCAAAACCAGGAGGAAACAGTTGTGAGGTCAGAGCAGCAACTCCAGCTGTCAACATCTGTATGTCTGCCTAAAGCAACAGCTCCGATAAAATGACTCTGCCTTATTTTCACTTTTCCATTTAAGAAGAAAGTCCAAATGTAACACTTGTCAATGTTTTAGCTGTCGGGAAGTTTTCTTTTTTGTTTCTTCTCTGCCGCGGCCGCCATCTTCGTGCTAAAACTGGTTCCTGATTGGCCCGAAGCTGTCGGGTTTCCTGCATCTCACCTACGAGGCGCCACAGGCCCAGACCACCAGCTTCTTTCACTGTGAGTGACGGCTCCACTCTGAGCCCCGCCCATGTGACTCAACTCCTCCCCCGTCCCTATGGGAGAGTCAAGACCCCCTGCAGAGGATACTCAGTTACACCAAGGCCTCTTTGTTTCAGTCACTACGTAGAGATCGAGGAAAATATCTGTAATGTGCAGCTTTAGATTTATTTATACTGCATTTCAAAGACACTGAGGAGTTGATTCAGACTGCCAGTGTTAGTACACACAGTCATAGAGGTACACACTGCTGAACCATTATTTTACACTTTAATCAGGAACGAGCACAGAAAATGTCTCTGACGTCTTTTGATTTTTTTCTGATTTTAAATTCACAAATGAATATTTCAAACATTTAGATGAGGTCAGATATCAGCTGTGAATCCTCTGAGTTCTAGTTTAGAGGTTTAATTCACAAATGCCTGTTGGCCTGTTTGAGTATTCGCAGCCTTCGGGCAAATATTCTTTCACTCATTGAATATTGATCAAGTCTCACGGTGTCTGAAATTGATGTCGCTTGATGTTAACAGCCTGGGTTATCCAATCAAAAGAGCCAGAGTATTAACAAACATTTACAAAGAAAATAAGGATGTAATCTTTCTGCAGGAAACCCATTTGTCACCACAAGAGAACGAAAAATTAAAGAAACATGGATGTAGAAAAACATATTATAGCTCCCATATCAACAGCCATAAAAGAGGCGTGGCCATTCTTATGGCGAACAATTTGTCATTCGAACTCTTTGAAGAAATAAAAGATAAAGAAGGACGGTGCATCATTGTGAAGGGCAAAGCTTTAAATAGTATCTTGACTCTTGTCTGCACCAAATAGTCCCAAATCATTCTTTAAAGACCTTTTTGACCCAATCTCAGTGGAGGCAGAGGGTATGTGTATTTGTGCAGGAGACTTCAACGTAATATTGAATTATTGTTTGGACACAACTAGTCAAACTAGATGCAAAACACATATAAGTAGACACTTAGACTTGACACTTGAGGAAACGAGACTGGTGGATGTCTGGAGATTGCTGCACCCTTCACAAAGGGACTACACACACTACTCAATTCCACACTCAGTGCACACCCGGACTGATTATTTCTTAATGCAAAAGGAAGAATGTCACAGAGTGTTCGACTGTAGAATCGAGGTAGCGGATGTCTCAGATCATAACGCGATTTTTCTGACAATTCAGCTGGACTCACTTCCAAGGAACAAAGGAGCCTTAATGTAGGGCTTCTGAATAATGAATCTATTACATATGATATTAAACAAGAAATAGATGCAATCATTAAAGAGAATGACAACGGAGAAGTGAACCCTCTAATTCTTTGGGATTCAATGAAAGCTGTTCTGTGGGGAAGCTTGACAGCAAAAGCTTCTTTTGTTAAAAAAAAAAGAATTGAAAAATATAATCAGCTGACGAAAAATTTAAAAGAGCTGGAACAAACCTTCAGGACTAAAAGGGACCCCATAACACAGAGACAAATCTTAGAGGTCTAAATACAAATAGAAAATATTGAATCAGGAAGCGGAAAGAAAGGCAAGATATTTGAAACTAAATTATTACGACCTAGGCCCTAAATCTGCCAAATTATTCGCTCGCAGACTGCGAAAGCAGCAGATAGATACAGCAATACACCAAATTAGAAACCCTATAACTCAAGAGTTGGAAGCTAAACCGGAAGAAATAGAAAACATTTTCAACAATTACTACCAAAATCTCTATATGCAAGAAGGAAATGTAGATGTACAATCAATTAAAAAAAATTGTTTGTACTCACTAGACCTACCTGCCATTGGAAAAACCAAAACGAAGTACTTACTAAGGAAATCACAGTAGAAGAACTGAATAAGGCAATCAGTAGACCGAAAGCCAACAAAACCCCAGGCAGTGACGGGTTCCCCGCAGAATGGTATAAGGTATTTAAGCTCAACCCTATCCTGCTGAGAACTCTGAATTGGATAATAAAGAACGGCCCGATACCCCCGTCGTGGAAAGATGCTATCCTGTCTTTGATCCCCAAGGAAGGAAAGGATAGAGATAACTGTGCAAATTACAGACCGATATCGATCCTACATGTAGACTACAAATTGTATACTTCAATTATAGCTAAACTAATCAAACTGTTCATTAATGATATAATTGAGGACGACGAATGTGGATTCATTCCAGGGAGGCAAACACAGGACAATATCAGGAGGACATTACACATACTTCACAACAGTTAATGATACCTTACAAAAAGTCTTTGGTTACAAGGTCCCTGAGACCTGTACTGCTTTGTTTTGAGGAAATATTGATGATAGAGTTAAAAGAGAGGACTTATATTTAACTAAGATTCTTCTTACAGCAGCAAGAAAAGCCATTACCAGGCTGTGGCTTAAGCCTTTAAGACCGACCATAGAACCAAGTCCGCCAGAGCTTATATTATATTTTTACCTGCTGTGGAGACATTTTTGGGAGCATTTCAAGTTGATATACATCAATACAACCATTATAGCCCAAATTTAAATAATATGTCTGCATTAAGTGCATAGTAATTACATAAATTGCAAAAAAGTGCAATAAACTACAAAAAAATTAAATCGTTTTTGTTTTTTAACATATTTCTAGTTAGAGAAATTTAAGAGGCTTATCCCTCAAAACTGTAAATACAAAAAAGTTGCACAAAATAGTTTCCCACCACAGGAAATTTATTTTACGTGTCTTCATAGTTTTATTTTTGAAATACCTTTGACCGAGGTCAAGCTGATGGCATAAGATGCAAGTACAACTCCTCCGGTTTCATATGCAAAAAAAATGATTGCGCTAGCTTACAGGGTTGCAGAGCTACAGGATTTAAAACTAGTTACGCAAAACGGAGCGTGCTGCTCTGACTGGTTTTAAAGGGTTAACCTCCGTGAAGAAGAAGAAGACGACACGTTTGCAAATACTGAATCTGGATGTAATACTTCCCTCCTAGTCTTTTGTGTGGACGACTCTCCTACGTGGCTTCTGTGATCACCTCATCACTTTAAGGCAAAATAAAAAATAAAACACTTCCCAGTTTAGGAAATCAAACCGAGCCTACAGGAAACATCAGCGGCGCGGTGAACGGTTCTTCCTGATTCGCTGTCACCATCAAACTCATTCTCACTTCAAACAGCTTCTGAAGCTCGCTGTCAAATATTTGAGTGGTTTTTCTGCCTGTTTTTAATTTTCAACGACAGGAAATCAAAGAACCTACCTGCACACTCCGGGTTCTCCTCATTAAAATTCACTGCGAAGTCGTGGGAGACCTGGAGCAGAGAGGGGGAGGGAGGGGGAGGGAGGGGGAACAGGAAGTCTGTTTGATCTCTGCATCAAAAAAAACAACCTGCAGAAAGAAAACTCACAATAAAACTCTTCACCTTCATCCGTCTTCATCGCTTCCTGCTCTTCTTCTTCTTGAAATCGAAGCTGAGTAGTTACCTGCCCCCTCCCCCTCCCTCCCCCCGCCTCACAGCACACTCACAGGACAGGTGAGTTTCTAGTCTAACTGACAGGCGAGGGAGCGCTGAGAAAGATTAAAGCTGTAAGCTTTGTAAAGCAAACTGAAGCCACAGAGGAGCTGCAGTTCCAGCACTCGGTGTTTTTACACTACAGCGTTCAGAGGAAGTGGGCGTGGTCTGCACAGCGCGCTCGTTCCTGCACCAGGTTAGGGCAGCAGGGAGCTGCTTTATCCAGATACGAGCTGAACGTAGACAGGAGTTCACAGAGTTAATATTCTTCCTGTGTGAGACACACTCGTCAGACGTGTGATCAAATATTTTGAGGAATCAGTTTCTGAAAATCAAAGACTGATTTAAATGATTTCACTTTGGCTGCTTGAGGGATCTCCTCGAGCACCTGCAGACTGATTCCAGCTCGGCTGCTAATGTCTGGCTGTTCTCTGAAGTCCCAGTGAACCCCTGTGTATTTGTGTATGTGTGCTGACAGGGATGTGCGTCTCCTCCCAGGATCAAACTTCCACTGTGTACGCCTCCACACTCAGGAAAAAGTTCCTGATCACATTAGACATTAGACTTCCTATTGTTGATTAATGTAACGCTGCGTAAGCTGAAGGCTGTTTAATATTCTTGACTAATCTTGTTCCGGCTGCGTGCCGCGCTATATTTTCTGGGCGCCGACTCGGACTCTGAATGGAGCTAATCAGGACTTTGAAAGCTGATTTGAATGCAGCGTCAGACCGCCAACCAAAGGCTGCTGCACAGGAAAGGAAGCATTCAGCCGGCAGCACCCCGGGGAGGTGACGAGGGCAGGGAGGTGGGAAGGTAATCACAGGGTCAGCCTCAGCCTCTGCAGACAGAGTGCATGCTGGGAACGCCGACGAGCCGGGCTGTTAAATTACCTTGTAGTCTGGAGGGATCCGAGCTCCGAAGCCGAACGCCGGGAACATTTTGTCACTGAAAGGAAAAAAGACAAAAAAGTAAAGGTGAAGAAGGAAAAGAGACACTGGAGGAGCTTTCTGATTGGATACTTGAACACAAAGCAAAAGAAATGTCTGCTGATTGGCTGAGAAGTGATTACTTCCTTACATCACTGTGATGTTAGGAATCTCTGTCCAGTTCATCTAAAATTCAATTAAATACATTCTGTGAGTTAGACCAGCGGTCCCCAACCCCCGGGCCTCGGACCGGTACCGGTCCGTGAGTGGTTTGGTACCGGGCCGCGAGAGTTGAGGCTCAGGTGTGAAATGTTTGGTTTTCAGGGTTTTTATCGGTTTTCAGCGTTATTTTGTTATCGTTTTTATCGTTAACTCTGTTTTCCTGGGTCTTTTCACGTCTGTTATGAATAAATCTTCTTTTTTTCGGTACCAGTACTAGTTTTATTTTCTTGTATTTATCCGCGACACCTTAAAGGCCGGTCTGTTAAAATATTGTCGGGCATAAACCGGTCCGTGGCGCAAAAAAGGTTGGAGACCGCTGAGCTAGATGTTTGACCTGTTGCTAGCTTAGTACGAGGACTGAAGTGTAGAAGACCGCTAACTCGAAACTGACTATACTCCTTTGCAGCTTCTTGGACTCTGTAAGAGTAGCTTTGTGTGATTCATAGTTAACAGTAATCGTGTTAGTCGGCCTGGTGATGTGTGCTAGTGCAGCTAAGTACACAGCAGCCATATTATTGGTCAGATGATGTCATTCAAAAGGCTCAGATCTCCAGTTCAGGTGAAGCTAGCAGACAGCTAGCGGCTACAGCCGCCTGTCAGTCAAAGAGGCCACGCCCACGTTGGGAGTGTAACCAGGCAGGATAATAATAAATATTAATAATGTATACTATGTTGACCTGTGGGGAACTTCCTCTCTGCATTTGCCCCACTCACTCAGTGAAGCAGTGGGCAGCCACTGGGCGCCCGGGAGCAGTGAGCAGGGACGGTACCTCGCTCAGGGGTACCTCAGGGTAGCCGTTCAGTGGATTCGGCCACTCTACCTACTGAGCTATCGCTGCTCATAAGTGATGTTTCTTTAATCTTGTGAGTACATGAACACAGTAATGAATGGAGCTTTGTGATTGGCTGCTGAGTTGAAGTGACCTGTCGTAGTCCTGGCAGATTTCTCCCACGGCCACCAGAGCCTTCAGGTACTCGTTGGGCTGGTACGGGTGGATGTAGTGGAGGGAGCAGCTGTTCCGAGGGTCTCCGTTGGATGCTGTGAAGTCGATGGCGACCTGCAGAGACAGCAGCCAATCAGGGATCAGAACCAGTCAGAGTCCCTTAGAGAAGCCACACAAGAGCAGGAGGGAATGATGTGACTGTATGTTTGTTGGTGCCATTACAGAGACAGATTTTTATCCTCATTTATGATTGTAAAGAAGCAGGCATGTCTAGATTTAATTGATTTTTATTGGTTATTTGGCTGAAATGAGCCTTTGAGGGTTCAAAGGTCGTGTCCACCGGAACCTAAGGCACGGACCATCTTTCTTCATTTATGGTTTTTGTTCATTTTGGCCTCAAACTGATCCGTGTGAAGAAAATAAGGATGGTGCTGAGGACGTGAGCGAAGCTTTTAGTTACATTTCCTCTAAATCGAAGATATTTATTTTTATTGTTTTCATTTCTTTTTAGTTTTTGCTGTGTGTGCAGTGTTTTGTTGCTTTTATTGGTTTCATTTTGTGCGCTTGCTCACTTTTGATTGTTTTCTCATTGTTTGTGGGGCCTTTGAGTGCTCTGTGAAGCAGTTTGGTGCCTCCGGGTGAAATGTGCTGTATAAATGCATCGGCTTCACGGCAGCAGCAGCTCAGCTGAAGAAGAAGAAAAGCAGTTATGTTCAGAGAGCCGCAGAAAGAGCTCCGAGACGTCAGAAGGTCTGAATCATTGATGAGTCGATGACGACGGCTGCGGACGCTCGTGGATTACTGAATGAGCTTCGCGGGCGATAAACGACCACAACCAGACGCAAAATGGCTCGACTGCAAAAACACGCTGCAGACCTGAAGTCAGGCGTAGAGATACAAGCACACGTGTGCTTAAAACCAGCAAATATGACTTTACTGTTTAACATGCAAGAGTAAGTCATGCTGTCAACTCAACTCAAACAATGAAGTTCAGAATGACTGAAGCAAAAGAACGATTGTTTCATATGAAGCTGAAACAGCTGAAATCAAGAAGAGGAAGTGAATTCAAAGGATTTTTATTATTGTTCGAAAAGTGCCATTGGAATACTCGTCCATTTAGAAAATGCATTTAAAGAATAAGACCATGTAATGCAGCGTTCAGACCTTTAACGTCTGCCGGATCACAAATATTTTTAAAAACAGCTCCAAAGGGCCAAAAAAGGCAACAAAGTTAGCTTGAAGGTGTGAAAACAACGAGGCATAAAACGAGGAAAAACATGTTTGAAATGAGCACAAAGATGCAAAACTACACAAAATAATTACAACCATTAAAACCAGTCACGAGAGGACACGTGATTTCACCAAGCACTGTTTTGTTCACCCAGAAACTCTCCACGGGGACCGCCTCACTGAAGCCAACACTGGAGACGGGTTCTGATTGGATCGCCACAGAACAATAACAATGACCCTGAAACACATGATGGATGGATAGCCCAGAATTACTGACCCATCCATATCAACAGTGTTTAATTACCCTTTCGTCCTGATGTGTAGGAGCAGAGCTGAATCACATGGACACAGCAGGAAGTGTCGCTGTGGTGCTGTAAACAGATGGAGTGGAGGTCTCAGCAAATTCACCCAAAGTCAGACGGTGCAACGCTCAGAGAAACTCCACAAAGCCGAGAGCTCCACCTCAGAGGCGATTAGAAAGAGACTGAGTGGAAGAGCTGCAGGAGAACGCCTCACGCTGCACGGCGTGCGTTTGCAAAGTTATATCTGAACAAACCACAAGACCTCCGGGACAAACGGGACCAAAGTGCAGAAGAAGCAGGTTTGGAGAAAACACTCATACCAGCCGTCAGCACAGCGGTGGAGGGCCGAGGGTTCGGGCCGAGGGCTCGGGCCGAGGGTTCGGGCCGAGGGTTCGGGCCGAGGGTTCGGGCCGAGGGCTCGGGCCGATCCTGCAGCCACAGGATCAAAGTCAGGACACGGACTTCGATTTTCACAGGA
>NC_137432.1:37814825-37932325 GCF_964374335.1 Astatotilapia calliptera | reverse complement strand
CCGTTTTGAAGCAATAACATAAAACAGCCCCCAAACTCGTCTGGGGGATCACTGGCAGAGGTCAAAGGTCGACTGAAACTGATCACCACGCTGATAGGGAAGAATCCGAGCTTGAGGTCAGAACAGCGACCCGCCCAAGTCACGGTTTGGGCTGTGGAACCAGTTTCCTGGAGAGAGGCAGACTCTGGAGGTGCCCGTCGTGGGAGGTCCTGCCAGTTCAGCTGCCGCATGCTGTGACCCCCCCGGTGGATGAGAGGTCTGCTTCCCTGCCTCGTGAGGATCGGGAGTATTGCCTGTTATCCAGAGTACCTGAGGGCTCGCTGGAAAGTTGGAATCCATCATCCTGCTGGGCGACTTTGAGAGTCACGCAGGCCATAAGAGTATAACCTGAGTGCGGCTCTTGCAGTGACCAAGGCGTTGAGACCTGGACCTGTGGCAGGGGGCTGATGAGCCTCAGACTACAGTCAATACTCCTCCACATCCAAGTTCCAGGCATGCCCCACTGGGAGGAGGTAGACACGAAGCACTGGAAAGATTACACCTTTCTGTTGGCTTGGAAATGTCTTAATATTCCCCTGGACGAGCTGGAGGAAGAGGAGACCAGGGAGAAGAAGAACTGGGCATCTCTACATAGACTAGTGCATCCGGTGTCCAGACCTGGATAACCAGCAGAAACTATCATCTGGAATATGAAACTCTGAGGAGAGCTGTCTGTTGTTTTCAGTGTGGCAAAACTGAAGAGGACAAAGTGGAGAAGGTGGCGTCTAAAGACAGGATTTTCACTCTACAGTCAGACAAACTGTGTGAAGTGCTGACGTGAAACCGCTTTAATCGCCGGTGAGGACTCTGAACACGCACTCAGCTCCATATTTCTGCACGAATTTGAGATCCGTGAAAAGGGATGACCTCACAGTTGTGCAAAATTTAAATTGGGTTATTTTAGCATTGTTATTATTACGGTGAAATTATGTGGTTACGCCTGTTATGACAGATGGAGGAGGAGCCTCATCCATTAACCTTGTCATGCAGAAGAAAACACCTGGTAACACCTTCAATTTACACGTAAATTGAAGCAGCGCTGAAGCATTTGCTGGAGTCTGCCTGGCTCTCTGAGCATGGCCCTGGACACAGTGACAGATCCACTCTCACTCCATCAGTCTGCAGCTGGACTATCCTTAAATATCTGCTGATACAAGAGTTTCAGTTTCATTTCCTCTTCCATGGATCGAGTGTAAATTACCTCGCAGCTTTAGAGCAGCTCAGTAATTTGTCCCTGTGTTGTGCTACGCCTCAATCTGCGTCTGTCTTTTCAAACGGCTCTGAAGTCATTTTGAAGTAGGAACTCTTCACGTGTCGAGTGGCATCGGGCTAAATGTTATCCGGCTTTCACTGAGCGGCGGGATCTCCCCAGACTCCCCTCGCTCCATCTGAACACCATTCAGCATTGTCTGGCAGGAAACGTCAGGTAAGTCAGGCTGTTCAGCGCTACATAACTGGTTCTTCTAACAGTGCGTCAGGCAGAAGCCAACATCAACTGCCAAGAAAAACGAGACGGGCAGCGAGGAAAAGAAAACGAGGCGTTTTTAAGCCTTAAATGGTTGAAAAACATAAATTATGGAGCAAAAAAAACATGCAGACGTCAGTCACCTTGCACTGGTTCAGAATAACGATCCCAGAGTTCTTGTAGTTCTTCTTCTTCACTTTGTATTTGGGATTTATGCACGGCCACTGCACCTGAAAGAGGGAAAGCTGAACGTTATTTTCCTCTCCTCTGTCTGATATACTATCACAGCCAGACCTGATCACAGACCTGATCACAGCCAGACCTGATCACAGACCTGATCACAGGGAGACCTGATCACAGCCAGACCTGATCACAGACCTGATCACAGGCAGACCTGATCACAGACCTGATCACAGGGAGACCTGATCACAGCCAGACCTGATCACAGACCTGATCACAGCCAGACCTGATCACAGACCTGATCACAGACCTGATCACAGACCTGATCACAGACCTGATCACAGACCTGATCACAGCCAGACCTGATCACAGACCTGATCACAGACCTGATCACAGCCAGACCTGATCACAGCCAGACCTGATCACAGACCTGATCACAGACCTGATCACAGCCAGACCTGATCACAGCCAGACCTGATCACAGCCAGACCTGATCACAGACCTGATCACAGCCAGACCTGATCACAGACCTGATCACAGCCAGACCTGATCACAGGCAGACCTGATCACAGCCAGACCTGATCACAGCCAGACCTGATCACAGACCTGATCACAGACATGATCACAGACCTGATCACAGCCAGACCTGATCACAGGCAGACCTGATCACAGACCTGATCACAGCCAGACCTGATCACAGCCAGACCTGATCACAGCCAGACCTGATCACCGGCAGACCTGATCACAGCCAGACCTGATCACAGGCAGACCTGATCACAGCCAGACCTGATCACAGCCAGACCTGATCACCGGCAGACCTGATCACAGCCAGACCTGATCACAGGCAGACCTGATCACAGACCTGATCACAGCCAGACCTGATCACAGACCTGATCACAGACCTGTGGAATGATTCCTACAGAAGCTCTTTCTAAGTGAAGCGTGTGCGATCAATAAATCGTTCGCTGACAGGTTTAAAAGTGACCTCACATTAACAGCAGCTGCTTCTTCCAGGTGACCCTGATAATTGCTCCTCCTCAGGTAAATCAGTGTGTCTGAGACTGTCTGTCTGAGCTGTGGGGATGATGGCAGCCTGCTAATGGGAAGCTAACAGCCTGCAGCCTGCAGCCGCCGCCCCCGATCACCTGCTCAGGTGACTTCATAACAGAGGCCTGCAGCAATCTAATTTCATCCTGTAGGTGGTGCTGTTTTTTTCCATAGCAGGAAGTCTGTTTGTCCAATCAGGAGACACGAAAGCGACAGCGGCACCGTCGCCTTCCTGTTTTTCTCCCAGAGTTATGGTGTGTTGTTTGAGCTCAGCATCGCTGCCGCTGCTGCTGCCGCTGACACACAAACAATCTCTGCTAAATGCAAATAAATCTTTAAACTCTCTGTGGGGATGTGTGAGGATCAGGGCATGGAGGCAGTTTGTCGTGCAGGCTCAACGCTAACAGAGGAAGTGACGTCTGAAGCCTCTGAGCTGAAGGTCTGTGGACACAGCGGCTTCTCCGTGATTTAATTGGCTGACTGTGACTCTGTTCATTCTGCTCTCAGCCAACATTTTAAGAGCGAGATCTCATCTCAGTGATTTTCGCTCGTTTAAAGGAGATGTGATCTGGGCCGACATGGAGGCGAAATCCACTGAAAAACAGCGTGAGAGGGCAGCGTGTCACCACATGTGGGCGTGAAACAGAGTGGAGATGGCGTACTCAGCCCCTGATCGATAAGCAGGGGTGGAGAGGGTGCGTGACTGTGCTCGGGTGGCAATGAGGCCACTGGGTGAGCACACTCAAAGACCACAAGGTCAGCTGACACAGGCAGCGCAGGCGAGCCTGCCGAGGGCGGGGAGTTAGGGAGGGAGGAACGCTAACAGAGACTCTGCTGATGCGCACCCCTCCAACTTCACACCAGCGTCTGCAGAAGGTCATCAGGACGGCACAGAGCACCGCTGTGATGTCAGAGCAGAGCCTCTGACATCATCAGTGACAAGACCAGCAAACCCACACTGTCCACACCTTTCTCAAAATGAGCTCATCATTTGTGGGTCAGCTTGTAAAATGAAGCATTTCCACAAAAAATGAACATCCTCAGCGAACGTGGTAGTCACACTAACCAGACCGACCCGTGAGTTTTACCTTAGACATAACAAAACATTTGAACTCGTTTGCTTCAGGAAGTAATATCGAGCGACTCGTCATATTTGGTCATATGTAGAGGACTTTGTTTTGTAACTCGGCCAGTGATGCTCAGTAAGGAAGCCGGCACCGACCTCAGCTCTGATATCCTGAGAAAATAACCTCAGAGAAAATAACTAAAAATGATTTTTTTAGACATAATATTATAATATTATTAGAATATTCTAATAATATTATTCTAATAATATTCTAATAATATTATTAGAATAATATTATTAGAATAATATTATTCTAATAATATTCTAATAATATTATTAGAATAATATTATTAGAATAATATTATTAGAATAATATTATTCTAATAATATTATTCTAATAATATTCTAATAATATTATTAGAATAATATTATTAGAATAATATTATTCTAATAATATTCTAATAATATTATTAGAATAATATTATTAGAATAATATTATTAGAATAATATTATTCTAATAATATTATTCTAATAATATTCTAATAATATTATTAGAATAATATTATTATAATATTCTAATAATATTATTCTAATAATATTCTAATAATATTATTATAATATTCTAATAATATTATTCTAATAATATTCTAATAATATTATTAGAATAATATTATTAGAATATTATAATACAATATTAGACATAATATGTGAATATTTGACCATTTTGAGTGTCGTAAAATGATTATTTTTGTCTGTCAGATAAATAAAGGACTTCAAGGAATAACAATGAGAGTCACTATTCTTTGAGATTATATACACGAACCAAACTGTTATTAAAGGCAGCGTCTGTAACAATAATAAAGAACTTTGCTGCTGGTTGCAGTTCAGCAGTTCCTCTGATCCATTATTCTCAGAGAGTTTGTTCTTGTTTCCCGTGTTTATGGCGCCTGTGAGCTCACAGATCAGTGATGCTGTATCAGGTTAGGTACCAGGGTCGACGTCCCCGGGCTGTATTTGACTCCAGTGGACGAAGCAAATCGAGCAGATGAAATTATTACAGACGTGCCTCTGAGCGCTGTGTGTAATCCAGCCTCAGCAGAAACACCACAAACACATTTGTCTTTGTAAGATTCGTCCCTGCACTCAGGTGAAAGCAGCTTCCTGGAGAGGTGCCGTTTAAATCCAGAGTGCTGTCAGACAGAAGCATGAACCACAGGCAGCTGCAGCGGGACACAATCCTTCAGCTGCACAAACAAGACCGCCGAGGATTCGCCCCGACTCCCTCACTCAGACCCGCCGAGACCGGGTGACTCTATTTGTGTTGGGATGGAGGACGGACGGAAGAACGGGGAGCTCCCCGGAGACTTCAGCCCGGGGGGGCTTCTTGTTTCCGTGTCGCCGGTCAGGAGGAAGCTGCCAGCTGAGGAAGGAGGCCGATAAAGACATTTTATTTAAAAGGAGAAGAATGGAGAGAGCGAGAGTGGGACTGACAGCACGGCTCTTTGTGTCTGTGGGAGGCGAACAAGCTCTCCTCCTGTGCTGGCTTCCAGCAGCGTGAAGAAAAGGTTTCACGCTGAAGATAAAATGCACGCCCATTGCAACGACTCAAACAGCAGTCAGGAGTTTTCCTTCTTGGTGCGCTGCATAACCTCCAGGGCTGAAAATAGACTCCAACAATAAAAACAATAGAACTGCAGTTCCTGTGATCTGAGTTCTGTTTAAATGTCTTAATGTGCCTCGCCTGTGCTCCGTGTTACATCTCGTTATCCTGCTTTCTGTGTATTCCCTGTTTTACTTTGACAGTCCCGTGTTTCCTTCCTGTCTCGTGTGTCAGATTAGGTTCAGCTGTGTTTGCCTGCTGTTACGTATTCCCTCGTTACCTCTGTATTTATTGTGTGTGCTTTCCTCAGACACTCACAGGCGTCTCTTGGAGAGGCAAACATCTTAGAGGTTTTCTCTGCATCGGCTGTTGTTTGTTTTAGGGTCGGAAAACCGGGCGGCGACAGTTTTAAGTCCTTTCTTTCAATCTTTCCATATAACTTCGCTGTGTTCAGCTGTGTTCGTCTCCACATTTCAATAAGATGTCCTAACATCCAAACCAGCCGATGAGGTCACAGTGAACACGTTCGTGTTTTCTGCCCGTGCGGTCTGTGGTCATATCCTTATGTGATGTCATCCAAAGACTACAGACAGAATATTAGACACAGCTCACCGAGCTGGCTGGGTTTATGAAAACTGGGATGTGGTTTTGTCATACGGCCGCTCAACAGCCTTCCAGTGAAGATGTTGGGCTCTTTGTAATCAATAATGAGACAGCTGAGGATTCCTCGGCAGCTGATTGTTCCTGGCCTTTCAGCCGTGTGTTGTCATCTTCAGGGAATTTCCAGAGAAAACTCACAGCCGCAGCGTCTGTAAGCAGAACGGCATTAACGGACAGTCGGAGAGCGCCTTAATTAGCGGTCGTCTCCTTTCTGCAGCAGCTCTGCTCTCTGACAGCTGCGTCTTCATTAGCTCTCGGGGTAATCACTTCACACCCTCTGCCTAAATAACCTCGGAGGCACTTTAGCCCCCGAGGAGCATTTTAAAGGGTGGTCTCGCTGCTAATTGGTGCTTTTCTGGAAACCCGGAGGTGCAGGACCTAACGGAGATCAGGTCTTTTGTGCTTCAACCTGCCGAGTTCAAATGTGTTTAGCTCAAGAGAGGTCATCATTATAGGTCACCACTCCCCAGGCTGTTTCTCATTCCTCCTGTTTCATCTGTAATAATAAGGCTACTCTGTTTGTCAGTCCGGTTTCTAAACTGGAGTATCTGCACGTCCGGTTGCCACCATGGAGCATGAAGGAGGAGCTGTGCTGGTGTGGCCTGAGCTCGGAAAGAAAAGCGTCAGGACTTCTTTAAGTTTCTTGAAGACGTTTCATCCGAGAAGCTTCTTCAGTTCTAAGAGCAGCTGGTGGAGAGTCCCAGATTTAAGTCCTGTGGGAGTGTCGTGGACCTCCTATTGATCCTCTGCCTAATCACATGAGCCCAGGTGTGAAAGCAGGTGTGGGTCACAATCAGCCAGAGTTTCAGGTGAGCTTATTGTGAAACCTGGCCCCATCCCTATCATGTGATTTCCTGAGGTCAGATGGCCCAGGATGTGAGTGGGCGTTAAGACGTCTGGGGAGGGAACTCAAAACTGGATTATAGATGCAAACAGTTGGTGTCGTAAGCCCCGCCCTCTGGGTGGGAGCAGCAGATCCAGAAGAAGGGGCAGAATGATGGAGCGCTCCGTCAGAACCTCCACCCAGCTGAGATTGTCTGACAACCTCATGACGCTGACTGAAGGATGACTCTGAAAACATCAGGTGTCTGTTGGTATACGTCACATGCTGCTGGCATCTTCTGATCGTCTCTCCTTTGAATGGAAACCTCGTAAGAGAAATTGTTGGAAAACTCCTGAGAGAATCAGGATGGCATGCGATGTATAAATGTTGCATCCATCTGGAAGACCCTTGTGGATTAGGGAGCAGCTGAAGGAAGATGCACCCCCATCATAACACAGACATTAACGGTGTTTTCTGTTTTAGAGCAATCTCTGGTTTGTGTCACAGCTGCAAAAGATTTCCTTGGAAATCTTATTGAAATGTGGAGACGAATGCCAGCTGAACACGGGGAATTTATATGAAAAGTTTGAAAGAAATTAGGCGGACTTAAAACTGTCACCGCCCGGTTTTCCGACCCTAAAACAAACAACAGCCGATGCAGAGAATTCCAGAGCGCAGCTTTCACACATTCGGTGATTCACTTATAAACTGGCAAACCTAAGACTCCTGCAGGGCTGCCTCGCTGTCTCTCGGAGAGTCTGTGAGTGAATTCGTTTCACCCTGTAACTGTAATGGCGTGTCACAGCGTGTGAGCCGTGGTGTCGCTCAGTCTGACTCTCACTGAGCCATTAAATTGATTGAATAGCTGAAGGAGAAACAGGGTGAACAGATACCTGCCTCACAGGGAGCTTTCTCCTTCAGGAGCGTTGGGCAGAGCAAATTAAATATTAACTGCATCTACTGTAGCTGCTCCAGCAGGAGGAAAACTACATGAGAGGTTTCTGGTACAATATGACACGATCAGGCTACACGTCAGGCATCAAACATTTAAATAACCTGCCTGATATCGACTGCTCTAAAGCTCTCCTGTGCAGTACACCGTTTATGTTTTGGAAGCTTTTCCAGCATATCCAACAGACTGGATCAAGATCTGAGGAATTCAAACTCCATCGCCTTTAAATTCCCATCGAGTTCCTCAAACTTTAACAATGATCCTTCTGGAAGAGGCCACTGCAATCAAGGGATACTGCTCACATGACCGCGGGGTATCCGTGGCCTGAAGACATGTTTGGGTACATGTTTCATGTCAAAGTTAGATCTTCAAGAATCCAAGAACTGGATGGTTCCCAGCAGGAGTTAAGCTCTGACTCATTAGGCAGGATTTGTATTTTTCCAGTGACTGATGGTGAGGATGGCTGATACTTGAGGGGTCTGGATGTGATTCATGCTAAGCTAACAAAGGTGCAGGGCTCGCAAAATTTCAAAATCCCTGGTTGCCCTTCGGGCAGGGACTCTTCAGTTTTGGTAGCCCAAAATAAATTTAAGTAGCCCAAATAAAAAAGAGAGCAATTTTTTGATTGATGTTTTGTTTCCTTTACAATATTATACATTAAAGTATAATATTGTAAAGGAAACAAAACATTAATCAAAAAATTGTTGAAAAACAAAATTACAACATTGTATAAAAATTACAGTCATCAACTCAAATACTTGGTTCTAATTGAACAGAAACTTCTATGAACTTGTAAGAACTGTGTAGGACATGAATCCGTCTGTGTCAGATCCTGAAATTGAAATTTCCACTGAAGTCAGGGGTAAGAGACAAGTGGAACCAAGATCGAGGCCGTTTGCTTTTTGAAGTTTGCAAAGACTGCTAAATTGTGCCAGTGGTAGTTCACTCTTTGCAACATAGTAGCTGTTCTAAACAGATTTTCAGGTTTATTTTTAGTATGTTATTTGCAATTGGTGTTTGTTCTGGGAAAGATATTGCAGACTGAGCAATAATGCATTTCTTGCATTTCTCATGGGTTCTAATGGGGGCTTTTCTTAAAATGACTGGTCCCAGTAACAAAGGCGCTTGTCGACTCAGAAATCGAGAGAAAACCAACAACACACCCGGCAGAACATTATGTTATTTACACGGGTGCACATAAGTGGTCTGCATGTGCGCATTCGCTGTCAAAATAAAAGACGCGCCAGATAAGAAGTTGCAACGTGCGTTTGCGTCCATATAAAAAGCTGTTTTTGTCCGCTAGAGTGGGATTTTCACGGCACATTCTGCACCACATCTCTGTGCGTTCATCATTTGTTTGAAGCCAGCTCACCTCCTGCAACCACTTTTCCAAGAATATGCTCTTCTTTTGTGGTTCGGACTCCTTCTGACATTTCTTTGGAGGTGGAGGAACATCACAGTAATTGCTTAAAGGAGCTTCTTCGACATCTTTAAGAGTTCTAAACAAATGTCTGCCCTCCTCCAGAAAATCTTATGTATGCAAACACGCGTTGCAACTTCTTATCTTGTGCGCGTTTTTTATTTTGACAGCGAATGCGCACCTGCGGACCACTTATGTGCAGCCCTGGTTATATAGCTCGTCATGTTGCAGCCACAGAAATTCTTTTGTCCATGAAACCATAAAGCTGCACTTTCTTTTTGCCTTATAGTCTGATTTGTCATAACTTTTCCGTTTTGTGGTAAGCTTTTCTTTGGCTGTCACTTCTTCACCCTGACCTGTCTTATTTGGCTCAGCAGAACTAAAATATATATCCTGCTGCTTTTACACACGGACTCACATAAGCTCAGCGATTCTCTGCGCGATCAACCTCTCACATGTTTAAGCTGCGGGAGATTTCACTTGTCATGTTTGCATAGTAAGCTAACGATTAATAAGATGATGTCAGAGGAATTGGTGCACAAATTATCATCACTCACAGATCAGTGCTGTCGCTCTCTATACACAGTTCGCACGATTGCAAAGTGAAAGCAAAAAAACAAGCGCAAATTCAAACGCGATTTCAATATGTCACATATTGACAGTGGCTCACCGATGCCAATGACATAATTACCCAGCTACATTTCTGAAAGAATGCAAAAGCATTGACATATATTTTTCCTTCCTACGATAGCCCGACGGGCAGGGCAGAGATAGATTTTGGTAGCCCGACTGGAAGAATCGCTAGCCCCGGGACGTCGGGCTTGTCATGTACATGAAACTGATATCCTATAAATCCACATAAACACATATTTAATTTGATTTCCTGTAAACAGTCAAAGAACACACAGCTGAATCACAATCATTTCCCAGCAATTACAACAGTCAGTGAACGCATCACGCTTCAAACACGCTCTCAGAAGACAGAGTTGAAGTATGAATCACACGCGGTCGGCTCAGGTTTTAGAGGACAGCCTCACCTGCCGTCCATCGATGGCGCCTCTCATCTCTTTGAACGTAGCCTCGAACTCACCGATGTAGTCGTGTTTCCCGTTTGAGTCCCAGTCCCATACGGTGCACTGAGTGGACACAAACACAGAAACAGTTATTCCATCCGAATGATCCAAGGCCGGATCCCAGCTTCATCACTGTTCCGTGTCCTGCTATTTACGGCTGTGACCCACAAAGCTTCTGCTCGCTCATTAATTGGATGTTTGCCTTGAACTGAAGGAGATCATTTCAGACTGAACCTGTGTTTTTGTTCTTGTTGTTTTTAGGTCACAGCTTGTTCGGCAAATCGAAACACAGAAGCGGTTCAGCCCGGAGCTGAGGTGTGAGCGGTGCATGGCAGGAGGAGGTCTGTCCAAGCCTCCACATCAAATAGGATTTCCTGCATTCACATGATTGTGTTTCTGGTTTATTTCGGCACACTGTGGTTTCTAACGAGTCGACCGCGTCTCTCTGGGCAGCAGAGACTGAAACCACGAGGAGGCATGTAGAGAGAAAGATATTAGTTTGGTGCAGCTTTTAAAAATCATTCACATTCATTGAAACTGTGAAAATAAACTTGAGTAAAACTCAAAGCGAAATATAACAAATGCAGCAGCGGCTCGGTGATGCAATGGAAACAGACACTCGTGTCATTAATATGTAGATTCAGAGCGTCGCTGTTAGGATGTGAAATAAATGAGGATGTGTCGAGCCCGAGTTAAACCTCACTGTACCGCACTTCAAAGAAACGCCCAGCTGGAGGCTTCGTCCACCTGACGAGTCCTCCCAGCGGAGTGAGCGGACAGCTCGCGCTGGCAGCACCGTGACCAGAACGGGAAGTAAACGAGAAGAGACGGCGGACTGAATCCAGGACAGTTTGACAGGGTTCATGAAAAATAGATGGGAGGAGGTGAAGAGGAGCGCTGGCAGTCTGCGAGCCGGAGAGGAAGAGCTGCATGGCTTTACAAACACACACAGTCTCGTGTTCCAGTTCCACTCTGCTGGTTTAATCTTTTCATATATTCATGCAGGAGTTTCACTGAACATCCATCTTTGTGAGGACCAATTAGAGTTTCATGAGTCACTGTTTTCCCAGTGCGTGCTCAGAGGCTCTACACAGGAGCTCTGTAATCCTGGAAACACTCGGGAAGTTTGAGGATTTAGAAACGTTCTGACATGTAAAAAGGTTTGACTATGTTTCTGCGTCATCCGTCAGAACGAAGCAGATCGCTGATGCTGATCATGTCAGAGGTCAGACTGACTCCTCCTCAGCAGCTTCTCCAGCTAAACCAACCTGTAGCTGTGGTTCACATCTGTGCCTCAAGCTTCCAGCTGAAAACTGATGAATGCAATTAACAGCAACTAAATCAGGTGAGTTTAGAGGCTAAACCTGAAAAAGGAAAGACAAACCATGGGCCTCGGTCTCCTGATCCAACCAGCTCTTCAGGGAGTCTGAGCTCGTGTCTACGGCTGAGCCCAGACGCCCTTCAGAGGAAGCTCACCTCCATCATTTGTATGAACCATCTCATTCTTTCGTTCACCAGCCACAGCTCGAGGCCGTTGGTGAGATCTACATCGCTGCCTTCATGCCCACACTTCACCATCAGAGTTCTTCACACTCAGCTGCAGACCACCAGCGTGAGTCTAAACATGAGCAAATTGAACATCATCATCCACACAAAGCACAGATGAGATCCTCAGCCCACCCGAACCTCAGCTGTGCCCAAATTTCCCGAGCGTTAATGTCGTGAAAGAGTGGGCGATGGAGTCGAAGGAGGTCCAAGCAGACCAGCTCCCCGCTCTTTAAAAGTACCACGTGTGGTTGTCTTCTGCAGGTTTAACTCATTGACCTACTCCCAGTTAGACACGACTGCAGAACCTGTGCAACAAATGAGCCATTCTACTGTCTGGGCCATGAGCACCTTCATCATCAGAAGATCAGGAACATCCTCAGAAACAGGTACAAACCCTCCTGTGGGCTCAGAGGACGTCTACCAGTGGAGGACTGTGGAAAAGCTGAATTTCCTGGTGAATCTCAGGGATTAGTGACAGAAACAGAAGACGATACAACCCCACATCAAACCCACACAGACTCAAATCTGACCATCCTTCAGAGACATCCTCCACCCTCTGTTTTGATCTCTGAGAAGGATTCGCCCTGCGGCAGTAATGAGCCCAAACACTCGTCGAAGCTTTGAAGAACTACTCGACTTTGGTAAAAACGTGTCTGTGTTTGCTGAAGGGATGAGTCGCAAACATCTGGAGTCAAGTGTGCGAGCAAATTAGATCAGTGTGGGTAAATCTGCATCTGCTTTTATATGCACACGTTACTGTGAGCCTGATTATTTCTGGGTGTAAATGTGTGTGTGTGTCCTTCCCTCCTCATTATACTGAAGATCAGCAGCAGCAGAGACAGCAGCAGCTGTGTAAAAACCTCCTCTTCGCACAAATTAGCAGAGCCATCCGGGATTAAAGAGAGGAAAAGGGATCGCAGCGCTTTCTATTCATCTACCTGAGAGGCGACACGCTGAGAGTTTTAATGAGCTGTCGCACTCACGGCTTCATTCACTCAGCTGCATTAGCAGCTCAGAGGATGCATCACCCAAATCCTGAGACCTGTGATGTCCTGTCTCAGAGAGCAGCCTCACCTTTAACGTCGATAACCGGCAGCCGGTGTCACGCAACAATAATGCGAGCTGTTCCTGCTCGCTCGCTCCTTTCTCATCCTGCTGATCTTAAATGTTTTCGTCCTGAGTTTGCAGATAACTCATCTTTAGTATTTCTTCTTTCTTCAGCATTTTGGATCATTTTCTGCTGCTTTGTTGTAAAATCACTCATTCTTTCTAGGTGTGTCAAATATCTTCACATCTGTACTAAAATAAAACTGTGGCGTGGGTGTGGTCTCTGGCCGGCTGCAGAGGAGGGGTGACGCAGCGAGCTCCCGGGGCGGCGCAGGGGCGGGGTGAACAGGTGTGCTGGGAAGTGAACGTGACTCTTTATATATTCACAGTGACAGTCGGAGGGGAGTGTCTGTGTCCCACTGTAAAGAAGTGCTGTCACCACGTCCGTGCACCTACGCGATGCTATCGAGCCTTCGGCTCAGATGCTGCTGAGCATTTTTCAACGCGATTTGAACAACTTGTGTCCAGTCCCTCTGAGTCGTCCTCCGTAGACGGATTACTCTCTCATCTGGACTCTGTTGTTGCACCTCTAAGACTCAGGCAGTGTAAACCCAAGGCCAGTCCTTGGCTAACCGATTTTACTCGAGCCATTAGATGTGAAAGGCGATGGAAAAAGGACAGGCTCTACATCTCTCTGGAAGCTCTTAAGGCGAGCTGGAAAGCTTACCAGAGGGCAGCAAAGACCGCCAAAAACTCAAAACTATTTTTCACAACTTATTGCTGTTAATTCACACAACCCTCGTGTTTTGTATAATACCATAAATTCTGTACTGAACGCAGAGGATCGTGTTCTTTTGCAGTCTTCTGAGGTTATGTGTGATAAGTTTCTTAATTTCTTTGTGGATAAGGTTGCCGGTTTGAGACCCTCCACTTTATCTTTTGTTGACCCGGCTGAGATGTTCCCTGTTTAAATTTGCTTATTGCTTTCCAACCAATTGTTCTACCTGAACTTGAGAAGCTTGTGTTAACTGCTAACCCGTGTGGTTCTCCGAATGATGTTGCTCATCCCCGTTTTCTGAAAGAGGTGTTTCCTACTTTTGGACCACATATTCTGAACCTAATTAATACCAGCCTCTTGTCAGGTCAAGTACCAAGCGAGTTTAAGCATGCAGTTATTCACCCCTAACTTAAGAAGCCAGGCTCAGATATTTCAGTTCAGTCAAACTGTAGACCCATCTCTAAACTTCCTTTTCTGAGTAAGATCTTGGAAAAGGTTGTTCACACTCAGCTGATGGATTATCTAAACAACTCTCATATGTTTGAAGTTTTTCAGTCCGACTTTAGGCCGTTTCATAGCACAGAGACAGCTCTCATAAAGGTTATGAACGATATCCTGGTAACGACGGCCTGTGGTAAACACGTAGTGCTTATACTACCAGATATGACTGCTGCATTCGACACAGTGGATCACGACCTGCTGATCTCTCGATTACAGCTTTGTGTGGGCATTTCTGGCTTGGCACTCCTGTGGATAAAATCATATCTGTCAAACAGGAGCTTCTGTGTTAAGTTGGGCTCGTCATCGTCCTCTGTGGCCCCTCTGCCGTGGGGTGTCCCACAGGGATCTATTCTTGGGCCATTACTGTTTTCATCTCCTGCCACTGGGTGCGATCTTTCGTAAACACAAAGTTTCATTTCATCTATATGCTGATGATTGCCAGCTTTATTTTCCTTTCAGTCGTTCTGATAGCTCCACAATTAGACTCCTGCTTGATTGCCTTAGTGATGTTAAGTCATGGATGCTCTAAACTTTTTAAATTTTAACGAACGTAAAACGGAAGCAATTCTGTTCGGCCCGAATCGTTCCTCTGATATCCCTGATGTTGACCTTGCTGCTCTGACCCCTCACCTGAAGAGCTCGATTACCAATCTTGGGTTAAAAACCGACTCTGCACTTACCTTTGATGGCCACGTGAATGCGGTGGTGAAATCGTCATTCTATCAACTCAGGCGTCTGTCGAAGGTCAAACCTTTTCTTTCAAGGCGTGACTTGGAGACTGGTATCCACGCTTTTATAACCTCACGCTTGGATTATTGTAACTCCCTTTTAACAGGGGTTGGACCGGGCACTCTGACACGCCTGCAACTAGTCCAGAAATGCTGCGGCACGGTTTTTATCTGGTAGAAGGACATTTGAGCACATTACTCTGGTCCTGGCCTCCCTGCACTGGCTTCCAATTGAATTTAGGATTCATTTTAAAGTTCTTTTATTGGTTTTTAAATCTTTCAATGGTCTGGCACCTGCGTATCTGTCTGATTTGCTGAAGCCCTATGTCCCCACTCGTTCGCTCCGGTCAGCTGAGCAGCTGTTGCTCTCAGTCCCCAAATCACGGCTGAAACTGAGAGGAGAGCGAGCGTTCTCTATCGTGGGTCCTAAGCTTTGGAATAATCTTCCTCTTCACATTAGGCGATCGACATCAGTGCTGGTTTTTAAATCCAGATTGAAAACGCATTTTTATTCACTGGCTTTTGACTCAGTGGTTGACTGGCTTGTATTTTATTGTTTTTGCTATGTTTATTATTTTATCGTATTTATTATTCTTATGGGATCTATTATGTTTCTATTGTTCACCACTTTGGTCGGCCTTGTGTGTTTTTAAAGTGCTATATAAATAAACTATGATGATGATGATGATGTGTCTTGTTTGTGTGTAAAGGGTCCAACTTCACAAAAACGTTTTTAACATTAAGTTAGGGGGGAAGTGCCGGGGATTCCCATGATGCACTTCTTCTTCACTCACTGTGTATTAGCAGACCTCTCTGCATTGAATCATATCTGTTATTAACCTCTGTCTCTCTTCCACAGCATGTCTTTATCCTGTCTTCCTTCTCTCACGTCAACCAATCACAGCAAATGGCCCCGCCCCTCCCCGAGCCTGGTTCTGCTGGAGGTTTCTTCCTGTTAAAAGGGAGTTTTTCCTTCCCACTGTCGCCAAAGTGCTGCTCATAGGGGGTCATATGATTGTTGGGTTTTTCTCTGTATGTACTATTGTAGGGTCGACCTTACAATGTAAAGCACCTTGAGGCGACTGTTGTTGTGATTTGGCGCTGTGTAAATAAAGTTGAATTGAATTGAAGTTAGGACTCATGATGTTATAATACAGGGTATAAGTTATTGTGCAGCTATAAAGACTTTACCTTGCCTAATGAACAGCACTGTGCAAGAATCTTGAGCCAAGTCTCACTTCTCTATCTGTTGTAAGAAAAATGAACAGCAGGTGCAGCGATTTAATGAAACCTGTTTGTACAATTCTAACAACCTTCATCTATCTATGCTTCCACAGACGGTGTGTTTGGATCATTGTCACGGTGAAAAATGAAGCTGCTGTCAATCAGATGTTTCCAGATGTTACTGCATCTGGTGGCTCAACACCTGACTATTCTTTTCAGCATCTGTAATTCTATGAATTTTGATAAGATCTCTAATGCTACTGGCGAATGAGACGTGTCACGAGACATGAAGTGCTTAAGTAGAGTATCTTGATGCATGCTCAGCTGACTGCATGTTTCCCTAACCTCATAAAAAGTTCATTCAGTGGTGCAAATGTGCTGTTCATAAGGTTGGAAACCTGCAGCCAGCTGAGCCTGAAACATTTCTCCCACTGAAACGTCCAGATGAACAGAATCAACCTTTTGGGACTTAAGTAGATCAGAGAAGCACTATATAAGAATTGGTCCATTTACCATACTGATGATGATTTGAACCAAGAATGCCTTTCCTCCCACTTCTCTTCACTAAGAATGGCTTCCTGACAGGCGCTCTTCCTCTGAGAACATTTCTGATGGGTGAACAGTGAACAGCAGATGAATCTCCTCAGTCCTGTGTGAGGTCTTTGCTGAATTTTTCACATTTTTTAAGAACATAAACGTTAGATGTTGTTCCTATTATCTAGATAGTTTTTAGCCCTCCCACGCCCCCCTTTGCCACATTTTCAGCTAACAGAAATCTGGGAATCACCCTGTTGGTGCAAAAACTCTGTGTGGGCGTCACAGTGGTGAACCGCTGCCTGTGATACGTCGCCCAGCCGACGACTGCTCTTCTGTCTTTTGGCTAAAGGCACTAAAATGTAATTAGCAGGAAGTTAGCTAGTGCGGCCAGTCTCTGCATCGTACCAGCTCGGGTGGATTTTCACTGCAGCTGTAAACAGATAATTACAACACTGAGCTTTATCCAGGTGTTTGGAGCTATGAGACACAGGGCTGTTCATGTAACAGAAACCTCCCCCACATCTGTGTTCACCTCACAGGAAAAATAAAACATTAATATCAGAGCAGCATTTTAATTTGAAAGGTTTTCTCCTCGATGACGGATGTTTAGGCGCAGTAACTGGGCCTCGGCGCTAAATGAGCTTTTAGAAGCAGCAGGTTTTCAGCCTGAAGCAGAACAACATGAAGCAAACAGCCTGCTTCAGTCTGCTAAAGCTGCCGATGACAGTTATTAATCACCTTTATTTGTCTCCCTTCAGGAACCCATTAAATGATATCCAGCAGCTATAAGCCTGCCTCTGTCTGACCCCATTTAATAAAGTCCATCTCTATTCGTCTCTGTGCAGCTTTAACCTGACAGCCGCACAGGCTCTGATGAAAATGGCTTCAGGTAACGATAACAAACCTCCACTCGGACGGGATTCATGTCTGCAGGTGAATTTTAATATTACCTGCCTGTTTGCTGATCTCAAGAGTTATTCTCAGCTCCTCCCCAGCTGTAAGGATTACACCTGAGAGTACTTCCTGTTTTTCAGTGCACTGGCTCCTCCTCCTGTTTCTCATTAATAGCAGATTGTGTTATCAGTGTTTGGGCATCGTAGCAGTTTTTCTTGATCAATCTGAGAACAGTGCGATCGCTTTTATTTTGAAAGTCTTGCTGGAGGATCGCAGCTCAGTTCTAACAAGTAAAGACACAAACAGCCTGCCTCCTGCCCCTCGGTAAGCTTCCAGAATTCGCCCACTAAGAAGAAAGCAGGGTTTTAGTGAGGGAGGTCTTAAACGTGGCTGTGATTTATGCAGTCAGTGAAATCCCCGTGTGCGTGGAGTAGATCAGATTTGAAGTCAACGTTTCCATTTTATCTGCTAAGCTTTTTAAAAGTGTTTTGCCATAATTTGACCCTCGGCGCCTCGTCTGTATTAGCTGGCTCTTTTTTCTTACTTTGAAATCTTTTTTTTATAAATTCCTGCATTTTCTAAACTGCAGTTTGCTGAACTTTAATTTGAATCAGAAGAGGTAACAGAAATGTGGAGGTAAGTCATAGTGGCTGTGAGTGCACGTCATGCTTTTAATGTGAAACAGTCAGAAAGAAAACAATGTTTTGTTGTAAAAGTAAACCGGTTCTCCTCCCGGCTGAACCAGCCGGAGGCCAGCGGGCAGCAGGAGCTGATTAAACCGCCAGCTGTGAAATTAGTGGGTAGCCCGCTGTACCACCTGAGCCGGCTCCCTCCTCCTGTCTTAACTTTACCATCAACATGTCCAACAGTAATTTCCAACGGCGCAGTTGTAATATTTGCTTACGTGTGATTGACACCTTAAGGAAACATCTCGCTGATTAAAAAGGCTCTGGTTTGTAATTCTGTGTCATCCATGTAACTCACTCCTCCACCGTCCCACCGCTGCAGGCGCCTCTCCAAAAACTGTGTGTGAAGTGTGACGGCTGTGGGAGGTTTAGCAGAGACGGAACAACCGCACGCAAGATTGCTGGACTGGAGGGAGGAAATATTCAGGGGGAAACTTATTTAAAGTTGTTCACTTATCAGAAAACACTTGGGATTATAATGTCATAAATTAGCAGAAACTGTATCTATTCGTTGCTTTGTATCTCGTTCCAGCTCCAACATTCAAATGGAGATACCCGGACCTCATCTCCTCACAGTTATCATCTCTCCAGCAGGGCCCGGGTCTCCTCTCAGGAGCTGCTGAACATGCCTGAAACATCTCCTTCCTCCTGGAAACACCTCACTCAGACCCTGAAGCACGTGAAAGGGCTCCTTTCTACGTGGAAGAGCAGCAGCTCTACTCTGAGATCCTCGTGAAATTAAAGAAATTAGAACCACAAACTGTAAACTTTGGAATTACACCGTATTACAAAAAGGTTTCTATTAAAACACATTTATATTTTCTGCAGGGAGTAAGCTGGAACTGGAAGCACAGGCTGCCCTCTGATCACAGGAGCCCTCCCCCAGTCTGCAGCAATCTAAAATTCATCATTTCCTTGGATCCATTTCCCCTCGGGACATCCCGCTGTCCTGCTGCTGATCATTTCACTGGAGGTGGCTGACCTCCTCAAACCTCATCTCTGTGCTGCTGACAGGGGTCCAGCCTCTGGCCCCCATGACTGATTGAAGGAAATTCGGGTCAAAAATGGTGGATAGTGAATAGAGGGCAGGAAGAGCGATGATGGATGTGTTCCTCTGGAGTCACTCGGCTCTGTCAGGTAAAAACCTTCCGTCTCTGGGACAAACGGAGCCGTAGTTTCAGGTTACAAGCAACAGAAAAGATGCAGGAGACTCGGTGAAGCAGTCGATGCAAAGTTAGTTTGGAAATGTGCAAAAATTCCAGCAGTCAATAAAACTCGAATAAACAAAGAATGAAAAGTTTTGTTTCCCTGCTGACTGAAGTTTGACCTGCTGCTGCAGCCAATCAGACGTCTGCATTTAGACTGGAGCCACAACATCCATCGACTGACACAAGAGACAGCAGACTGTGTGCACTTGCAACCTGTGAGGACATGACGAGCGTGCACAGGGTCGCAGCACAGGGACGAACTCAGCAGTGGAAGTAAAAGCAGCTCTGACTGCAGCCACATGGAGACATTTATAAAAAGAGGTTTTTGTCCTTTCATCAGCTGTCAGAAGATCAAAGTCTGGCTTTATGATGAAACATCTCCCAGGACTCTTTGCTCCATGTGTAGTCTCGACGTCGGGTCCAGACAAACGACGAGAAGGAAAAATCACTCAGTGATAACTGTCTGTTTTCCTGTCTGTGTGGGCTGTATCCCAGGATCCGTCCTCGGAGGCGGAGCTTCCATCATCTCGCCTGCGCCTCATTCAATCAGCAGGACGGTTTATAAACCAGCACTTCCTTCCAGTCCTCCCCAGTTCGTCCTGCTGCCTTTGGCGTTCCACCGGATTCACCTCCTGCTGTGTTCACTCTTTGGCGCTGCTTCAGTTTGCTTTCTCCTCTACAGTCTGCCCAATGATCAGCTCGATTACCTGCCTGCCCTCCTGCCTGTCATATCATGCCCTCAGGGGAACAGGACCTCCACATCTCAACGTGTTATCTCCCCACATACGACACTCTCATGGACGCCTCCCTCAGATCAAGACTGTCTAAACCTGCCAAGTTTCCGTTCTGTCGCTCTCTTTGTGCCTCCCCGTGATTAATCAGTTCCTGGCCTCGATCTCCCACGGTCCCCTGCCCTGTGTCGCTTCTACTCGTGTAAATTCTTGTGTTAACCTTGAATCTAATTTCTGTGAATAAATTCTTGTAAATAGTTCATCGTGTGTTTGAGCAGTGGCTGCTACCTCCGTGCAGAGGCTGATAATCGGCGTCTGTCTTGTGTCAGTGACGGATTTAATGCGACATGACCATCAAACAGCAGCCGCTTTCTGAAACATCGGATATGTATCAGATTCAGCACCACATACCAAAGTGACCCAGGTTGGATTTGAAAATATCGGATTTGTGCCGTTCACCCTGTCATAGCACGATCGGATAGATCCGAGGGCCCGGTGGCGCCAGTGTCCGGCAGCCTCGCCTCTGTCAGTGCGCCCCAGGGTGGCTGTGGCTACAATGTAGCTGCCATCACCAGTGTGTGAATGTGTGTGTGGATGGGTGGATGACAGGATGTGTAAAGCACTTTGGGGTCCTTAGGGACTAGTACAGCGCTATATAAATACAGGCCATTTAGATGTGTCGCAGAGGGTCAGAAAAGTCGGATTTGCAGTGTGAACGTAGCCTTCTCCATCTATCTGTCCATCCTGCCTTAAGGGAATTGTTGCTGTTCAGCACTGATGTGTCAGTTTCCGTCTCGCAGTGTGATGTGTGATCATAGTTGGATGAAATCCTACAATCCTCCTTGACTTCCTCGGAGGTTCAATTTTTTCTTTGTCTATATGAAAGTGCAGGTGAGCCAAAAATCATCAATAAGCTCCTTTTGTGACGGTCAGAGGCCTGAAGAGAATCCAGCTCGCTCAACACTAATTAGCATCAATTTGCCTCATTTTATAGACTTTACATATAACTGTTAAAACTTCAAAGGACAGATTGTTACTTTGTTTGTGGTCAGGGTCATGACCTTTGGTTTGCTTGCAGAGCGGATGAACAGCAGAGCGTCTAATGACTTTGATGTTTCTCCAAATCGAGTTCAGTTTCAGCAAAATGTGCAAAAACTGTTGGTTTTAACACCGTTTAACTGTCAGTGAAAGGTCTCTGGAAATGATGTTCGCAGGTTTCTGTGTTCTGCTTGTTCCTGAGTGGGTTCCTCCCACAGCCCAGTGGCTGTGAGGAATAAGGAGCTGTGGGAATGTGTGTGTGGTGGACTGTGATCTTTAGTCAAAGTGTGCGTGCGTGTGTGTGAGTACCTGCAGTTTGCGTTCATGGTCTCCGCTGCAGAGCGAGTTGAGGGAAACTTTGAAGGTTTTCCACACAGGATTGAGATTATTCATGACGGTCTGAGAGAGACAAACACAGAGCAAGGTCAGGTCTAAAAACAGCTCGCGCTGCGTCTCAGCGGAGCGCTGCGTCCTGCTGCGTCCTGCTGCGTCCTAAACGGTGTAAACCTGCAGCAGCTCTGAGGAGAACCGCTGGCTGAAAGGAGTCATCCTCGCTTTTCCAGCCTGGTGTGTTTCCTGGAAGTGTGTGTTGTGTTAATTAAAATGATGCTTTAACACATTTTTCTTCCATCTTTGGCTCATTTAAGTCTGCCTGGATTTCATTTACTCACAGGTGTAAGAGAAACGCTCTCCTCGTGTTTCCATGCCACTAAGAGCGATAAGGTCAGAGACTTCCTTAAATGTGCAAACTGACAGCTGACTGCAAGAAAGAAACTTTTTGGTACTGAGGGCTTGCTCCAAACTGATTGGTGGAAACACTCCCTGCCCAGCAGCTGGCCAATCAGCAGCTTTTATGGGGCCACTGGTTATGTCGAACCCTGCTCTCCAGCTTTATAATAACCACGCAGGGTGAAGCAGCTGGGAGCTGGAAGCAGCTGTCAACTTGTTGCATGACCTTCTACGATCATGTGATGGAAGCACAGCCTCCATCCAGGGAAACTTGTTGCCTGACAGCGGCCTGCTTTTTTCACACTGAGCCGCAGGCAAGGAGCTAAATTGGAGACGGGAGGAAGTAATCAGAAAGGATGTCCCTGCTGTCAGCTGGGGAGGACTGTTGCTCTGTGGGACCTGTTGAAAAATCTCAATGTGCTGACGGATGAGAGGAATCCCAGCTGTGCAGCTACAGCTAACGACTCAGCAGCTTACATATATATAAACAAAACTGCATTGACTGAGAGCTTTAATGCTCTCAGAAGCAAGTTTCTCTCTTTCGAGTATATGTTGTCTTTTCCAACTCTCCGTCCGCCTGAATCCCACCGAGGGAGGTGGAGAGTGCAAAGCTTGCATGACCCAAAGAGACACAGCAGACACACAGAAGGCTGAAAATCAGATCAACACAATGAGTCAGCCAAGAAATACCTCTGGGGGAACATTCACCTACCAGGTCACCAAAGTCCATCTAAGCAAAGTCGTAGAAACAAGTTAAAGTTGAACTCACTGTTCACATGAAGAACCATGAACCAGATTACAAAACATGACTTTTATGACACCAAAACTAACCACGAAGCATTATTATTATTAATAATAGTAAACAAGTGGACTGCTGTATTCCACTGTTTTTGATAGGATGATGTGTTGAATCCAGTTTGAATAATTCAGCCTTTAATGTTAACGGTGGTGTTTGTGTGAGTGGAGGACGCGAGTGTGTCGATGTGTGTTTGTACCTCCGTTCTGTAGACGAGCTGCAGCGTGGCGTCATCGTTCAGTCTGTGGATCTCCAGGAACGGATCCGATTTACTGAAGAAGTCCTAAAAGTACAAACGCAGAGTTCACTGCAAACACCAGAGACACAGTCGGGACATCCAGTCTGATCATGTTCATACTGGCTTTACATGCAGCGCCCCCTGGTGTTTGTCCACAGTCTGTTTCCAAACCAGCACAGACTGGATATAAAAGATGGACGTAGCCACCAGATGGTTTGTGGACATTTTGGATCCTTGAGTTTAGAGTTGTTGCTGTCACATGTTGGTTTATTGGAGCTAAAATGAGCACGAGGCTAACAATATCAGCTAACCATAGCTAGCTTAGTCAGCAAGCTGAATCCACGGTCATGGATCGGAAAGCTAAAGCTGCACATTATCTGTGTAATGTGATTACATTAACATGCTCCAGGGCACAACAACATTCAGACGTCTCAGTGTCGGGACCCATCTGTCAGGCAAAGAGGCCACGCCCACAATAATAAACAGGTAAGTTATAAAAACCTGGTTTGGTTTCAGTGAAGTTTTAATAAGTTTTTGTGATATTAGACGCTTTTGGTTCCTGTTTTCACTTCTTAGTTGTTGTTCTAGTGATGAGGTTCAGTTTTACCAATATCATTCTGATCAGTAGTGTTAGTGATAGATTGTGTTGGGATTTTCTGGTTATTCTGGTGTTTCTGTGTTTTCTGCCTCTGTCGTTGTGTTTGGTGTGCAGCTGTCTCTGCTTTACTTTGATAGTTGGCTTCCCCTGATGTCCTGTTTTGGATTGGACTTCCTGTATGTAATTATATTGATTATTTTCCCCTGTTCAAAAAAAAAAGAAATCACATTATGAATGTTTAAAGGTTTAAATAATCGTAATAATTAAAACTCCTTTGTCTGTTTTCCTCTGCGGAGTTTCTGTCTTCTGGATTTTTACTGACGTCTCCAGACTTGGATCAGTTTTTAAATGCGTCTTGTTTCTTTTCTTTGTTTTTAGTTTGCTTTAACATGAAACGTTTTAAAATCTGCTGACAGAGGTGATTGTGTTGCGTTATGAACGTAACCACTGAGTAATGCTTTCATTCAGTAAGTACAGAAAGCGGCAGCGACTCTCAGGCTTGTGATGTTTACCCTGTCGCTGTGATCATTACTTCACTGATGCTGTGGTTACACTCTGTGGCGTGGGTTTCAGAGCCCGCCATGCCTGAGACTCCTGCAGTGACTGATGACTCCCACTCATGTTCACGGTGGCTGTTTGAATGTTAGCCCTGTGAGCTCTGAGTACTGTAACCCCACACAATGCTATCAGGATGTGTCATTTCTCATTAATGCAAAACACTGATACATGCATCAAAAACTATTTATGTTTTTTACTTTTCATCATTTAACCTAAACTAAAAAGGTCTTCCTGTGACCGTGTGGTGTATGGGGAGACGCACTATAACTACTTAGAGTACACTTAGCTTTCCAAAGTTCTGTTTGTTGTTGTATTTATATTATGTACTTTGAAACGCTGCAGCTGAGCTGGTGCAGATGTTCTGCAAACTGCTGAAAAAGAAGCCAATACCTGCAGTTCCTCTAACGTCCACCAGAGGCTCCAGCAGTGAGTCCATCCCCATACTCCCCCATGTTTAAAAATTGCAGCAGAAGTAAACTTTATGGAGACTTTCCCCATTTATAACAGTTCGCAGAGATTGGTGAGGTCCTCCAACTTGATAATTCAGTCACTTTAATAGGAAGGTTTCCGCAGGTGGAGCCTCATCCAATCCTAGGATTACTTAAACTGGACATAATGTGTCCTGCAGGAGGCTTTTAATGTATTTATCTTACAAACATTATAATTCTTAAATCCTAAAATTTTGTATTTTGGAGTTGAATCTTATTCAGTGGTTTTATTTTTTAGTTATTTTGCACTAATTAGCGAAGCATCTGTGCGTTGCATCAATAAATAAATAAGCAGCTTGCTAATCAAGCTAACTAGCATTAGACGATAAATTCGCATGTCACTGAGGTAACGTCTGACATAAAAAAACAAACTAAACAGAGCTGCAGCCCAAACACTGCCCATGCCCTTCTTACCTTATTATAGAATTTAATTAAAATTCTATTTACAAAAAAAATCAACCAAACAAACAAACAAAAGAATTGAAAAGTGACATTTATTAAATTGTTGGACAAAATAAAGAGAAAGACATTCAGGAGGTAAGTGGGGGGTCCTGGTCCAGGTGCAGTTTTTACCTTATCATCCAGCTTCCTGGCGCTGAAGGAGAGCTCGATGTAGTCGTCGTTGCCCGTCAGCTCCTCTGCTGTGATCTAAAAGCACATTTTCCCTTTGATAAGAGCCTCATTATGAAGCCAGGGTGCAGCCATCAACTCAACAACAAACTCTGAATATTCAGATCAGACTCTGTGAGATCAAACGAGCCACCCTGCTCTGGGAGCTCCTCCAAAACAATGAGCAACTGTTAGCATCAAAGTCGAGGAAATGTAAAGCAAAAGGCTGAAAGTGCTCAGTCAGGCTAACGGGGAAAGTGCGCACGCTGCTGCAGATGAAAACGCAGCACGTGGAGAATCAGAAAAACAACGTTCTGGAGTCTAATGCTTACAGACACACAGGGAAACCTTTACAGGTTAAAGCTGCGACTTCCAGCATTTCCTGATGCGGGCAGCGTTGTCACTGTCCCGCTGCATAAACCCAGACGAAGTTATAAAAAAGTGTGGCTATACGGCCTGTTGTCATGGTAACGTGATGCTGCCACACCTGGGCGGCAGGTTTAGTGCAGAACAGCAGAAGGTTTCCGATGACAGCCGCTCTGCAGACGCAGCTTCTGCTTCTAAGAAGTGAAGCTAAGTGTACACATGCATTACTGCTAGTGACCAGCAGGGGGCGACTCCAATGACTGCAGCAACGTGTGACTGTATAACAGGCGTAGTAAGCCGTTTTCTCAGGAGTTTCAGTCATTAGTTTCAAATCCTCTTTATGCATAAAGCACCAACAGAGTTTCAGGGTCCGACTTTCTTTTCTTACACAATAATTTCATAGTTTGTGCACCGGAGTGACTCCAGCTCCTCGTTTAGCATACAGCTGATCAGAGGGTGGAGCCATGTGATGTCAGGCTCTCGGGGCTTTGTATTTTTGAATCCTGGTTTCATTGTTGTTTGACTGATGTGGAGTTGTTGAGTTTTGGCTTCCATTTTCAGACCTCTCACCCGTCTGTCCGTGCCTGCCTGTGTGCTACTTCCTGAGGAGTAAACTATGAAGTTTCACAGCTTTCTTTGTGTGAGCTGCTCTGAAACATCCAGTCAGTGATGATGCTGTCTCTGCTTCAGTCACATAAAAAGGCAGTTTGGCACTCATTCCTCTTCCTCTACAGAAAACGGATCATCTGAGCATCGACTGCTTCATCAGACGCTCTCAGAGGAACGGCTGAGATGAGCATAAAGTCTAACCTGGTGGAAGGCGGCACTCGTGCTGCACACAGTCCAGTTCACTGTTATTTATTTAGCAGCAGATCATACCAGCTGTCACCTCGAGGTGCTTTGCACTGTAAGGTGAAGAGAACATAACGTGCTCCAGACCAGGACATGTGTTCAGCATACGTTGCCATGGTGATTTAAAGAGCCGCACGTCCCTGACACTCCATTGCTCTCCAACACAGGTTGAAGGTTACGTTGTCTTTCCTGTTTTCCCATCCTTACCGACCACCTGCTCCACCTCTGCTGTCTTCACCTGTCTGAGCTGCTGCTGCTTTCTCTGCTCTGCTGGGTTTTGTGGATTTGTTCAGTTTTGAATGAGCCAATAAACAGCTCGCCTTCATTTTTACTTGGGCTCATTTCCTGTACTCCACACCAACACTGACATCATGTTCTGGACTGGTTAGTGAAACAGGAAGTGCATATTTTGCATGTCAGGACATAAGACGTCCTTACATGTCTTAGGGCAATAAAAAATAACCAACACATGACACATTGTAACATTTTTTAACAAAAGTTAAGTCAAAATGCAGAAACACTGTGAAAAACTAAGCACAGGCTCCCTGCAGCCAGGCAGAGGGACTTAACTTAAGTGTTCCTCTGTCAGTGTGAGCTCCTCTGTAAATGTTTGTTGGTCTGAATCATTCGGATGTGTTAACAGTTCCAAGGAGGACAGACTTTAGCGATGATCTCAGAGAAGCAGATGTTGATGCCCGTCCATGTGGGAACGCTTAGAAAGCCAAGTATTTGAAGTTAACGTGCCAGACGTCTGAGGAGTGGACATCACAGCAAATTCACCCCGAGGTCAAAACACACAATGCTCAAAACAAACAGACGTTTTTGCATCTTAGTGGGGACATCGGACATCTACATACTGCTTTCCTTAGTCTGTGTCTCTCTGCTACTTTTAGCAGTTTGTGGAAAATTCTGACGCGAGTGTTGAGCTTCTGCCAGGATAAACAGACGTGAGGAGAGCAGTTTGTCTGAAAGCATCACTACAGTTCCTGAGCAGCTGCACCTCAGCAGCTTCTAGCTGGATAAAGCACGGCGCAGCTCGAGCACAGCCAGCAATGCAGCGTGCATTCTGACCGTCAGCGTAAGTCAAATCCAGCTGTAAACATGAAAAAGGCCCAACAACATAATCCCTGCAAAATTCATTAAGACGACATATTACGAGGCAGATAAACAAACAGCTGAGCAAATTGAACCCACAGACTGAAAGCATCACAGCTCATTTCCTGGGCAGGGTGAAATATGTTGTTTGACTAATGAGGAAGAGATGCATTTATAGACCAACATCAGGCTAACAAGGCCTCCAATCAACTGAATAACTCACCAGTCCTGATAAAACCAGAGATCTCAAACCTGATGAACGTTTATCATAAACGTCGGTTTCCTTTTACATGGTGACGGATGGCATTCAGACAACAGCTGATCACAGATCACACGTGGAGAGATGTCACATCGCTACACACATGCAAACAACACAAACACACCGTTTATCTTCATGAAAACACAGAGTTCATCTGCAGACGGAAAGAAGAGGAAACAGGGGAAGAGGATAGGAGGGGGAAAAGGAGACAGGACAGAAGGGGACAGGATCAAAAGGAGGGAGGGGCGAAGGAAACGCAACAAAAGCTTTAATTTTCTGTAACTGCAGCTTCTTCCTGCACTGAAATCCCTTTGAAATAAATCCCCATGAAGCATTTCATGTGTGCACAGAGGTGAAGAGGAACATCAGAGGGGGATTTTCCAGCTGTGAATTTGGGGATAAATAAAGGAGCAAATCTGTGTGAGGAGCAGACGCCGGCCGTCCTCGGTCCAGCTGAGAGGATCCCTGCTATCAGAGCTGCGACCAGAACACCAATGAAAATCCCCGTCTGATGGAGGCTTTAATGTCTGGCAGTCACGAAGTGTAAACGGCACAGAAACAAACTTTAAATTCACAGAGAGGAAAGAGCTGACAGAGAAAAACCCCGTGAGAGGAGGAGGAGACGTATGGGCTCAAAATGTGGTCATAAATATTTTGTACTTGTAAATCAGTTTCGTATGTGTGAAAAGAATTTGTGTGTGGACTTAGCCAAAAAAAACCCTGCAAGTTACAAGTACGAATTTTGACCCTATTTTTCTTCCTTTCATCTGATTGGTCAATGTCATGTCAATCACAAATGTAACGATCTGCTGGGCTCTGGGTTTTTGCAGCAGCTCTACCTGCACTAGATGCACCTGTAGTTTCTATCTCTGACTTCGTCCTCTACAAGAGTTAGTTTTTTTTGCTGGTTCTTCAAATGTTCAATAAAAACATCTATGCTAATTCATAACGAAGAAAGCTTTGTAATGAAGGCTACGTCCACACGTACCCGGGTATTTTTGAAAGCGCAGATTTTTCTATGCGTTTGCACCTTCCGTCCGCACGTAAACGGTGTTTTTGGTCACTGAAAACTGAGATTTTTAAAAACTCCGGCCAGGGTGGATATTTTTGAAAACTCAGTTTTTGCGTTTACGTGTGGACGAGAAAAACGGAAAAAAACGCAGCGTCAAAGGTGTGCGCATTTTTTGACGTCACACTGTGCGCCACGTTATTGTTTCGGTGAAATTAATTTCTACAATACTGTTAATTCTACTCTCTGCAGTGTTTAAATGCTTACATATACACACAGTTACTGTCCCTCCACACAGACGACTCGGTTCTGCTTCTATGCCCCAGCTTTGTTTACTTTTTCCCACCGAGGCTTCTAGACTTCTGATTGGCCAACATTTCTACACGGTTAGGAATCTAGCGCCACCTGCTGCTTTGGCATGTTCATAGCAGCGTTTTCCTTCATTTCTGCCTTTATGTGTGGACGGGATTATTTTTTACAACGAAAACGGAAAATCTCCGTTTTCAAAAATACCCGTGTACGTGTGGACGTAGCCGAAGACTGTCATTTCCAAAACACTGTATTAGTATTAAACACGTAGTCCTGTGACATAAAAATCACCAAACTCGGACGACCACAGACTGTTTTCCTTCGTGGTGATGAAGGAAAACGCTGGGCTGGCATTTATTCCCTTCAAAGACCTGCAGTTCAAAAAAGCGCCCCTCCGACAGCCAAACCTATCTGTTCTCTGATTGGATTGTTACATTTGTGATTGACATGACATTGACCAATCAGATGAAAGGAAGAAAAATAGGGTCAAAATTCATACTTGTAACTTGCAGGGTTTTTGGCTAAGTCCACACACAAATCTTTTTTACACAGACAAAACCAATTTACAAGTACAAAATATTTATGACCACATTTTGAGCCCATAGAGACGCTACAGAAGCAACAGGGAGGAGGAGAGGGCGGGGCTCACCGTGATGATGGCTTTCCCCACCGTGCCTCCAGGTCTGAGCAGAGCTTTGGACAGTTTCCTCTGGGAGATGATCTGTGCGCACACACACACACACACACAGTGTTAATACACACAGCTACTTCTGTACATACATGGTTGGTTTTCAGCAGGAAGCTGTCTGACAAAGAAAATTGTGACATTTCTTGTAAATTAAGACATTTTTGTGGAGTGGACCACCCATAACTTTGTTGTACATATACAATGACAATAAAGGGCTATTCTATTCCATTCTATTCTATTCTATTGTAAATCTGCTGTGGATCATCTGCCACCAGGCTGCTTAGCAGATTAAAGGTCCCACATCTCCCCACTTTAAACGCTACAGGCAGCACGCCCTCCATCAGCACTCAGGACTCTTAAATCCTCGCCCGTCCCTGCAGAGTCACACTTCTTCAGGCTCGCCGTGGTTCCTCCCGCTCGGGTCAAACAGTTTGTTTGTACCGTCACCTGTTGAAGCTCGGGTGGTGACCGAGCTGCTGAGGCTCTGTCACGGACCCGGTTCCGGGGACTCGGGGTCCGTGAGCAGTGTGGACTATAATTATTATCAGTAGTATTATTATTATTTTGTGATGTGTGTGTCTTCTGCACAATGCTGACATGTCTGTGTTCCACTTATTGCATGTGTAGGCAGGGTGTGTGTGTGTATTTGTGTGTGTCTGCGGGTGTGGCTGTTGGATGGATGACACCTGAAGTCCCTGCCACACACCTGCTGCTGATCAGGGCTCGTCGGGGAGCTTAGGAGAGCGTTGGCGCTCCCACTGACGCGGGATCATTGCGTTACATCCCACGTTAGCGTGTGTCAGTGTACGGTAGTGCAGCTCGTGTATGCCCGTGGGGTCAGTGTTGACGGCTGCTTCTGCTGTTTTCCTGCAGGTGGAACCAGAAGGACGGCACGCACAGGGTGTGCAGGAACACGACAGCAGGGAGCACGAGCACTGACGTCGGAGGGGAGCACACGCGGGAGTCTAGGGAGCAACGGGGATTTAGTGTGCATCTGTTATTTACCTCACTGTAAAACACACTGTCTTCACTAAAGAGTCCAGCTTCCGGGTCCTTCTTCCCCACATCCCCACATGACATGCTCAGCTGAGGTCTGCTGGGTTCTCCGGAGCCTTCAAAACAGGGTCACCAATCCCAGTCCACGAGGGCCGGTGTCCTGCAGGTTTTAGATGTGTGCTGGATCCACCACCGCTGATTTAATGGCTAAATTACCTTCTCAAGATGTTAAGTTCTCCAGAGGCCTGGTAATGAACTAATCGTTTGCTTCAGGTGTGTTGGCCCAGGGTCAGATCTAAGACCTGCAGGGACACCGGCCGTCGTGGACTTTTTTCAATTCTTTTTGAATTTTGTCTTTTGTGTGTCTCACCTGCTCGTTTTTAAAGCTTTGTACTCTTCGTGCTGGATCTGATTTTCTTGCAGCTTTTAGGCAATGATCAGTTTTCCTTTTTTCAGGATTTTCCGGGACATGCCAAGCTGTTAACATATTCTTTAATGTGTTTAAATACTGCTCCTGAACCATGTTCCCACTTCAGTTCCAGCATGAAAACCTCTCCTGCTGTTAAAAATCAAACCTGTGCTATCAGCAGGATAAAAAAGAAGCTGTTTTACTTCATTACGGAGTGAAATCTCGCCCCTCTGCCGCCTCGTGTGCCAGAACTGCTTCTTCCAGGCCCGTTAAAAACCTGCGGTGCTCCGTCAGCCATCTGGCTGCTGAACGAGCTGGCAGAACTGACGCTGCTGGCAGAAACAAAGACGATGGTGAGGAGGAGGCTTTTCCTGACTTTCCGCAGTCATCCGAGCTGATTGTTTCATCACCCACTTGGCTCCTTCTCCTCATCATCTTCTTCAGATAAGTGTGTTAAAACTCTTCCAACACATTTTTACTTCCCTGCAGGAAACTGAAAACAGTCGGAAGGAAATCCACAATGAGGCTCAGCTGACAGACTTCCCAACTTCAGTTTTTAATGAGACCAACAGCAGGTGGAAAATCTGTCTGTTCATCGGATTCTTTAGCTCTTAACAAAACACCAAACAACACGTAGATTCCCTTGGACTGCATTATGTGTGGATTTATCTTTTCATTATAGCGCAGACTGAATTTAGGTGATTTTAATAAGAGATGCTGCGTCTGGAGCCCGACTCCAACGTTTTTCTCGAGCTGAAAACTTTGTTTCAGCACAAACTTTGGTAATGACAGCAGATGGCTGCCTGTTGCCACTCTGCTATCTGACTGGCATTTACTCACAGTTGGCAGAACTTCACTTAGAAACAAAGCGAAGCTGCAGTCTCTGTGAGCATTTAGTCAGGCTGAAAACGTCTGCGATCAGGTCGGCGAGCTAATTTCTGTGTTTTCCTTGAGCCACATTTAAAACAGACGTTTCAATGAAACGTGAAATTATTCCTGTTGATTTGATTCGTTTCGTGACACCTGAGCTCACTCCCACAAGCCGTCCCTCAGCAGTCTCAAACAGTAGCTCGTGCCAGGTTAGACTAATCACAAAGTTCAACAGCTCAGACGCCGACACAGACTCCACAGAGTCGAGCAAACAGAAATGACGGCAGGATTTTGTGAGCTGCAAAGTGAACAAGCGAGCTAAGTCCACCACCTGTCAATAAGCCTCCAATAACACCAGAAAAAGTTGCCAGATCTGTTGCTAGTCGCTTTTTAGAAAAAATGTCGCTCAAAGGGTCTGAAAACTCGCTAAATATAGCGACAAAGTTGCTAAGTCGGCAACACTGGAAGACACTCTGAACCACAGACAAATGAGTGGAAGCATTCTGCTTCAAGGCCACCAGGGGGCGAAACCTGTGGTTGAACAAAGACTCCCCGGTCTATGGAAGACAACGGGAAAACGTTCTTGCCTAGACCAGTGTTTCCCACCCTTTTGGAGCCACGGCACATATTTCCCATTAGAAAAATCGCACGGCACACCACCAAACAAAAATGTCACAAAAAGCATATTGATACTTTTCCCAGCGAAACAGGTGTAGTGGAAAGCGCTCGGTTTGTCCCCAGTGTACCTTTTTTGCTTTCTTCTGACCATTACTCATGCTAGAGCCTTCAGGATCGGCGTTTCACCTAATCAGGTGGAACCAGACAATCTTCCACGGCACACTGGATCATTTCAGTGGTTGGGAAACACTGGTCTAGACCAGATCAGTCAACACCTTCCTGATGAGTTTCGGGGCTCAGTCACTCATTTCAGGTGAATTATCCTGCATATGTAACCTGCTTCCTCACAGCCGCTCACCACATAAGATTTCAGCTCACAAGTGGGTGACGCTGCACTGACTTCATCCATCTATGGCTTGAACATAGACGTCCGTCTGTTGACGATCCTCATTCCAGGTACTAGATCCTTGTTTGGGTAAAAATACGTTCCTTCAACCTTCAGGCAACAACCAGTGAAATAACTGCTGGCAATGTAAATCTCCAGGTTCTCAACTTGGATGCAAACAACTGAAGTGACAGCCAATTAGAGGGAAGGATACTGCTGTGATTGACACATGAGGGTTACCTAGGCCAGCGGTCTCCAACCTTTTTTGCGCCACGGACCAGTTCATGCCCGACAATATTTTCACGGACCGGCCTTTAAGGTGTCGCGGATAAATACAACAAAATAAAACTGGTACCAAAAAATAGAAGATTTATTCATAACACACATGAAAAGACCCAGGAAAACCGAGTTAACGATAAAGACGATAACAAAATAACGCTGGAAACCGATAAAAACCCTGAAAACCAGACATTTCACACCTGAGCCTCAACTCTCGCGGCCTGGTACCAAACGACTCACGGACCGGTACCAGGCCGGGGCCCAGGGGTTGGGGACCGCTGACCTAGGCAACCAGAGCCTGGAATTTCCTCTAGCAACCGATGTACAGAGGGAATGTTGTATGTCTGGAATGGGCTTAACTCTGAACACTGACAGATGATGCTTACCCATCAGGCACTGGGCTTTTACAGGCATCCATGTGACGAGCTGTTACACATTCAGTGTTTTGTCTTTTTCTTTGAGCTATTTTTTCTTTTTCCATCCATCTATCAGTGAAGATTATTGGCACCAAACCCCCAAATGTGCACTTAAAAAAAACCTGCTGTAATATTGAGCTTTTTTACATGGGAGACACTTTTGGTGCCTCTAGTGGACACAAGAGGAACTGCAGATTAAGTTCAAACATGAAATTAGAAGTTCAGATTTTCAGGTGTAGTTTGTAGTGAAAACGTTCTGAAAAAAACAGGATTATGATTCTCAGCCTCGTCAGCTGCTGCTCGGTTAGCAAACACACACACGTGTGTCATGTGGAGAGGCTGAAAACTCATTTTGTGTCTCAGGCAGACAAATGATGATTTTTATCAAGTCAGATTTTTATAAATGTTGTGAGAGCGTGCATGAACCGGTCATTCTTCAGTGAGCGACACACACACACAAATGTGTTTTATTCCCACTTTATTGTGTCTGCTGCACGCAGGCTGTAATTGAGTCTCTGAAAAGCTGCTGGCTGACAAAAACACGGCAAACAATTAGCTTTTCATCGAGAAAAGAAAAGAAGCCCGAAGAGAAGCTCAGGCTTCTGTTTACCGATGTTTTTCTGAAGTGCTGATCTATTAGCAGAAGCTTTGGAAGTCTGTCGGTGTTACAAACTTCACTGGGAACAAAAAGAGCCGTTCAGACCTTCAGCTGAAGTGAGGCTGATGACTGACAGCTTCCTAATGTTTACCTGTGAAAGCACACACACACACGGCAGGCGTCTTCTGGCAGATCTCAGTCTCGCTCTTCAGTTTCGTGACACTCAGGCTCATTTATTCCTGTTTACTTGTTTTCATTGGCTCTCAGGTATTTGTCAGGTGTGTGGAAAAATAGAAACTTCAGTTTTCATTCAACTGTTTCAGAGAAGTTTCTTAAATGGAAGTAAGATCGTCTGACTGGAGGCTTGAAGTTAAATAAAGACCATAAATAATAAAGAAGGAACTGTGACTCACCTGTCCCAGCGTGCACTCCACCGATCCCAGGAAGATCGCCTCCTTCAGGCCGTTGTGGCTGCTGTTGATGTCGTACAGCTCGAAGCGCAGACGCTGCACCTCTTCAAAATAAAAGTCCAGCGTGAAAACCTTTGAGTAGGTAGGGTTGACGCAGCTGCGGATCACCTCCGTCCGATCCACCTGCAGGACACCAAAGGACGAAATAACGTGAGTTATTGCTCGATGGCTTGCACCTGCACGTCAACTGTAAATACTACATGAACATGAGCGGTATGAAAGCTAATCCAAGGTGCGACTTTTCATTCTTTCATTCCTGTCGTGCACAAATATGTGTGATTATTAATTTTCCAGAGTCATGAGGAATCATGACTGCATTACATCGGTTTTTTAGAACACTTGCAGGTGCAGCAGAAGCAGCATCGTGTAGAAGTCTGAAGGACTCCAGCAACCATCAAAGGTAAGCGCGTCTTCACAGCGAAAGAGCCACAGATCAGAAGCATGTTCAGGTTCAGACTCTAAATGTTGAGTCCCTCTTTATCGCCCGCGGCGTCTCTGGGAGAAATTTTAGCAAAAACAGCCTGAACTCTGGAGTCATCGTGGCTCAGCATCCAGCCCGTCAGCCTGAGTTTGCAGTCGGAGACGTTGTCTGCTTTCTAAATCAAGTTGAAGGTCATAGTTTTCACACGTTGGGGGAGTCAGAGGGACTAACCTGGGCTAACAGGGAGCATTTCACCCGGTGCAGTCCCACATCACTGCATCTAGTGATGATTTTGAAGGGCAGGCTTTGTTGGCACAGTCTCAGAATTTCTTCTTTTTCTCAATCTTTGTTTTAAACTTTAACATTATTTTATTACTTAATTATTTTTCTGTGTAAATTACATCAATGAAAACTTTTTTTGGTTAAATAAATGTAAACTCAAATGAGGGTTGGTTTTTGTTTTCTTTTTAATGTTTTTATCTAAAAGAGGATAAAGTGAAGCTCACTTCTGTCTGACCTGTGAAAACATCCTGAACTTTTCCGTCAGTAAGTGCTGATGTTATGATGTAGCTGCTAGAAAAGCTTCTCTGTCTCGTAGGAAGTGAAGGCCAGTCTCCAGTACTGCAATCTTCTGCAGGAGGCTGTGGTAGTCATCTGTGGAGAGGGAAGACATCTTGTTGCTAGTTAGCCTAGCGGTTAGCACCTTTCCAGGCTATTGAGGCTGTTTGGTGCCCAGACGCTGTAATCAGGCTTCAGCTGTGTGTAGGCCACAGACACACGGAGCGCTGAGGACAAGGTAACTATAAAAATGTTGCTGTTTCTGTTAAGAACGCTTTAGTCCTAATGATCTATAAGTGTCCAGAAGCTCTCGCAGGTAAGCTCACACGGAAAAAAGGGAAAAAAATCAGCATGAAAATCAATAAAAGAAGCAAAGCATTTAAAGGGCAAAGAGACGAAGCGTCCACACTCACAAAAGGGGGAGGAGCATTTTAGAGGCCTGACTTCAGTTCAGGAGACGAGGCTTTAGGTGATGATGGTCCTGAGTCAGGTGACCCAGTGTTGATGTTTGGATTCTGTGATTTTGTGCTTTTCTGGTGGTTTAGCTTTTTGTATTTTCTGGCTCTGAGTTCTTCAGTGCTTTGTGATTTCTAGTAGTGATGGTGAGATGAAGCCTCATGATGAACTGAAGCTTCCCATCCAACTGGTCGACTCATGGTTCGAAGCATTGTGATGATTCATTTGCTCTACTGCGCCATCAAGTGGACAATTCAAGTGAAACGGGCTCAATGATTATAATGATGTGATGAGTAAACCGCTAAACTGAATAAATAAAATGTTTTTCATGGTTATTTATCCCGAATATTGTCTCAGTATGTCTGATACAAAAGAGAAAGTGGAAACTATCAGTACACAGTTTTTGGGATGATTGTGTAACTGCGTAATCATGCTTATGTACATCTCAATGATGACACAAACTAGTGTGTGGCACTTCAAGTTGAATGAATAAAGGAATTACTATTGTTCATGACACCAATAACTGAACTCTAAATATTAGTTATATTTAATATTATACTAATTTTATATTATATTAATTTAATTAATGTTTGTGTATAATAAATTGGCAGCTTAACACAGGAATGTACATGGAAACAAAAAGGGAGGGAGTTGTGGTGTGAATGTGCTTGTGACTTTATAACAGTGCTCATGACACTAGGGTAAAGTTTTCATTTGTTTTTATTCAAAAATAGCAGCTTTCCCACAGTGCTGGGCTTAAGACGGTTCCTCTTTTTTGAGAGGATTTCTCCTGCTTTTGAAAATATCCTCTCACAGGGCACAGATGAAGCAGGGGTTGCAAGAAAAACCACAGCAAGTTTATACAAGTTTGGATAAAGAAATTTGTGTCCAGTACTCCAGTAGCTATGTAACACGTACGTAATCCAATTCCACAACACGATGTGATGGGGAATCAGCTGTGTTTTGCTGCCCATTTTATTTCGAATCTGGCGCGAACCGGTGAACCAGTTCCCGAATCAGTCACGTGGTACGGACTGCCCGCGAGGCCTCGAACGTCACTGCATACGTAATCAACGCAAGCCTCGATACGCGCTTCAGAAAAACGCCCCCGCGATTACCCGACGCGCGATTCGAAGCTTCGACACACAGGACACATCACTAATTTCTAGTTCGTAGGTTTTGTTCCATGTTTAGTGTGTCGTGTCTCTAATGTAGGTTTGGTTCTGTCTTCATGTTTGTTCCGTGTCCCACGCTCAGTCGTGTCTCCATGTCGTAGTTTGTTAGTCTTGTCTCTGTGCTCCCTCTGTTCCTTATGTTCTGTCAATTTCAGTGTCAGCCTCTGGTTTCCTGTTTTATTTTGATAGTTCTGTGTGAGTATATTCAGTTTTAGGTCCTCCTCGTCTCGTTGTGTCAGATTAGTCCCAGCTGTGTTTCCCTCGTGTATTTAAGCGTGTTTGTGTTTTCCTCTGTCTGTTGTCACGTCGTTAACCATCGCGGCTGAGTGTTTCCTTTGTGTTCCCAGTAATTTCCCAATGTTCTGTTCCTGGTTTGTTTTCTAGTTCCCAGTTCAGTTTGTTGTATTCATCGCTCGAGTTTTTCCAGCGATGAAGCTGTTTTGAGTTTCCTCTCTGTGTATGAGTCCTGGGTTTGGGTCCTACATCCTTCCTGCCACACAGCTGAGGGGAGGTGAAGGAGGAGAACGACATGGTGAAACTGTACACGTACAAATGTTAAATGGTCACCGTTTAAAAGAGCTACTTGTGATCTTTAAATCTAAGAGTACATATGATGTGAAGGGCAAGATGGCGGCTTCCACAAACTCTCATCACTTCTATGTATTTTCAATGGACTCAGTCTGTTTTTATCAGCACACATCAATTTGTGGGGAGATGTACGTCCACAGTAATCAGTGTACGAGTACAATATACGTCATTTTTTCTCCTACTGACTCACACAGTCAGTGTGTGACTGACTGTGTGAGTCCACACTCCCCCTGGTGTAAAACGTGCAGCTCTAAGGACCACAGTGTGAGATCTGATCCATAAGTCAGAGCAGGAAAGCGATTGTGGTCAGGAAGTGATGAAGTCTTAAATTAGCAGCGAGCTGCTGAGAAGCTGCGTGCAGTCGAAGTCCTCGTCCAACAGTCAGAGTCATCCTCGTCTCCTCGTTATAAGGGACAGATGGTGAATCAGCTGAAAAGAAATCCAGCGTGGAGCGTGAGAGGAAACCCGACGTCCTGCGAGTGTCTGAGAACGAGTGTAAGAGCTCCGCTGGCTCCGAAACATCTGAAAGCAGGAAATCATCCCACAGGTTCGCTCAGCAGTTTGATGTGAAAACAAAAGGTCCTGAAGATCTGCAGTCTCGGCGTCTCTCATTAGTCAGAAACAGAAGCGTTCAAGCATCCGTCAAGGCTTTTTTGTTTCCTCTGTAAAACAAATGAGCAGTTTATGATAAAGAGAAGATGTCAGCACGAAGCTGAAGGTCCCGCTCTGATCATAAATTCAGCTGCTGCACGTTTCACTGCAAAGAGTCTGAACTGTGAGAGATGAAATCTGAATTTGTTTCAGGGAGAAAAACTGAAGACAAGCGTTTCATACCTGCACCTGCAGCACTGTCTAATACATGGAAGCCAATAAATGTTTAATTTTCCACACGTGCCCATGAGCAAGGCTTTGGACGCTGCCAAGCGAGCCACCAAAGCTGCGACAGCAACCCTGAAGGACCGAGTTCTGGACTGGACCGGGCTGGACTCCAAGCTGAAACCTGGAACAACGGGACCAGAACAGACCCCGCCCCCCTCCCAGAGCTGAGACCGAGCAACACTGGGAGAACATCCGGGTCGAGGAGGCGTCCCACAACACCAAGAGACTGAATAAGCACAGACCACAAGAACCCGTCCTCACTGCAGAACCTGAAACATGCAAACGTGACCCTGGTGTCTGGAGACTCGGTGGTTTGTGCTGCATTTATCTGCATTCTGTGATTTACTGGGTTCATGTCCTTTAGCCATTGTTTAGTGTTTTTTGCTCTTCAGGTTTTGTTATTGCGCCTCCTTTGTGTCCCTTGTGTTACGTCTAGTCGTCGTTGCCTCTGTGTTCATGTGTTTCCTGTTTTACTTTGACAGTCTGCGTCCCGTGTCAGTGTATTCGGTTTTGCTTCCTCCCGGTCTCGTCATGTCTTATTGTTCACAGCTGTGTTCCCTCCGTTCCTCCATCTTCCTCCGTGCTGCCTCTGCATTTCCTGGTTTCTCAGTCCTTGCTTCTGGTCTTCGTCCTCAGGTTATGTGTTATGCTTAGTTTTCCCCAGTCTGGGCTTTTGTTAGTTCTCTCACTTCCTCCTGTTTGCAGTGTTTTGCCAGAAATAAAGGCTCACTTTTCGTTATCATCCACCCTCGTCTCTGTGGCTGCATTTGGGTCCACATTCTCCTCACGCCATGGCGTCTGCGTCAGCAGACGGAAACAGAACAACACGGGACAGAACGCGAAGGATGTTCAAACCTTCAAACTGCTCTCCTCTCACACATCATCTCATCCATGAAGCTCATCTGGAAGCTGAGGGGCGGGCACTTCCTGAGAGACTTCCTTTTTTTCTTTATTAAGTGTAGTCATATTATACAGTAATACTCAGATTACCACATATTACCGTTCTGTCCAGATACGGTCTGTGTGTGAATATGAATGACATATGATGAGGATATAAAACTCAACAAAAAGAAACACACACATCATCATCATCATCATTAAACTCATCATTGGTTCCTTTTAGTTCATATTTAATTTCCCAAACCTCAAATGTCACATCCCTGGGCCACCTGAGGGGGACTCAGGACGTTCCAGTTTACAGAAATAAGATGAAGAGCGAGAGAAACGGCGTTATAGATAATTATTGAGCAGGTAGCATTTGAAGCTCTCACAGTAATGACGGCAGTCAGAGGATCCGACTAAAAGCCAGAATGCACTGAGCACTGAGCGTGAGCACAACAGGAGGATTGAAGCTGATTCATGAGTTCACTTTAGTGTAATGGAGGCGATGCACAGCTAGTGTCAGCATCCATCTGAAAGGGTCTGCTGATGAGGCAACATCTCACAAATGAATCCATAAATCTGGGAAATGATGTCCTTATTATCTACACTGTGTGTGTTTGTGTGTGTGTGTGTGTGTGTGTGTGTGTGTGTGTGTGTGTGTGTAAGTAAATTTCCCTGGTAGTTATTCAAAGGATGCAAATATGCCAAAGAACAAATCCCTGATCAGATGGATGCCACTCCTGTGCCATGCCTGCGAGGCCGCGTCCGTTCCAGTAAAATGTTATTAATATAACAGATAAAACTCACAAAGTGATTCACAACAACAACAAGGCTAAAAATATAAACACCGAGTGTTGAACGAGTTTAGCTGCTTTTTAAAAGAGTCCACGGAGCTGAGGTGCAGTTCCAGAGCCTGGGGTGTCGTCAGGCCCCAAAATGTTTGTTTTCTTAGAAAGCACCAATCAAAGCAGAAATACTGTGTGACATCATTCATGAGTCACAATCACCGTCATGGATACGCTGGCTTCTGCTGGGATGGTGTTGCTGCAAAGCGCGGTGATGGAAGCGCTCTGCGCTCGCTTCCTGAACCACAACCACGTGTGAAGAGTGCGGAAAACCGAAGCTCGAGCAAAGTCCAGCACGCCGTCACTGTCACTGATGTGCACGCACAGGAAATCATTTTTCAAATCTGAACTTTTACCTTCTCTTTATATTCTTACATGCTGCCATTTTTTCAAACATTTCAAGTTGCTGTACATCAATACAACCGTTACAGCCCAGATTTGAATCATATGTTTGCATTAAGTCCAGAGTAACTACATAAACTGCAATAAAAATTAAAATCGTTTTTGGTTTGTTCTTTTATTTTACACATATTTGTAGTTACAGAAATGTCAGAGGTAGCTGCCTCCACCAGCGTGTGAATGTGAGAGTGAATGAATAGTGGAACTGTACAGCGCTTTGAGGGTCTCGAAAAGCTCTATAAATGCAATCCATCATCATCATCATCATCATCATCATCATTATTATCATTGTTGTTGTTGTTATTATTATTGTTATTGTTGTTATTATTGTTGTTATTGTTGTTGTTGTTGTTGTCGTTGTTGTCGTTGTCATCGTTGTTGTTATTATTATTATTGTTATTATTATTATTATCATTGCTATTGTTGTTGTTGTTGTTATTATTATTGTTATTATTATTATTGTCGTTGTTGTTGTTATTATTGTATTATTATTGTTATTGTTGTCGTTGTTGTTATTATTATTGTATTATTATTGTTATTGTTGTCGTTGTTGTTATTATTATTATTATTATTATTATTGTTGTTGTTATTATTATTGTTATTCCTCAAAACTGTAAATGCAAAAAAGTTGCACAAAATAATTTCCAACCACAGGAAATTTATTTTGAGTGTCTTCATAGTTTCATTTTTGAGTGACGTCACTTCCACTTTTGGCAGGTAATGGCGGACGTGTGCGAGTCTGCACTGATGTTTATTCAATTCAATTCAATTTTATTTATATAGCGCCAAATCACAACAAAAGTCGCCTCAAGGCGCTTCATAGATACAGAGAAAAACCCAACAATCATATGAGCCCCTATGAGCACTTTGGCGACAGTGGGAAGGAAAAACTCTCTTTTAACAGGAAGAAACCTCCAGCAGAACCAGGCTCAGGGAGGGGCGGGGCCATCTGCTGTGATTGGTTGGGGCCAATCGTTATTCCAACGTAGGAAGTGCTATGAGCAGCTGATCAGATCAGCAAAGTGCGTTTCTGGATTATAATGTTTTTGTTGTTGTCAGTGCTTTAATTATTGCGCTAGCTTATGTGGTTGCAATTCTACCGGGATTTAAAACTAGTTATGTGCTTAAAAGGGTTGATGGTATCTTTAATGTGTTCAGCCTCAAAAATAAAGTCAGGAGCAGATTAGAAAAGAAGACAGGAAAACAGAAAGTACGTGAGCACTGAAGCTGAGCAGACCTGTTCCATCTACCTGTCGTTCCTCTTTCAGCTGCTCAAAGTTAAAGTGAAAATAACATTTTTCCCACTGATCTGAGGTCAAAAATGAGGCAGAGCTCAGATCAGTTACACGAATATTAATAAACACACCTGTAGATCCTCACAAAAAACACATCTAACAAATGACTCGGTCGTCCAGGTGAAGACAAAACTGAAGTAAATCTGTTGAGCCAATCAGAGAGCTGCTTCAGCAGAAACGCCACGGTTACACTTTTTCTTCTCATTAATGTGAAGCTGCAAACACACAAAAGCTTCTGGAGAAAATCGACCAAATCGAGCCAAAAGTCAAAGGCAGAGACTTCAGCACCAACTATGAAAGCAGCATTTCGCTTCTTTGGGTTTCCAGGAGACAAACTCATGTTTCTGTTGTTTCCACATGTTCATCACGTCGGCGCTGACTCGTCTGCTGAGGATCACACACAGAGCAGGTCAGACTCACAGGAGAGACGATGAGCAAATTCTGCTTCACATCCGACGACGACGATGATGATGGCGGAGACCCTGATTGACCCAGGCGCTGTGTTAGTCGACAGACAGGCTGCAGCAGCCTGAGCAGCTCACCTGTAACAGAGCCTCAGAGCAGAGATCCTGCAGCGGGACGATGAGCCCAAACATCACATCCAGGTCATTATCCTCAGGTACACCTGACAGCCTGTCACAATCAGGGGGCTGACTGTGTGCAGAGGGAAAGATGGACCCAAATGCAGATGAAACAAAACGTGACTTGGATAACCACAAACGAGCCAAATAACTGCAAACAAAAGGCAAAACTAACAATAAACTAAACCGGGAGCTGAATTAAATAAAAACAACAGGACCTGACATGAGAAAACTTGACACAAACTCTTGGCCTGAAAACAAAGCAGACGATCTGACAATGACACACTGAAAACAGAGGAACACACGAACAGCTGACTGACATGAGCCCAGTGACAGCACAGGGGAAGTGAAACTAAATACACGAGAATCCTTCAAAATAAAACAGGAAACACTGAAACTAGACATGACAACACAAGCTTAGTAGACCTAACACGCGATAAACGACACAAGAACCCAAACACAGAAACCAAGGAAACAATAAATAATGACTGCCTTTAACCTCAAGTAAAAGCTAAACAGGAACGACACATGAACTAATCACAAATCTAAAATGAGACGAATACAAAATGTACTGAGACCCAGCCTGTGACACGCCTCAGTGTGTCAGCGCCATTAACTTATTTTATTTCCACCAAAACATTAAATCAAACTTCTTGTGGCACTCGCTAACATCGTCAGCCTGCCCCAAGAGTCTGAACTGTAGGGGGCAGTAAAGGGAGAAGAAAACCACAAAGGAAGAAATTGACCACAAATAACAGACTGAACGCCTCGTGCTTGTTAAAGAAAGCATCAGGAGCAAAACCTTTTCCTCTGGTCCTCCAGGTGAGTCTCAGATCACCTGTTCAACTATCACTTTAAGCATCTCAGTGAGAGAGTGTGGCGGTGATGTCATGGTGGGCCTCCCCACGGCTGCAGGTACGACCCGCACCTGCTAACGAAGTCACCAAAACAAACACACCTGTCAATTTCTTTGAGCCGTTTTTCACTTTGACCGACGGCCCGAGTGAATCTGCCTCAAACGGACCAGACGGGCTACACAGACCTCGTGTTTGACAACCCTGATCTAAATGCTTTAAACCTGATGTCCACACACACAGCTTGTACTTATATGATCCCAGGAACCACATGCACTGCATTTGTGTTTAGATAAGATGGAGAGGTTTGTCACTCCTCCTCAGAGAAATCTTCTTTGCAGCAGCACAAAAACACTCGAAGCCTCTGAAATGCATCTTTCTGTAAATGTGTCTGTAAATAGATCCAAGTGAACCTTTCTTCCCTGTCGCACTACAACGAGCGTTCGGAGCTTTGAAACAGGCGGGTCTATTACAGGAAAACTGGCGAATTACTTTAATGTTGAGCCGTGTTCATATACTTTTCTCACGTCTTTCGTCTCCTGTTCACAGCTTCTCTAATGAAGCAGCAGCAAAAAAGCACTATAAAAATAAAATGTGGTCTTAATGCACATTCATATATACGTCTGAGCGTGATGAGAGGATTGTGGGGGTTGTGTGAAAGGGAGGTGTGAAGATTCGTAGTTAAAATTACAATCTGACAAAAACACAGCTGCCATTGTTTTAAATTAGATCTGTAACAAAGACAAAGAACACCAGGCTGAAGGACGCCGTGCACACTTTGTTATTTACATACAAATTTAATTTAAATCTCATCGCGACCATCGGATAATCTACGGAGTCTTTATTGCTGCTGGAGCCGTGATAACATGCGGTACACTATCATCATATCACTAATATCATCATATTCAACTACAATAGATCCCCACAGGGCACTTTATTGTGGCGATCATGGAAGAGGTTTGATTTTTTTCCATATCCTGATTTTAGTTTCTAGTTGGCTTCTCGTGTCCGTCTTCCTGGTTTCCATTTCCTGTTTTACTTTGACAGTTCCTCTTCCTTGTGTCTTCCTGTCTGACTCCTCCCACTGATTTCCTACCTCTGTGTCATCGTCTTATAAAAGATGGAGTTTCTGAACCAAACAAAAGGGCTCAAACCGCTTAAACCTGCAGTATTTTTAGTGCCTGCAGGGGGCGACACCTGCGGTTATTATATTGTCTGTGTTCCTGTTCTGTCTGCGGATAATGAGAACTTCAAATTGTTCCCTTTTGTGCCTAATTGTGCATTCAGTCCTGTCTGTATGCACTCATAGCCACATCATTAGGTACACCCTTTTGTCTTCAGAGCTGCTTTAAATCTTCGTGACAAAGATTCAGCGAGGCGCTGAAAACATTCCTCACAGAATTTGGTCATATTGGCATGACATCATCACACAGCTTCTGATCACTTCCTGTAAACCCCAGAGATGGTTATGTGGGAAAATCCAGCAGATCAGCACGTTCTGAAACAACAGCCACGTTCAAAATCTCTAAAATCTCATTTATTTCTGATTAATCTGCATTGAAAGCAGTTCAGAGGTGCAGAGATGGACCTGAGAGAGATCAGCCAAACATTAACATGAAGTCTCAGCGGATGACGAGAGCTTCAAATTGAAATGCAAAGGAAAGTGGTTTGCATCTAAAGCTCACACAGCTTCTGTTTAAGTTTGCATTTTTATTTTCAGCCAAACAATCAGAAAACTGAGAAGTGGAAAGAAAGCCGGGAAACACGTGCTGTGATTCTAGATGTGAAGTGCACAAAGGTCCTGTCATCTATCTCAGGAAACACACAATCCCTCAAAGTCTGATCTAATCTGCATCTGAAGAACAAGAAGCATCGTCTTTCTCCACATCTCAGCTCTGCCGAGACAAAGAGAGAAAATCGTTCTTCAGACTCTTCCGTGACGCCATCCCACCTCCTCTTCAACGTTCGGCAGAAAGACGCGAACCTGAACAGAAAGCCAGACATTCAGAGATGAAGCGAAGACGAAAGTGGGACGAGGGGAAGAATAAGAGCGAGTGTGGAGAGAGAAGAGAGGGGAGGAAGAGGAGGGGTGTGTGTCTGTGCGGACACCGAGCGACATTTCATCTGGATTTCCAGACGGCTAAAAATAAAAACACAAAGTGGGACGACAGAGACCAGAAACCAGGTCTGAGCGAGTCTTACAGCAGGCTTCATCACAGCCCTGCACACATAAACAGCCCCTCTTTGGTCTTTAGTGTCAACGCTGTTAAAATGAATCTTCCTCTGTGATCATGTGATTTTCCCTCCTTTGTGTGTTTGTGGTTTTTAAGAAATTTGTCCTCGCCGTTCTGCAGAGTCAGCAGAAAAATGGGCCCCAGGTCGTCCTTCCTGCGCAGCAGAACGACGCCAACACGACACGGGAGCGTTTGTAAAGCGGGTGTACGACTTTTTGGAGCAAAGAGGTTACACTCACTTTACGTTATTTCACTCCTTTGATTGAAGTTGGACAGGTCAGTAAAAACCAGAGTTTTATCACTTTATCAGCAACACTGGACGATAGCTGACAGACCGGACCTTACAGCAGCCGTGTTCATGGTCACATAGCTGCATTAGAAATGACGCAAACGGTCCAGTTCAGGGAATAAGCTGATTAGTTAACACACAGTTAGCGACTGCATCCACCTGTCAGTCAAAGAGGCCACGCCCCTAATAATGCAAACTTTAAACAGGTGAGTGTATAAACACCCAGTGCATCATGGGAATCCCCGGCAGCCTACGTCTATTGCAGCATAACTAAGGGAGGATTCAGGGTCACCTGGTCCAGCCCTAACTATATGCTTTAGCAAAAAGGAAAGTTTGAAGCCTGATCTTGAAAGTAGAGATAGTGTCTGTCTCCTGAATCCAAACTGGAAGCTGGTTCCACAGAAGAGGGGCCTGAAAACTGAAGGCTCTGCCTCCCATTCTACTTTTAAATACTCTAGGAACAACAAGTAGGCCTGCAGAGCGAGAGCCAAGTGCTCTAATAGGGTGATATGGTACTACAAGGTCATTAAGATAAGATGGGGCCTGATTATTTAAGACCTTGTATGTGAGGAGCAGGATTTCCACACTAATAAATGTTAAACTGAGCTCCAGTGCAGTTTACATGTCCGAGCCTGTAATGATTTCTATTCTGTCGTGTCTGTTTTGCGCTTTGAGCTCGGTTGGCGTCTCTTTGCGGGCACTCGGTGTCTCGCTGTGTTTGTATCTGTTTTTGTAGTTTCTGTGTCTCTGCTCTGATTCTGTGTCTTTGCAGCTGTTTTGTCGTGTTATCGTCTTAAAGCTTCACTCTTCCATCCCTGAAGATTTCAGTGACAGAGCGACGAGCAGAAAATGTCACAGCTGACGTCACCATCTCAGCTGTCTGAGCCAGCACTCTCAAACTTACTCTGCGTCTGTCAGAGAGGACAGAAACTGCTGCAGTCGCACCTGTTTGCATGTTACACATCCAGCACGTAACACACAAACACTGCCCAGCTGTAGACTCATGAATAACATGTGTGTCCTGCTTTAAAGACACGAGTTTTGAAGGAAATCTGCTCATTGGCTTCTGTCAGTGTCCAAACTGAAGCCCGACAGCTGACTAAACACAGCTCAGGCAGCTTCAGATGAAATTAGATTAGATTTAACTGAAGGGAGAGTTCAATTAAAAACATGAGGGAGAGAGAAAGAAGCCAGAGGGAGGAGAGAGGGGCGTCCACAGCACTAAAGACAGTCCCCGGGCCAATAAAACATTTATAACCACAGCCTCAGTGCAAACATTAGAATAAAACCATCATTACACTTTGATGACTTACTGGCATCGCTGGGCCCTGAACGAGCATCAAGAGCTGCGGCAGAGCCGAGCTCACCCGGATCATAATCCCCGCTGACACCCAGAGACTCAAACCCCACAGCAGCGAGAACAACGCCGGCCCAGTCGCAGCAAGGTCCTGCACACATGCCAGCACAGAGGCGAGGCAGGCGGCGAGGCAGGCGGCGGTGTGCCGATCGCCTCCATCCTTCTGTATGTTGGCTCATTCCTCCCTCGGTGGGAGATAGCACACGATCAGGATGTTTGTTTGTTTATCTCTCAGAGTTAAGTGACAAAACAGAAGTGCCGTACCCTGCAGCAGCGAGGCCGTCCCACAGTCCACAGCAGGAATAAACGTACCTGCTCTGGTCCCAGTAGATCGTTTACTCCTGTACAGCAGCTGTACAAACTGGACTGTTTTAATTAAGCACCGCTGTGGTGGGTCCCACAGGAGGTGTTTCCTGTCATGCAGCTGAATCGGACCGTGTGGATGGATACTCAGCATCGTCACACCAAACACAGAAGCGACATTAAAGCGGTTTATAACTCAGCTTTAATATTTTACCTGTATTTGATGTTCTTACATAATCCAAAAGCTCTTGGAGAACCATTTGCTGTGAAAACATCCCTGCACGGTTTCCTGGCTTTTTAAAGTAAAACGTGGGTTTAAGACAAATCACAACCCAACAACTAGAAGAAATGAGCCGACTTCAACAGTCTTTTGTAGCGGACCGTATGTTAGGAACGATGAGGCGCTCAGACGGATCGTGTGTCATACTTCCTACTGCCTCAGGGAGGCGCTGCAGAGCTGGAGGGCAAACACGGCGTGACGTGAACTGCAGCCGTCCTCCACAGTCACAAGTGGGTCATTTCAGAGGGAATTCAGCTCCACAAGAAGCTCTGAGATTTCCTCAGAACAAACCTGTCCGTGCATCCAGCAGGTAGTTCAGCACATATTTAAAGGCAGGATTCAGGGAAATGTAAATAATTAAAGGCTAAAATGTCATTTAGTGTCCAAACAGAGCAGCGGTGGGAGTGAGTCTGGCTCTAATAAAAGAATGAACTCTTTCTCTCATGCAGGCTCTCAGATAGGATAGCATGGAGGTGCTCGTGGTGACCTGATTCAAAAAGAAGGACAGGCAGAAGTTCTTTCAAATCTAGTGTTTAAATTAGGGAAGGAGAAGGCACTGGAAAAGCACAGGAGGTCATTTCAGCTGTAATTATGACTGAAGGGGGGTGAAAATGACCCACATAAACTCCAGACTGCATTAAAATCACAGCAGGGCGGGTTATATTAACACCAGCTCCCCGGGGGGAATAAACCCTGTCTCAGTGGAGCCAAAATGAGCTCTCGTTCCAGCCGCAGGTTGATAAGAATGCGATTAAACGTGCAGGATAACCAAAACAAGGCGCTGAAAGAGGCTAAAACAGCAGCGGCGTTCACAGAGGAGCGTTTCCTCGGAGCGCCGCTCGTTTCCCAGAGAAAGAAGAAGAGGAAAATCTGTTTGAAGTGACAATAACGCACAGCTGCTGATGAGGAGGCTGATTGGGTTTTAATGGCGGTGCCCTCGCCCCTTAATCACTCCATCAGCAACAATCACTCGCTTTGTCTTCCCACTGATGAGCTGACACACTATTAGCACTGATATTAACCGTTTTCTTGTTTACTCAGCAGGCCGGCGGGGGCTTTCAAATAAAGACAATCATTAAACGATTTAGTCCAAATTTACATAAAAAGAGATTTGAAAAGGAGATGATCTCATTATGACGCTGCAGGAGAGGACGACGCAGGAAAGGCTCCAGCTGGGAGCAGGAAGTGGCCGAAACCTGAGGCCTTCCCTTCATGTCAGACACCAGCACTCAACTAAAAAACTCACCGGGCTGTGAGCAGGTGCTGGGTCCAGGCCGCACGCCACTCGTGCCTTCAGGTCGCAGCCGTGCACGGCGCACCAGCAGGATGAGCAAAGGCCTCCCTGGCTGCACACATCGTGATCGGGCACGCTCTCAGTCACGTGCCCGCCCTCGCCTCTCTCTCAGCGCCGTGCACACTGCATCCACCAAACACTGGACGTGGGATAGACTCACATCATGTCTATAACGGGTCCGTGACCAATACTGGACATTTATACGACGTCCAGACAACCGTGACCCATTTTCTGTAAAGTCTGTGAATCTCGGGCAGCTCGACTTGCATGAAGTGTTTCCAGCTGCGCGTCGTGTAGCTGGAGGCGAGTGTTTTAACCGATGCATGAAACGATACATTTTAGACATAAGTTGTAACGGCGCCGTTTCCTTTGTGAGTATTTATTACACGGCGTGCTGCGGGGAAAAGCCTGCTCTAACGTTTGGGTCTAAGGTTTATTTTTTAGATTTTTTACTTCTCATCCGTAAATAATCTGCTCTTTCATGTGATTCAGTTTATTTTGAAAAGTCTCAACAGGATCTTGAGCTTTATTGTGAAAGGTTTATGTGGAACATAAACAAGCGGACACGCGGTGGTGTTACCGTCGTTGTTGCTAACGACAACGCATAAAAACAGGCGCTTGTCCGTAGTGTGGTGATATTAAATATAAGAGAAAGAGAGAACTTTAAGAAATTAATAACCGCTACAGTGACATCAGAACATGAAAAAATATTGTCATAAACACTTTATTTTGCGACACCACGAAACAAACGATAGCGTAAAATGAAACGATGGATATATATGGTTATATCGAACAGCCCTACGTTGTCCTTCAGTGGACCAAATCTGTACGTCCAAAAACGTCTAAAAGACGTCACTCCGGCATCCCTTTGTGAGCAGCTGTTTATCTGCTCAGCCTCAAACGAGTCCCCGATGTGATGAAAAGACGAGCTGCAGCTGAGACTCAGTCAGAGAGCAGGACAGTAGAAGGTTATAAACCTGCACACTCGCTCCGGCTTCAGTCGAGTGTTCTGATTCCTTCTGCTGGATCGGTTGGAGCTCCCTCTGGACTCCACTCTCTCTAATGAACTCCAACAACATCTGCCCCACGGGTAGAAACAATGACCCGGTCAGTGTCCCCAAGATAACAACTGATGAAGAGCCTCCCTCAGTTTCTTCTATACAATCACTTTACTTTATCCTTTAATCAAAGATCAGCTGATTCTGAGGGGGTCGGGGGTGAAAACTCCTCAGCCTGATCTGTGGTCTCTGTGAGCGTGCTCAGTGAGACCGATCCAGTTTATCATAAAAGGTTTCTGACACTCCATAAAGGACAGAAACATCATGAGGCTGGAACGAGGCTGGAACAGCTGTTCTTAGTAAAGGTGGAGCTTTAAATTACAGCTGTTACAGAAGAGAGACCGTGCAGCCTCTTGCTCAGCTCTCGCTGCTCTTTAACCATCGCAGAGGTCATTAAACGTGTACTGCCTGTGCACATCAACTGTGTAAAACCTTCCTGCATTAATGAGACATGAACGAAGCACAGCAGAGGCTCATTTTTGTGTTTACTGTCCCACTGTGTTTGGACCCGACACCTCATCCGAGCCTCCCGAAAAACAGAATCCACCAGAGAATTCTATCACTTTTCTCCTTCATCATCTGTCGTGTCAATAAGGAAGCTGAGCTGCATCCAAAAATGCTCCTCCAGATGGCTGATATCTGAGAGGAGAAGAAGAGCGCCGCCGCGGAGGGAGAGGACTGTTTTCACTCTTATTATAGCGTCACTGCAGTAAACAGATAACAGCCGTCTGTCACAGGAACACCTGAGTCCAGCTCCAAAGCTCCTGATTACACACCTGAGAAGCACGTACTCTCACACACACACACACACACACACACACACACACACACACACACACTCTCTCTCTCATACACACACACACACACACACACACACTCTCTCTCACACACACACACACTCTCACACACACACACTCTCACACACACACACACACACCGTTTGCAGGTGGCTCTACATTCGAATGAGGGGAAAATCCGTTTTCATCCACTCCATAACCACTCAGGAGGAAACTGTTGAGTCTGCACTTGAATTCGAGAGATCAACTCGTGGTTTTTGACATTACAGGAAGTGATGTCACGTGTCTGGCAGCCATCGTTTGGGGAAAACTGTATATTCTGACTGGTTGGAGAAAACGTACCTGTTACGGGTGTGGATGCCCGTAGATTTCATGGAATACACCGACTTAAAGCAAACTCTCTGCAGACACTCTGTCCACCGTGACACGGGCAACACAAACAGGAAACAGGACACAGGTCACCTTCAAAGTAAAAGTTGGGCCTCAGCTCTTGGGTCATGGACCATGATGCCATACAGGAAGCGCCATCTTGCTGTGTGAGCTGTGTGAACCAGAAGTGGCCACATGTGCACTAAAAGGTGGAGAATTAAATTATTGACAACCTGTTATAACTGCAGTAATAACTGTAGTAACAGCATGTCAGGAAGTCTGAGTCTAGCATTGGTAAGCACTGATGAGCATCCACCTGTGTCTGTGTGATGCAGTCTGTGTTTAAAAGTGCAAACCGAAGGATAACGTAACAGTGGTGCAGCTCAGCACTCCACCCGCTCCACACAAATGTGGTAAGTTCACTGCAGTTATTTTGTTCAGCTCCCCAAACTTTCACCCTCACCGAGGTTCAGCATCCTCCCTCCACATACGTCCAACCTGTGGTTGAGTCTTTTCATGGACAGCTGCTTGATTTTAGGTCAGTGATGCTGTGAAGGACAGCTTGCTTGCTGCACGTAAAACTCTGCGCTTGCTGTGTCTAATTCCTCTCTGTCGACTGCAGATGGTTCAATACGAAGAACAGACAACACCAGTCCTGCACGAGCCTTTGAAAATAGATCGATTTCAAAACGCTGTCATTTGTTCTTAAGTCTCTATTGTGAGGTCGGCGTCCCAACAGCTTCTCTCACTTCTGTCTTCTCTCCTAAAAGCCAAAGGCCAGCAGTCCTTCGCTGTTGTTACTCTCAGATCACCAACAGAGCATTTTAAAGACCGGCCTCAGGTCTGAGGTGGCTCGCTTCACTCCAGATGTTTTTAACTGTTTGTTTTTTATTTTGGTTTAATTTTGTTGTGTGGTTATTCTTATCTTTAATGTTCTTACTGCTGTGTTTCACATTTTTTTATTTCTTGTTTTATGGTAATTCTGTGTACTCAAACTGGATTCTCGGAGCGCTGGGATGCAAATGAGCGTGCCCAGAGAGCACGTTGGTCCAACCTCTGCTGTTTGAAGATGTGCTGAATGATCAGACTTGACTTAAAAAGAAGCGAGTAGAAAGCACAGAGGAAGACAACAAAGAGGCTGGTGAGTTTCTCTTTATTTGACTCTCGTTCCTCGCGGCTCGCTTTGTTTATTTCTCAGCTGCTGCTCGTTCACCTCTCAGCACTTTTCAGACCGTTAAAGACTCCTACAGGACGCACTCAGCGAGGCTTCAGGCTTTGAGCTCAGCACAGCCTGAAGGCGCAGAAACAAAAGGTGGTCTGACCTGTCGGAGCTTCACTCCCGCTGCAGGCACTCGGAGCCGATGTGCCTTTAATCAGCAGCACTGACATTAAAGATGATAATGTGCGAGGACAAAATCCACACAGATGCTAATATCCACTCATCTCTGCTGGACACAAACCGTCCACAGCAACGACGAGCAGAACGAAAGAGGGAAAATGCCCTCGTGTTCCTGCACGCAGCTTCTTCATCTCGGAGTCATTTTTACTATTCCTGCTTCCGACTAATGACCCTCAGGTGTTAGATATCCTCACTCCCAATCCTAACAAGTGTTTCCAAAGCAGAAAGCCTGCGAGCTCACTGAGGTCCGAGAGTCTGCCCACCGAACAGGACTGAAACATCCTCGTGGCTTTCTAAATTATAAACTTCATCAGACAGCATATGTAACATGAACACGTTTTTATTTGATGTTTCTTTTTATGTTTTTTTTTAGTCTCCCGACAAAAAATGAGCTAAAACTTTAGAGCAACTATTTACATTTTCATAATTTATGACCAAGATGGCGGCGCGCACAGACGCAGCGGCTCACTGCTCCTCACGTTCGGTGTTTTGTTTTTTACTTTCTCTACGTGTATCTGTGTGGATGTGTGTGCTTTTTATCATTATACATCGAGTAGAGTCCACCTACAGTCGTCAGGACCTTTTGAGTTTGGGATTACGCTGTGCAAGGAGCATTACATCGGACTACCACCACTTTCACAGCATTCCGGAGGACATAATAAGAGCTCCAGGGTCTCCGTGGTTGGTTCTTCCCAGCGGCAAGACAAAGAGGAAACGTAAACAAAGGAGGCAAAAGCGTGGCTGCAGGGCGGGTCCACTAGCTCGGCTAAAGAAACAGCCATTTAAGCCACCGCTTCCGAGTATTTTCCTCTCCAACGTCAGGTCCATAACCAACAAAATCGACGAACTGAGATTACAAATTGCAGTCAATAAGTGTGTACGGGACAGCAGCATAATATTACTCACAGAGACTTGGCTGCAGCCATCAATTCCGGACTCGGCTATTGAGCTAGCAGGCCGCACGGTTCACCGTCACGACAGGAACGGCCACTCCGGTAAGATCAAAGGAGGGGGTTTATGCATCTACACCAATGACAGCTGGTGCAAAAACACAAAGACTGTAGACAGCCACTGTTCCCCGGATTTGGAATACTTGACTGTGAAGTGCAGACCCGTCTACATACCTCGCGAGTTTACTGTTGTCATGGTAACGGCCGTGTATGTACCACCCGATGCTAATGCTAACTCTGCCATGGAGGAGCTGCACAAGACAATAAGCAACCAGCAGAACTCCCATCCAAACGCAGTGCACATTATAGCTGGGGACTTCAACCATGCTGATTTAAGGTCAGTATTCCCCAGATTTGAACAGCATATTAAATGTGCAACGAGGGGGAAAAACACATTGGATAAAGCCTACAGCAACATCCAAAAAGGCTACAGAGCAACCCCTCTACCACATCTAGGTTTGTCAGACCACATGTCCATGCTGTTGATCCCTGCATACACTCACATTAGGAGAAGAGCCCCCCCAGTCACAAAAACTGTGAAAACCTGGCCAGAAGGTGCATCACATCAGCTGCAGGACTGTTTTGAAAACACGGACTGGAGCGTGTTCGAACATCAGGACCTTGAAGAGCACACAACATCAGTGCTCTCATATATTAACTTCTGTGTCAACAGTGTCACTGTGGACAAACGTCTCCGGGTGTATTCCAACCAGAAACCCTGGATGACTAAAGAGGTCCAGGTCCTGCTGAAGCAACGTGACGCCGCTTTTAGATCCGGTGATGGTATGCAGTACAGTGCAGCCAGATCTCAGTTGAAAAGAGGCATCAGAGAGGCCAAGGCAGCGTACAAGAGAAGGATCGAAGACCACTTCACCACCAACAACTCACGACAGGTATGGCAGGGAGTTCAGCACTTAACCAACTACAAACCTGGCAATACCACGTTGACTGAGGGTAACGCGGAGCTTGCAGAGGAGCTGAACCACTTCTTCGCACGCTTTGAGGTGAAGGGACCAGAGGCAGCAGCAGCAAAAACATCGGACAGCAGCAGCCCAAGCCTCATAGTGCAGGAATATGAGGTGAGGCGCACACTGAGGGCAGTGAACCCCAGGAAGGCCACCGGACCAGACGGGGTAACCGCAAAGGTCCTAAAAGAGTGTGCAGACCAGCTGGCTGGGGTCTTCACTAAGATCTTCAACACTTCACTGTCCCAGTCCTGCATCCCGCCGTGCCTAAAGTCAGCCACAGTTGTCCCACTGCCAAAGCGTACTAACATTAGCAGCCTCAACGACTACCGACCAGTTGCTCTAACACCTGTTATAATGAAGTGCTTTGAGAAACTGGTCCGACGTCACATCATGTCCTGCCTGCCACCCACACTCGACCCGCTCCAGTTTGCATACAGAGCTAACAGATCAACTGAAGACGCCATTGCTACAACGCTCCACACCACCATCTCTCACCTGGAAGTGCAGGGCCGTTACGCCAGGCTGCTCTTTGTTGACTTTAGCTCTGCTTTCAATACGATACTCCCGGACAGACTAATAGATAAACTGCTGGAAATTGGACTTCCTTCCACCACCTGCCGCTGGATCAGAGACTTCCTCTCAGACCGTGTACAGAGAGTTAGAGTGGGGCCTCATCTTTCCTCAGCCCTCAGCCTCAACACCGGCTCTCCACAAGGCTGTGTACTGAGTCCCCTACTGTACACTCTGTACACACATGACTGTGTTAGTTCCCACCCAGACAACACAGTCATCAAGTTTGCAGATGATACCACTGTGGTGGGGCTCATCTCAGGGGGAGATGAGACGGCGTACAGAGCTGAAGTTCAGAGGCTGTCAGATTGGTGTGCAGACAACAACCTGGACCTCAATACCACCAAAACAAAAGAACTGGTAGTTGACTTCAGAAGGAGGAAGTCCGAGCTGCAGCCTGTCAGCATCAACGTGGAGTGCGTGGAAAGGGTCTCCAGTTTCAAGTTTCTGGGTGTGCACATAGACACAGACCTCCAATGGAGCTCTAACACCTCTGCGGTCTTAAAGAAGGCCCAACAGCGTCTCCACTTTCTGAGAATCCTCAGAAAAATGGACCTGAAGAAGGAGCTGCTGACCGTCTTCTACCGCTGCTCCATTGAAAGTGTGCTGACATATTGCATCGGTGTGTGGTTCTCCAGCTGCACCACAGCACACAGAAAGGCACTCCAGAGGGTCATCAACATGGCCCAAAAAATCATTGGACATCCTCTTCCCTCCCTGAAGGACCTGTACAGCACTCGCTGTCTCAAGAGGGCACACAGCATCCTACGGGACTGCACACACCCAGGACACCGGGTGTTTAAGCTGCTGCCGTCTGGCAGGAGGTTCAGGCTGCTGAGGTCCCGAACAAATAGACTCAAGGACAGCTGTTACAACAGGGCAATAGCCCTGATCAATGTAAATAGCTGACCTGACTGGATACCTCCCTGGACTTTTTAGGGGGAGGTAACAATGTTTAAAACGATAACAATAATATTTATATTTATAACAAGGTGCAATAATAATTAATGTGCAATAATAACAGTGTGCAATACACATACACTTATTCTTCTTTTTATACTAAGTTAATATACTGTGTTGTGTTGTTTGTTACGTTGTGATGTGTCATATCGTGTCGTGTTGTGTTATATGTAGTGCCGACGTAGGACAGTTTTTCCAATTTCATTGTACTACTGTACTATGTATGACTGTGCAATGACAATAAAGAGTTATCTTATCTTATCTTAATTTATTTATTTTTTCCACACATAATTGCTTATTATTATTTAAAAATGTATGATTGTTTTATGTTTAGGCGCTAACATGAACTTTTAAAATAAACTAGAGGGTCAGGTTTGAATAGAGATCGTGGTTTACAACGATCACCACTTCTTTTAATGCGCTGGGTTCTTGGTTGCTATGGTAACACATCCCCCTCTTTGTGTGCACAGAAGCCGCAGACGTGAGCTTTACTTCCTAATGTCACAGAAACGGTGACAGCCTGTGAACGTGGACAAATGGACGACCTGTTCCTCACTACTTCACTGTGAGACGGCTGCTAGGCAACAACCTTCACCTTCACCTGAAGCCAAACTCGAAATCGTTCTCCAACCTCAGCTGAGGAACTGGCTGATGTGTGAAGAGATTTTTGAGACGCAGCATCTCAAACTCAAACAAACCCCCAAACTAATGCGAAAACAATCTGAAGCTTTAGCAAACAGGTACAAAACAACAGCACAACGCACCATTAAAACCATTACAAACCACTGCGGTTGTCATGGTCACCTACCTCCATCCACTGTCCGTGGGACTGCATGTTGAGCACAATGCAGGGGTCGGGTTTGGACAGAGCGTCCCGGTCTGAGATCCCTTTACAGGTGAGTCTGAGCTCCACTTTGGTGAGACAGGGACTGCTGAACAAGCCCAGAGAGTTGGCTGCGGACTCGTAGATGTCACTCATGGTGGAGGCGGGACAGGAAGTCTGAAGGAGAAGCAGAAAAGTTCCAGAAAAGGCAGCATTAAGCACCTTTAGTTTAGGTAGTTTAGAGTCCCCGCGTACATTTCGCTGACAGCCTCAAAGACATGTCTGAACCGTCACCATCGAGCCATTTCTCACTGCACGAACGATTCATGTACTGACCAGAATCAGTCCTGACCGCTGTCAGGCTCACAAATATCCTCTCCAGGGCAGAAACTTCTCAAAACTACTTACAACAAGCACCACTGTTATAATTAGAGATGGCACGACACCACTGCTACTGCTTCAACGTGCTACGGTTATGATCCGAGTTACGCCGTGTCGCAAGTTTTGTGAGGTGCTTTTTTGATATTTAATGGATCAAATTGCATGTTTTATTTCTCTCCGATATCCGATCCAGTAATTTACGTCAGTATCGGACCGATACCGATACGTAATATCGGATCAGTCCATCTCTAGTTACAATATCAGTGAAGAGCATGATGCGACTCAACAAAATGCCAGCTCACGAGTCCTCCTGATCACGCAGTGGAAACAGGAAGACAGAAAGAGCCAATCACATGGCCAATCATTGCACCTACCCCGAGTTCCTGCAGCAAACAGGTGCTCAGCATCAATGAGCCTCTGAAGGGCAGTAAGCTAACAGCCAGGGATATGATTCATGCAGCTTTTGTATTGTGAATTCGTACATCATCGCCACTGCAGGCTTATTAAATTCTGTTTTTCCACAAACATTTGCTTCCAGCTGTTTAAAAATGGTCACCACTGGATTGTGCTGATTGGACCAAACCGATGCAAGGAATTGTAAGGCAGATTCTTTCAAGCATCCAGCTTGTAATCCTACAGTAACCCCGTTTAGGGAGTAGGGGATATTTCAGCTTTTACAACAGTACAAATACACATCGCTGCAGAGGAACGACCAAAGTAAAAGAGACTACAAGTTAGGGGTGGGCGATAGAAACGATATACGATAGAAACTATATAAATTTGGCCAACGATAGAGATTTTGACTATACCGCTCTACCGGGATAGCGCATGTTGATGATGTCAAAAGCATCGCAGCGGCTAAAACCATTATCATCTGCAAATGATGGCGGGCGACAGTCATAGCAAAGAGGTGAAGCACTTTTGAAATGTGGGGAAAGCCAAAAACTGCGCTTCCTCCACTTCCGTAACATCGATTCATTAATGTTGAATTCTCTCGCAGCTGCTCTGTTCCCATGTAGTTGCACTATATTAATAACTAACCTCGTATTGTGGATGAATGCTCTCAGTTGTTCTCCTGACTGAAGTTTGGCCCGTGTACAGCATCCTGCTATGCGATTGCATTTGTCCCTGACCACCAGAATCCCTCACGTTAACTTTTATCGAGTGGAAAAAAAGTTGGCTTCATCCTCCAGCTTCACTGTGCTAATGTTATGCTAACATAGCTGTGTCGCTAGCAATCACGTAGCACAACATTATATACCAGCTAGCCCAACTTCAGTAACCCTGCAAACCCACTGCTGTTTAGTTTCCTGTCTTTATGTTAGAAGTGACAGCAGAGCTGTACGTTTGAATTAGTTTCAAAAATCTCTGATATGAAATGTTTAGGTGGAAACTAGCGAGCTAACTTCCTGTTAACTTCTAACTCCGTTAAATTTAATAAATTCTGTTTTCATGGATGTTAAACTTAAATTGTTACACCTGGTAAAGCAGCATCGCTGATGATTTTATTAAAGATGAAAGAATTTGGACCGTTTTTAACTCTGTGTTGTTTGACTTTGGGACCTGAAGAAGACGGAGTTTTGGACCCAGATTACTCCGCGAAGCTCCTCACTACGGCAGCCGTAATGCTCTGACATCCATCAAGCAGGGCGGCTTACCAAAGTTGTGCTAAAACATTTTTAACAGATTTCTGCAGCCAAAATCGGTCCGAGGTCAGTAAGCACAACCAGAATTCATACATAAGGAACACTCTCGATTTTTGATTAAATTAAAGGATTTTAAGTCCTTATAGTGTGGAAAATACGTTATACAGAAGAAAAGAATATATCGTGATATATATTGTTACCGCACGTGCTTCAAATTATACCGCGATATGGATTTTAGGCCATATCGCCCAGCCCTACTGGAGTCTAGACAGAAGCATCTCCAATGGAAGAACCATGGAACCTGATTAAACACAGGAGAGTTATGTTTTTCATTCAGATTAGTTTATGCAATTATATTTGGTCTTAAAATATTGGTTCTTGTTTTTATTCTTTCCCCGGTTGGCAGCGACACACTGACCAGCTGACCACCATAAAACAACAAAAATAGAAGAACATGCCAATAACTGCAAAACACTGCGGCGGCCATCATGAAGTCCTACAGTTACTCACTTAAAAGAAAAGAAGTGTTTGAGGAGCTGATAATGAAAAATGAAAGAGAGGAGGACAGATGGAGGACAGGGAGTGAATCAGGAAGTGGAGATGAGTAGTAAGGACGGAGGCGTGTGGAAAAGCACTTAAACCACTCGAGGACCTGCGATTGTGCCTTGTGTGACACCACCCAGAAAAAACACCTTTCAGAGACTCCAGCTCATGCGTAAAGCCGCAGGATTAACTGAAAGAAGCAATAATACTTTGTTCTGTTCACTTAAATTAGCTGTGAACGGATTTTGTGAACTTGTGTAAATTGGGGGATGAACTGTGAGGACTTTGTGTTGTGGGTGGAGGTGAGATGGATGTTTTCTCATTGACGTCAGACTTCTGATCATCTAGTGGACGTCAGAGGAACTGCAGCCACGGAGGCTCTGAGTCGCAGCAGCAACACGTAACAATAATTATTCCAGGTCTTTATGACAGACAGGAGAACTTTATAATAACTTTACAAGACATTTCCCAGCCTCTGAGTGATTTCATTTCATCACTGATTTACATATCATAATTGCATGGAAATCCTCCCTGTCAGAGTGGAATGAATGCAACCAGCAGCCAGAGCGAGTCTGCTGAACTGGTGCTAATTAAATCGGAATAATAATATGATTTTATTCATTACATGCATTTAATTGTATTTGATGAAATAACTCCTATTCATCCAGGACAATCTAATTATACAGTGTAGAAAAAATTACGTTCAAAACGATGTTCACATAATTAATTCGCACGTCTGGACTCGCTGTGCGTGATAACTGACCCTCTCTCCGTGACACTGCTCTGATTGAGTTGCTTAATTTGATTATTAGAGACCTGCTTTTATATCTCTGCTGCTGTGAGGAGCCTCGCATCCTGTCTCTAATTACTAGGGCTGCAACGATACACAAAATTCACGGTTTGGTTCGATATTTTTTCGATACAAAAAATGTTCATGCCTTTTTAATTTGTCATTTATTAAAATTATAAATATATATTTTAACTCAAAAGTACAGTTTTTAAATTTAATGTTGCTGAAACAACAAAATAAAAAAAAAAAATAAATCTATCTGATGGAGAAATCCCTCATCTTTGGAAAAGAGAGTTTATTACAGAGAAATGTCTCTTTCCAAAATAAAAGCTCTACTATACGCTTCTTCTGGGCTATATTCTCAGCAGCATATTAAACATATCAGGTCCCCATAAGGAGAATCCTGTGCTAACGGCTGTCTAAATGACTCGGGTAAAGTTTGTAGCATGCATGCTTGTTGTTTTTGTCTGCTTCCACTTGTCTTTGCACTAGGATGATGTCGGAGTAAATGTGCAGTCATATTCGTTGTGTTCCCACTAGTGCTGTCAGCGTTAATCTGAAATGACGTTAACGCCACAACACGGCAAATCTCCGTTAACGAGTTACAGCGTATTGCCCTGTGCAACACGTTAACGAGCTAACTGCGCTAACACACTAGTTCCCACCAATTGAGCATTGCGTGGCACATCCAACATACTGTTTTACTTTAGTCCATGACGCGCTTACCTTCAGGGTCATACGTCACATGAAAACCAAAATAGTTCCAAACGCCAGATCTGAATGAGGGTGGGGGAGGTTCAATTTCGGGTAGCGTTGAGGCAGTTGCCATGTTGCAACGAGCTAAGCTGCGTACTCGCATTCTCAGCGAGACCGGACGTGCCAGGAACGCGAGCACGGACTCGTGATTTGTACAATTGGAACATCAGCGTACTTGATGATATCACAGGTCCGGAGTTTTTACTGCCGTCCCCTCTTAATTTAACTGTGAGTAATATGTTATGAAGCTTCACTTTAATCACAGCCAAACCGGTTTACTCAGGAACAAATAAAACACTGAAATAAACCAAACATTAACATTTAGAAGTGATCTAAGTGACTTATATATATATCATGTTTAACCTCAGTAGTGAAATCTCTATTAATAAAAATATTGTATATATGTATATGTATGTATGTATGTGTGTATATATATATATATATACACATGCATGAAGAGGATGATGTGGACAAAATACTCATTTGCCTAATAATTCTGCACTCCCTGTATATGTGTGTGTGTGTGTGTGTGTGTGTGTGTGTGTGTGTGTGTGTGTGTGTACACACACACATATATATATATATATATATTAATGAGCACTCTGATCTTCAGCCCCATTGTCTCCTGCTGGCAGATAAACTCCGCCCTGACAGGAAGCCCTTTCTGTTGGGTCAGGACAGAGTGATCGTATCTCCACCTCGACTCCCAACCAATCACTCCATCACCTCCCTCCATTATCCCATCAGCAGCACTCGGGTTGATCTGATTAACCCCGGGCAGAGCGAGGTTTTGGTATCCGAAGCACTTCACAGGAGGAAGTTACACTTATCCTCTAATAAAAATATAAGATATTCTCCTTACACAGCTGGCTCAGGTTACAGCCCTGAGGAACGATGGAGGGAAGGATGTTTCAGAAACAGGACACAGATCTGTTCTTTCTGTGGAGGAGATCATGTTCTACCAATCAATGGAGTTTATAATAGACCAATCAAAGGCTGCTTATGAGTCTTTTTATAGAGCTATTAAGATTCTTATCACTAAAACCACGAAGGAGAATTCTTCACTCAACACCATGCTGCTGGAGAACAAACGCCCTGCACCACACAGACTGACCTACACTGAGCCTTCCACCAGTCCGAACCATCGCGAAGGCCAAACTGGGACCACACCGAGACAGAACACACGTTTACAGAATAACTTTAAGTTCTGTTTTAAAGAACACAAAAGAATAAAAATGTCTGAAGACAAGTCCAAAACCAGCCCAAAGCATCTAAACAAGTCTGAAATCACATTTCTGAAACCAACGATACATCTCACTTCCTTTTTGCCGCCATGATAACTGGCTGTAGTTATCATTCTCACGCAGACACAGATACCTGCTGATCAACGCACAGTAACATCAACACCCTGCTGATCCCAGTCACTGATTGGTGTGGATTAAAAGCTACGACCACAGCTGCACCCCACAGTTACATGCATAACTGAAAATAGCTCCAAGCAGAAGCCCCAAACGTCAGCCTGGATGACAACAACACAGATCTGTGTTTCATTGAGCAAACAGCTTATCTTTAATAATAAATCAAAGTTACAAGAGAAACTACTTCCCTGTTGTCACAGTGTTCAGCTCCTGTGAGCCTCACTCAGTGAGGGTGCATCCCCATAAAACACATGTATATGTAGGTGTGGGTGTAGGTGCGTGAAAGCTAGTGGACACTGTGAACATGGAGGAGTTAACACAGCTGGCACATCTGTGTGAAAATGTTTGTACTTCCTGTCACCTAGTTCATAAGGAGTAAACTAGAATCTGTCATAAATTTCTTTGATGGCCTTCTGTGAGTCATTTGTACAGCATTCATACTGTGCATATGTGTTTTATTGTGAAAGAAACAAACAGGAATAAGCCTTTTTGTGAAGAAGAATTCAGAACATTCATATTAATTAATAAGAAAAACCAGTAACCGTATGACCTGTTGCAGTAAACATCTGCTTCCTCTAAACACAGTCAATGTAATTTACCAACTGTATGTCTTATTATGTGTGTTTATGCCTTTAATTTGTCTTTCAGGTAGACGATGCTTCTTTTGAGCTGTTCAGCTCCTCCCACAAAATCAGTCAGCATCGCTGTTACATCATCCTTCCATATTTATTCATAAAACAACACGGCTGACACAAAGTGCCGTACAACCTAAACAATGAAAATAAATCAGATATAAATAAAACCATAAATAAAAAGCAAATGCAAAAAGTCAAATAACAAGATGTGAGCAGACACAGCTCAGAGACACTCAGTTCAGTTTTTGTCACACTTTTTGAATCACTGTCTCTCTCGTGATTACTGCATTTGGACGTGTTCTTCATAAATTCCTGCAGCTCGCTGCACGACGAGCATTACATGGTTAGAAGTCACACATGAGGTGATGTCATGATGTGCTTCTCGCCGTCCTCCAGATAAAACAAACCTCAGCTCCATATTGTTTCTGCTTTTCAGTGAACCTGTCACTGTCTCTGCTCAGTCTGATTTAATGAGCTGCAGCTCGCAGAGACCCCGGAGTCAAAAATGACCTTTGACCCGCTTCACTCTTTCTTTTCTTTCTTTTTAATGTATCGCCACATTTGGCACACACAGTGTCACCGCAATGTTGCCTTCACTGTCAGTCAAACTCCACACAGAGAGTTTTTAGGAGCTCAAACTTTACCTGATATTTGTAACACACACAGCAGCTGAATTTATGAAACGCAGGAAACGTCAGAGCAAAAACATCTAATGAGACAAACATGTCGCTGCACGTTGTGACGCGCCATCCATCCATGCATCCATCCATCCATCCATCCATCCATCCATGCATCCATCCATCCATGCATCCATCATCCATGCATCCATTCATCCATCCATCCATGCATCCATTCATCCATCATCCATTCATCCATGCATCCACCTATGCATCCATCCATCCATCCATTCATCCATCCATCCATCCATCCATCATCCATTCATCCATGCATCCACCTATGCATCCATCCATCCATCCATCCATGCATCCATCATCCATTCATCCATGCATCCATCCATCCATCCATCCATGCATCCATCATCCATCCATCCATGCATCCATCATCCATTCATCCATGCATCCATCCATGCATCCATCCATCCATCCATCCATCATCCATTCATCCATGCATCCATCCATCCATCCATCCACCCATGCATCCATCCATGCATCCATGCATCCATGCATCCATCCATGCATCCATCCGTCATCCATCCATCCATCATCCATTCATCCATGCATCCATGCATCCATCATCCATTCATCCATGCATCCATCCATCCACCCATGCATCCATCCATGCATCCATCCATCCATGCATCCATCCATCCATGCATCCATCCATGCATCCATCCATGCATCCATTCATCCATGCATCCATGCATCCATCCATCCATGCATCCATTCATCCATGCATCCATCCATCCATGCATCCATCCACCCATGCATCCATCCATGCATCCATCCATTCATCCATCCATCCACCCATGCATCCATCCATCCATCCATCCATCCATCCATCATCCATCCATCCATCCATCCATCCATCATCCATCCATGCATCCATCATCCATTCATCCATGCATCCATCCATGCATCCATCCATCCATGCATCCATGCATCCATGCATGCATCCATCCACCCATGCATCCATCCATCCATCCATCCATCCGTCATCCATCCATCCATCCATTCATCCATGCATCCACCCATGCATCCATCCATGCATCCATCCATTTTCTTAACCTCTTATGGAATTCAGGCTTGCTTGGGGCTGGAGCCTATCCCATCTATTGTAATATTAATTGCTGGTTCTAAATTTGTCCTGTGTGTGTGTGTGTGTGTGTGTGTGTGTGTGTGTGTGTGTGTGTGTGTGTGTGTGTGTGTGTGTGTGTGTGTGTGTGTGTCATGTAATGCAAAATGAGAACACAAATGCAAACTCTGACACAGTGTATGACAAACAGAGAATTTTATTGTGGCTGATTTCAAAAGGGAACAAACATCTGAACTCGCTCACAGGGGGGTAACAGATGCTGTGCGATGCACAAAGGAGTGACGGGACTCACACACACAGTAACACGCACACACACTGAGGGCTGATTGGGGAAACAAGGCACGGGTGAAACAAAACGAAGGAAGCAAATCTAAGGACAAAGAAGAAAAGATGAAGAGAGTTAACAGTGAAACAGCTGACACGAAGACAGACACTTGACAAGAAGGTACAGGAGACACTGGACAGGTTAAACTAATAAACACCAGAACATGAATGAAAGCACAATATTAACTCTTCACATTTGCACCTCACGCACTGAACCAAACAAAGATTTCTCTCTGACCAAGAAAGAAGAAGAACTGCAGATCAACAATTAAACTTCCATCAGAAGAGCAGCAACACTGTCTCAAGGTAAAAGTCTCTAAGTGATATTTTTGTGGGGTGTATGCCCAACTGTAACATTAGTAGCATTTTGTGATGACATTAAATTAATATTGAGCAGAACTGAGTTCAGCTTTCTGGTGCAGGTGCCATGAAAGTGTTTCATGTGGACTCTCCTTCCTCTCACTGCAAACAAACAATGAAATCAAACTAAAACTCTCAGACATAACGAGAAAACTCGAAAAAGCCAACAGAACAAAACCCAGCATGACAGCGTGGTGACAAACTGCAGGCTCATCAGCCAACAGCAACCTCTCAGAGCCTAGATCGCTGTTAAACACCTTCCCAGGAAGGTGTAGTAAAAAGTCATCATGATGGGTGTGCTGACTCCAAAGGAGTTGAGTTTCCTAAGGAGGTGTAGCCGTTGGTGGCACCTCCTGAGATTCTCCTCTGTGTTGGCAGAGAATTTCAGGAGGTTGTCAAAGATGGTTCCCAGGTATTTGTACTCCTCAGCTACCTCCACTGGCTTCCCGTGGATGGTGGTGGTGACTGAAGCAGCCAGATCCCTCTGCCTACTGGAGAAGGTCACCACCATCTCTTTGGTTTTGCTCACGTTCAGTTCAAGTTTGGAGCTGTCACACCTCTCTACAAACTCCTGCAGAGTGGGCCCGTGGTGCTGTGAGGGCCTGACAGCAGTGACAGGAGAACTGTGTCGTCAGCATATTTCACCAGGTGACAGCTGGGCTGTGTGGATCTGCAGTCATCAGTGTAGAGGATGAAGAGCAGGGGGGAGAGCACACAGCCCTGGGGGGAGCCAGTGGAGGTGGAACAGAGACCGGAGAGAGTTGTTGACCCGAACTTTCTGAGTCCTGTTGGTCCAATATCCACAGGATCAGCTGATCATCCAGGTGAAATCGGGAGGAAAGTTTAGTGGCCAGGATGTGAGGCTGCAGAGTGATGAACGCTGATGAGAAATCAGCAAACAGAAGTCTGGTGGAGGAGTCAGGGAGCTGCAGATGTTTGTGGATGGAGTCCAAGATGAAGATTTTTGCATCATCAACACCTCTGCGTGCACGGTAAGCAAACTGGAGTGGGTCCATCAGGGGGTCAGTTGCTCTTACGATGTGCTGTTTTATGATCTTCTCCATGGCTTTCATCACCAGGGAGGCGATGGAGGAGACTTTGGGTTGTTTCTTTTGGAGATGAGGATGACTGTGGAGTGTTTCCACAGCTGGGGGACGGTGTGACTGTTAACTGAGGGTTGAAATAGACTCCGAACACACTTCCTAGTTGCCCTGCACAGTGCCTCACAACTCGACTGCTGATGTTGTCAGGGCCGGGTGAGCTCCTCTCCCTGGTCCTCCTGAGGGCTCTCACCACGTCCTCCGTCCTGGAGGTGAGTGCAGAGCTGCCAGGTTTGAGTGGATCTGGACTCCTCAAGCTGGGTGATGTTGTCCGTCACAAAGCTGGTGTAGAAAGCGTTGAGGTCGTCAGGGAGGGAGGAGGGGTTGCTGCCCTCCACCTGGGTGGTTGGGTGTTGGGTGGTGACCGCAGTATTCACAGAGGCCATGGTTTTGAGGCCCTGCCAGGCTGAGTGGAGGTCCCCTGTGGTGAATTTTATTTCAACTGTGTTTTTATACTCCAGTTTAGCCGTTTTTATGGCCTCTTGACCTCTTGATGTGGCACTCGAGTCTTTTAAGTGATGTATGTGTAACACTAATTTTGCTAAGAGCTATTCAAATAAACTTTATTATTATTACCATTAATATGATGCTAAAGAGGACCTTTGGAGTATCTTGAGCTACCTGAGAACTTTATGTAGCTGTGAGCTTCATTTATGGAACTTTAAAGGACGTAAAAAAAAGTTTTAAAAAAGTAGAAGACAACAAACACAGCCTGCTGCCTGATTAACCTGCTGCAGCTGCTGCATCAGAACACCAACACTAAAGTTCGCCTTGCATGTGATGCAGAGATACTGGAAGCATGACAGCAGATGAGTGAGGCCGCAGACGCTGCAGAGGATGATTCAAACACAGGCTGTAGGTGTGGATGTCCTCATTCGCTGAGGGTCATGATGAAGTGATGCACTAATGAAGTGAGGGTGTGACGGGCGTAGGTATGTGACTGAACATGGAAGCTAATCAGTTAAGAGTTAGTGTGTTTGTAGGGGAGGAACGCATCTCTGTTCTTGCTTCGTGTCTCTGACCTGCAGACACTCCTCTGTAAGTGTCACAGCGAGGTGTGCAGGTGGATGCAGCTTCAGCTGCTCAGTCAAGCGGCGGATGAATCCTCCCACCTGCTGAGGCTCGCAGCGCGATGACATCCAACAACAGATTAAAGAGACGCTCATGAAAATCACATCACACAGATCCCTGTGCAGCTGCAACACTACAGTTATTAATTCATGTCATTCAGAGGCTCCGCTCGCTGATGCCGGCGGGTTCTGGGTAACGTAGCGGGTTTCAGCTCGGCGATGAGCAAACAAAGTGTTTGTGCAGAAGAATAAAAAGTGCGAGCGCTTCAAGCAGAGCACAGAGAGAACACGACAGCCAAGCACGTTTCTGCAGCAATAACCTCTAACAGGCTCATCATTCATTATGTTTCAAAGATCAAGAAACTTACACTTTTCTCCTGATTCAAATGCTATCAACTCGTTATCAGCTGGTCCTATCAGCTGGTCTCAGCTGGTCCTATCAGCTGGTCCTATCAGCTGGTCTCAGCTGGTCCAGTCCTGCTCTGAAAGCTCAGGTCCTCCACTCGTACAGTGAAACTTTAAAAAGTGATGAAAAAGCCGTGCTGATGTTCATGGATGCATTTTTCATCACATCTTCGAAACTAAAATATTTCAACAGAAAGACTTTTTTTGTCTGTAGAACACTTATCTGGGCCCGCGTTACCATGGTAACCAAGGAAACAGCTGTTCAAGGTAGCAGCTATGAACCCAAACTGATGTGTTTCTAGACTTCACTGAGTTTAATGCCAGATTTCACAAACACACACACTGACATCAGGTGTGATTCAACCACAAAGCCTTACAACCTCCAAATGGTGATTTTTAACCCTTTAAAAGTGGAAATATTAACTTCATGTATATGGACATATATGAGTACAGATGAGACCAGAAAGACGAGAAACTGGGGGAGTCCAAATTCATGGGCTGCATCCTCCTGAGGACGCATTTGTAGAGCGATTACGTCACAGCGACGTGACGAAGGCTGTCCAAATTCGTAGACTCCTCCGAATGCAGCTGACAAATGCGTCCTCCTTTTCCCCGAATTTGAAGGATGGGTCGGGTGTGTCCTTCGTGGCCTACCATATCCCAGAATTCATAGCGCGGCCCAGCCAAACTCCAGTTTCCAACAATGGCGGCCGCTACTAAGTTTTAAAATTACTCTTATTAATCTTTCTGGGTCACAAAATAAACTTTTAACACATTTTCAGGTGAGAAAGTAGCTGTGCAAACATCAAATATCTGCTCAGTTTATCAAGACACCGCATATTTGCAAAAGTGCTTCGACGTTTTCAGAGACGTCTTCTACCCACCAGCTCGACAGCTAGCCGGGAGCTCGAGGGTCACTGGAGCCGCAGAGAACGGCACAACTCCCGGCACATCATGTTCAGATCACCGCGGACTTTCGCTTCTCAGGTTAAACGTGATATATGAGTCACTTAGACAACCTAAAAATGTTATTGTTGGGCTTTTCTCAGTGTTTTATTTGTTCGTGAGTAAATCAGTTTGGCTGAGATTAAAGTTATTAGATTAGATTAAACGTTATTAATCCATCGGGTGATTTTCACACAGCTGAATAAACGTCAAACAGAAAGCTGATTAAACAGAAGTGTGAGACGGTCGAGAATTTACGCCAGTGTCCTGTTATATTTTAGATAGCAAGGAGCAGACGGCCGAGTTTATTAAACTCCACCGAGACAGCGGTGACACAGATCAGAAGGCTAAACCGTCCAATTTCAAAGCCGTTTACTTCCAGCCTACCCGACCTTCTGAGGACCCGGCCACGTAGACTGCGAAGGCCGGGTCCTCAGGAGGATGCAGCCCATGAATTTGGACACGACTACTCTGCTCAGTTCAGAAAATCAGTGATGGAGGTGATGGGGATAAATAATCCATGAAGACGGCGATTTTAAACGCCAGGGAAGAGAAGAATCCCTGTGCTTTTATTTTGAAAGTCCTGTTAACCTGTTAACCACCAGTGGAGAAAAATACTTATAAGGCGGCTCATGACTTTTGCACAGTACAGTACTTTTTTCCCCTTTATTTTGTCAATAAGCAAACAAACATGTTAACCTGAAGCTGAATGGCTGAGAGCAGCCGGAGCTCAGGGATGAGCGAGTGAACTCTGGGTTAGCGACTTTAATTGGACTGAATTGGAATGAATGGGCCACTTCGTGCTGTTCAATATTCAGTTGTTGTGATTCATGACTGCGGCGCATTAAGCCGCATTCGGGGCAGGATGGAAAAACAGGACAGCTGCTCAGAGTTCATGCATTTTTCACTGTTAGCTCTGTGTTCACACTGGTTAAACAGGCCCGATCAGCTCCATTCAGCGTGTTCCTGAGTTGTAGCAGTTTGTCTCCACCAGCAGCACAAAGCAAACAAACTGATGGCTGCTTACACGTCGACCGGATCAGTATTAATGTGTTTCCTGAGAGTTGTGCAGCTTCACCGGCTCTGAATCGAAATGTTCTCGTGTTGAAGTTTAACACAAAGTGTCGATATCCATCCATCCATCCATTCGCTTCCGCTTATCCTTTTTTCAGGGTCGCTGGAGCCTATCCCAGCTGTCATAGGGCGAGAGGCGGGGTACACCCTGGACAGGTCGCCAGTCTGTCGCAGGGCCAACACACAGGGACAGACAACCATTCACGCTCACATTCTCTCCCGCAGTCACACCTAGTGGCAATTTGGATTTTCCAATTGACCTACTGTATCCCCACAGCTGTGATTTACATTTTGATCCTCGAGTACAGGTGAAAATGACCCAGAAATGACCAGCATGTGAGGCTCTGTGATTGGCTGATTGCTAGTGAAATGCATTATTTTTTAATAGACACAAAAGGCTGCAGTTCCTCTGACGTCCAGCAGAGGCAGCAGTGAGTCAGTCCACCAGACTCCAATGTTAAAACTTTACAGCAGAAATAATCATGTTTCCAGCCTGAAACACAAACTGTTTGCTCTCTATATATCATTTCTCCCTCCATAACACCTGTACGGGGTAAGAAGGGTTTTAGAACTCACCTGTTTAAATCTCAAAAAGTCTTAAACTTTGACTGTCAGCTGGATGGCGACCAGAGATGGGCAGTAACGCGTTACTTGTAACGCGTTACTGCAATCTGATTACTTTTTTCAAGTAACGAGTAAAGTAAGGGATTACTATTGCAAAAACGGTAATTAGATTACCGTTACTTTCCCGTAGGAACGCTGCGTTACTGTGTAACTAAAACCGTGATTTTCCTGCGAGTGTCTCATGACAGTGACGTAAGCGAGTGCGACGTTAGTGACAACAGCTGTGTGCAGATCAACAATGGATCACATATCGAGTGCAGAGAGAGTATGAGCGTGCAGCGTTTAAAGCGTGGAAGTACTGACCTTACTTTGAGTTTGATTCCATAAAAAGTGACAAAAACATTAGTGTCCGCTGTGCGCGGGAAGAAAACTTCTTTTTACAGCGAAAAAAACCCCCTAAACTTCCAACAAGCACCGAGTAGCTACGACGTGATGGGAAACTCACAGAGACACTCGCGGATTCTTCCACTGACTGCGGCACACCTGCACCAGGGTAAACCTCCGCCTGCCCCACTCCTGCTTTACAGGTGAAAATAGAGCAACAGGACCACTGAGTCTTTGACTTTATTTATTTTCTGCTGTGTTTTACTTGCATCTATTTGAAAGACTGAGTGCAAACACAAAAAATATTTTATTTTATGAGCTGGAATGTGCAGAAAATAGGTTTAAATGTTAAACTAATTTCTTCCAGTCAGAGAATGTTGCAGATAATTAAATCTTTGCTTGATGCATAAAGTTAAAAGATTAAAACTAATAAAACAAGTTTTAAAAAGAGACTTTTCCATTTGATTACATTTTGTATGATGGATTATGTAGAAAAAGTAGAATTGGGCTGAAAGATCTATCACTTTATCACCTCTTCAGGGTGTAAATCGTGTTTTTAAAAAGTAACTAAGTAACTAAGTAATTAATTACTTTTGAAAATAAGTAATCAGTAAAGTAACGCGATTACTTTTTGGGGGAAGAAATCAGTAATTAGTTACTGATTACTTTTTTCAAGTAACTTGACCAACACTGATGGCGACACAGGAGGATGTAGCTGCTCGCTGTCTGCTCAGCTTCACCTCAGCTAATCAGAATCCCTGAACTGGACCTTTGACCGTGTTTAGCTGTTGGAGCCGTTGGAAACATTTTTAATGACATTATCTCACCAGTAACAGGTAATATTGATTGTGTTAACGGACAGTCCAAGAAGTCTGAGCTCCGAGAGTGAAACTAATGATGTTACTGAGCAGTAAAGGCCAAAAGGCTAAAACTGAGAAGTCAAATCATTTGTCCGTCTTTCATCTATAGTCTTTGTTCTGTGCTGAAGGGGGGGGGGGGGGGGGGGAAGGTACTGTAGTACAGAAGTACTACAGAGTACTTTACTACAGTACCTATGTGCCTCAGGGGGCGTTGCCATGGAGATGGCTCCATCCAGAGCAAATCTGAGTCTCTGTTGTTCTGTGACTGAAACACACAGCATCCTGTGATCAGCTGATTGTCAGCATAGTGACGGAGAGGAAGAGTGACTCACCGTGATCATCACCTGCTGTATAAATAGCACAGTGCTGCGTGAAGCTGTGAAAAACTGCCTAAACGTGCTGCCACTGCAGAAGGACAAATGAAGGGGGCGGGGTTTCTCGGGGGGAGTGGCCCGCGACTCCTGTCCCACTGACACAAATACTCCCTGAGAACGTGGATTCATCTGCAAACAGCAGCTGCTTCACACAAACACTTTCTTCTTGCAGTTAAAAAGTGACGATGCTGTTCGTTATCAGCGTCGCAGTGCTGATGCTGTGGTTCACCTCAGGTCACTGCTGTCCAACATGGACTAAAGGATCGAGTCCAGCGCTCTACATAGTTCCACGTGTGTGAAAATATCTTCCAATAAAACACCCAGCTGTTCCTGCTCTCAGCACCACTGCAGACATGAGAATATGTGCAAAGTTTAACGTTTCTATCTCTGAAAAACTGCTGTAATCATAAGAAAATAAGACTTTTTATTGAAATTACACTAATGTAGCGATTCATCGTGTGTTCTGTCAATGGAAGCTTATTGAACTTGGATTTCTTTACATTAAAATGAACAATACACACTTTGCTCTATTTTTTTGCCCTAAAAACATAAAACACAAAGCCTGTAAAAAAAAAAGAAGAAGTTACATTTAGGGTAAAATTCAATTTTCTGTAAGCTCCACCCCCAAATTCCAAATCGACCCAGAAAGCAGATTTTTACTTATTGAGTAACATATGTGTGAAGATAACGGAGTAGAGATGAAACCTGATGAAATATTAATCATGGCACTAATATCAGATGAGCCCTAAAACGTCTTCTTCTTCTAAATACTCATTCTTTTATTTTGAAAGAGCACGGTGCTTCCTGCTGTTAGACTCTGCTGTCTGTGTGGATAAAAACTTTGCCGATAGTTTGAAAAGCTCCGGATCGCTTTAACCGCCCTGTCCTGTAACCTGTTTCAGATGTTTGCGGATGAGCTGACGGGGGAGAGGTGGCGTCTTTACGAAAACCAGAGTAGCTCACAGGTAGTTCCACATTTGCTCACGCTGCCCCCTGGTGACAGCATACAGCTATAACATGGAGACAGCGATGTGCACCTGCAGACTGCCAACACACAACCCTGGCCTTTAAAGTGTTTTTTATATCAATTCTGTTCATTTTATGTGGCATTGTTTGTATTTTTAATTTGTCACAGATTCTGTTGATAACATGGAGTTTCTGGCCGCAGGGCGGCGTGCGTGCACGACGACTGTCTCAGGGTCGCCTCTCTCAAACCTCCAGCTGACACTGGGCTGGTTTGAGGTCATGCTGTGAGGTGGGAGAGCGCGGAGTCCGGGCAGAGAAGGAGTTACTGGCCCGAGTGGAGGAGTTTAGTATGTTGAGCAGAGTGAGAGGATTTCTGCAGTGGTGAGGACGCTGTGCCGGTCTGTGTGGTGACGAGAGAGCTGAGTGTGAAAGTGAAGCTGAATGAAATGTGGTCCAAAACTCTTTCAACAAGCTTAGGAAAAAGAACGTTTGTAACTTTGAACTTTTCTAATCCTGTAAAAATAATCAAGTAATCTTGAGGATGTGAACAGAGCGGGCTCGGCGGCCTGAGGCCCTGCGAGGCGTTCAAAGACATGGAACCAGGTATTTTTAGCTGAATTTAATGTCCGATTATGCAGCTGTGGCACAGGTTTATCTGCTCGTGTTTCACGGGTTTTTTATCAAAGCTGCACCTTTTACATCTCCTCCCTGAGCGTTATCGCTCTTCTTCATCTCATCACCCCACACGTCTGCAAATCAGCCCAACTTCAAAGCAAATATTACAAATGTTTCCCAACCTCTGGCTCATGTGCTGCACAGAGGTCTCTGAATGCAAAACAGGTCCTCACCGTCCACTAACAGGCAGCAACCAGGACCAGGGAGTCACATGACCCCTGTGACTTTAAACTGATTGGCTACACGGAAAAGAAAAAGATGCTGGGATTTATGAGTATCTGATTTTGCAAACCTAAACTAAGCATCTATAAGAAAACAAGAATAGATTTTTAAAAAATGTTCTCAAATAGAAAGAAAGAACACGTGAGACACAGTGGCCACAACAAAGATTACACAGGGGTTAGAAAAAGATGCAAAAGGGCCCAAAACATTAAGCAACATGGACACAGAGGGGATGCCCAAACGGAGACACCAAACTAACAGATGCACAAAAGCTAACTAATAAACCGAGAAGACATGCAAAACGATCACAAAAGAGTCAAATAGTGATCTCAGAGAGACGTGAAGGGGGGGGAGTGGTCACGTGTGCAAAATTGGATGTAAAATGAATGAAAACTGAAAAAAAGTTGTAAAATGTTGAGACCGGAAGTTATTAAAAACATGTAAAATGATCACAAAAAGAAACAAACAGGTGAAAAGAAAACACAAAGGTGCATAAAGGGCCTAAAAAATGATGATTAAAAAACTAACAGACAGAAACTAAACAGGTTAAAAGTAGAAAAAAGAAAAATATTGTAAAAAGAAGCAAAATGACAAAAAAAAAAACAAAGAAAGAAACAAAAACTGTTTATTTTTAAACGACTCTGGAAATAAACAACAAACTATCACAAAGATTCATAAACGAAGCACAAATTCAAAAAACTGACAGGAAGGTGCTGCTGAGGTCACTGTGACGTCACCACAGGTGGAGACGGACTCACAAAGCATCGATGCTCTGATCAATAAACACCGAGAACCATACATGATACCAAAGTACGAATATCCTTCATTCTCGGAGAATAGATCATAACCGATGCTTTATCGATCAGTTCGAGCTGAGAAGTTTTTCATCTGCAGGGATAATAATGAATAACTCGTCTCTCTGTGCGTGGTTCACATTTATGAATAATAATGATCCATCATATTGATTAATGAGCCAAACACACAAAGCGATTAAGGACAAACATCCGTCTCCAGTCAGAGCTTCACTGGCTGCGAGGAAACGTCAGCGCTACCGAAGCTTCTCCTGCTTTTCAAAGTACCCGTGAAAAATCCACAGACAGTCACGGAGCTCACTGTGGGGTCATAAATCAACACCTGTGCTGTTTCTCACAAAGAAACACTAACACTCAATCTCATTTCAAAATAAAGGCCCAGTCCTTTCAAGACTGCATCCCTCACCCATCCACCCCTCACCTATGCATCCCTCACCCATCCACCCCTCACCCATCCATCCTCCGTGAGACTAAAGACATGAAGAGGAGAAGAGGAGAGTGCTTTGACCCTGAGATGCTCAGAGTGCTGGAGTGAATCCAGCTTTAATCACCTCTCTGTCATCATAAAGGTTAAAGAATCAGGCAGGAAGTCAGAGTGGAGACATAAACAATAAAGGAATGATGAGTAAAGGCTGTGAAAGACGAAGCTCTCTGAGTTTTTACCTGCTCAGATGTTCATGAAGAAGAAGAAGAAGAAGAAGAAGCTCCAGAGCGAGAAAAGCATCCAAAGTTTCCGCTCAGCTCAGACGGACTGAACTGAGATCAGCTGCGAGCGTACGGACACACAGCTTCATCTTCATCCTCCTCCTCTTCCACCTCCTCCTGCTCCTGTGGCTGCTGGAGAGCCTTTCCAGCTTCCAGTCACCTCGCGCAGCTTTATAGCGGGGAAAGCCTCACACACGCCGGCGGAGAGGGAGCGGAGGACGTGGGAGAGGAGCGCGGGCTGCAGCGACCCCTGCAGGCCGCACACCGGCGGCACAGGCGGGGCAGCAGAGCCGGAGGAGCGCCGCTGACTCACTTGTAATAAAGCAGTACGGTTCACATTATGATCAGAGACACAGGCAGTAAAAAAATACTAATTTATATTTTTATATCTGACTATAGATTTACGAGCTTCTTTTTCGATTCAGGTCATTTTTTTCTTCCCATATTTTTAAATTATGAATATTTTTGGTTTATTTATTGATTTATTTTATTTTTGAATTTGCCTTTTCCTTCACAGATTTTTGTTTATTTGTTTGTTTTTGTTAAATTTGGTTCTTTCTCTTTGTTGTTTTTTGTAAATGAAATTGTTTTTTCTCTACTCCGTTTCTATTTATCTGCAAACTTATGATTCTTCATTTTTTTGTTTTTTATGAATTAATTTTTTTTCTCTTCAATTTTCGACTTTCCACTTTTTATTTTTATTGTTGATGATGTGTTTATCCTAAACGTGTGCTCTAGTAGGGTTGTATATTTTTACTCTATTATATTGTGGTTGAAAAAAATCATTTTGTACATTTTTGTATTTGAACCCTTTGGTTGTTTCTTATTCTGCAGCTAAAGTTATAATTCCCACAGGTTGCTTTAGTTATAGGTAAAGCTGTCACACACACACAACCCCCCCCCCCCCCCAAAAAAAAAAACCAACCTTAATATGGGTGTATATATATATATATATTAGAGATGGACCGATCTGATATTACGTATCGGTCCGATACTGACCTAAATTACTGGATCGGATATCGGAGAAAAATAAAAAATGTAATCCGATCCATTAAATATCACGAAAGCACCTCACAAAACTTGCAACACCCCGTAACTCACCTCAGAACGTTAGCACGTCGGAGCAGTATGCATCACGTGATAGAGCGGCTGTGGCATGCGGGACCTGTTGGTGCTCTGGATAGCATTTGGAGCTTCGCTAGCAACCTGGCATTTCATCTCCAACAAAGTTATCCCGAGAGAAGTAAAGCAAGTGTGTAAGTCCATCTCTGAATGTAAAGCATTCCTGCATTAAGCTTAACAAGCGATATATGGAGCGACTGCCTCTCGCTCTCCTGCTGCTACTTCAATCATGAAACTGCTTAACGATCAGCTGATCGGCTTTTCTGTCGCGAGTCCGTCTGTCTTGTTTGTTTTTGGCCCACTTTGCACCAGAAAGAGGAAACCAGCGGCTGAACAACAGCAGCACGTTTAAGCTTGATCAGCTGTTGTTAGAATTTATTTAATATTACTTTCTACTCGAGGATCTTTTTCTATGTAGCTGACGGCTGGTAACTGTGCAGGGGCGGATCTAGCAAAGTTTAGCCAGGGGGGCCGATAGGGCATTAACAGGGAAAAGGGGGCACAAAGACATACTTTTCTTTCTTATTCTCATTTAAAATGTCGAGCTTTTAATAAATAATTATCTGACACCCAAAGTTTTAATTTGATGCAAAATGAATAGAAGTCAATTACTGTATATAGTAACTATTAAGTCTAATATATATACCCTAGTAAGCTATAGTACTTTTTACTTTGGGAAGGTACCATCTGTGCAGTCTGCAATTTTGTTGAAGAAAGATGTTGAATCTATTTAATATTTCTTGAAAAATAATTGATTTCTGTGCATTTTTTTCGCACTGCATCAAATTAAGGTTGATTACGTCGATTAAGCATCATGAGGTGGAGCGTGAGGGGTGGTTCCCTATTTTTTTATTTTTTTATTTTTGTTGTTGCTGGGAGTTGGAACCCTATTAGTTAGATTGCTTAATATTTACACTAAGTACTCTTTAAAATACCAGAATAGGGAGGATGGTGTAGGTTTAAGTTTATTAGATTGATCAGTATTGCTGAACTATGAAACATTTTTTTTGCATACAGGTATAACAGAATAGCTTTAGTGTAGTTGTTGTTTTAAACTTGAGTATGAACTTGCAGACTTGCAAAATGCAGCAAGATATTTTAAAAAACAGTTTTGTTGGTTAAAAAACACTATATCGGATTCATATCGGTATCGGCAGATATCCAAATTTATGATATCGGTATCGGACATAAAAAAGTGGTATCGTGCCATCTCTAATATATATATATATATATATATATATATATATATATATATATATATATATATATCTGTGAGCGCTAAAATGACTCTGTTACTATGTTACTGTAGAGCCATCCAGTCGTTCTCTAAAATTGAACATTAACTTTCTTCAAAGTGATTTAAAAGTCCAAACACCCACAGCTACAAACATCTGGCTGGCACTACCCTCTTCTAGGTTTCCTGCAAAGGATTCTCATCGCATCATTATATGCAACATGCAGCTTCTGCGTGCTACAGTGTTTGTAGGATGACCACAAGGGGGCAGTATTTACGCTTTAAACAAAGCCACTTTAACTGGAAGTGAACAAAAGCTGAATTTGCGAGCAATAGCATTTGCCTGCACATAGAGCTTACACCGCTGTCTGTATATGTCATCATCATCATTCATTTGCTCAGTAATAAAGTGACCGAGGTATTTCACCTTTTTATGAACTTAAAGAGTTTTTGGGCCAGTTTAAACAAAGGGAAATTTAGCTGTTTATCCTGCTTGGTTCTACATATCAAAACAGCACTTTTAGCAGCATTGTACTCAATGTCATATTGCACACCATATTCAGTACAGACATTGAGAAGCTCCTGTAACCCAGCACTGCTTGGACTAAAAACAATCAGGTCATCGGCATACATGAGATGATTTATCAATGTTTTACTGTATGGACAGATCATCAACATATAAATTAAATAAAATTGGAGACAAAATCCCACCCTGTCTAACACCATTGCTGACACCAAAGGGGGCAGAAATACTGCTTCCTCATTTAACCTGCATGTTCTGATGAGCGTACCAGTAAGAGAGAATCCTCACGATGTACTGAGGAACTCCCCGTCTCTTCATCTTATCAAAAAGTGTTCTGTGGTTCACTCGATCAGAAGCCTGAGAGGCATCAATGAAACACATGAGGACAGATGAATTTTTAGCCCTGTACAAACTGACTATTTCCTTGAGTCACATGTCAGTGCCGTGCTTTGGTTTGAAGCCAAACTGATTATCCAGAGAAGAGATGAACACTAACTCTGTCAAACAGGATTCTTTCTAACACCTTAGATAAAATACTGGCTAGTGCAATCGGCCTGTAATTTTCCAAACATCTCACTATTGCAGCTTTGTCCTTCATAACTGGTACCTTTAAAATACACAGCACTGAGTCTGGTAATATGGCATGAATCATAAACCCAGTGAAGCAGAGCGCTAGAAGAGGAGCTAGCCTTAAACTAGCATGTTTTAAATGTTCTGCAGTGATGTGATCCAAACCAGAGGATTTATTATCAGATAACCTATGAATGGCTTCATATACTTCATGTGTCCTTACACTTATTGTGTCATTGCTCATGTCAGAATTGTCCTCATATGGTTCACTTTTTATACAGTTAAACGACGCGCTGTAATGCTGTCTCCTCTGTTAATAGGGTTATTGAAAATGTGTATATGTGCGTATGTGTGTATATACGTAGGTATGGATAGATAGAAACATATATGTGTATATATTAAAAAAAAAAAAATTACACATAACATATAATGTAATTACAAGGAGGTATTTCTGTAGTCTATTGATACTAGATAGTGGGAAAGGGGTGGGATTAAATAAGCTTATGCTTCTTCCTGCTCCTTTTTGAACATGGACGTTATTTGGAGTTGTGGTTGCTCGTTTTCCTTTTGTTTGCTTTGTTCATTTGTCTCTTTTAATTCTATTTTTTTTTATATACTTTTTCAACATGTTCAAAATAAAGATTCAATCAATCAATCAATCCATAACGCTGCAATGTTATCTGCCCCAGAAACACCTTCAACAGTTGATGGCAGAGATGGTTTACAGTTATTAAAAGCAAGTTTATTGAACCTATTAGTGTTATTATTATTATTATTGTGCTGAATGCTGTTTTGGTCACTTTGTGTTTTGGTAACATGTTTCTTGTTCGAGTCCATTGTTTTTCTTCCTTGTCGCAGACACTGTCTTAGTCTTTTTTTCTTATTTTTGCCTCTTCATGTCTTAATATTGTCTTGTTATCACCTTATTTATTTATACTTGACATCTTATTTTGTTTCAATTTTTCCTCTTTTTTAACTTTATTTCCTTTTTCTGAATTTTTGTCACTCTCTGGTTTTGATCACTTTGTGTTTCATTTTGTTACTTTTCTCTGATTTTACTTTATTTCCTTTTATTGTCACCTTTTTTAAAGATTCATTTCATTTTTGTTTCTTTTCACGTATTGTGTCACCTTTTCACGCCTTTCTGTCTTATTTTGGTTGTTTGAAACTCTTTCCTTGTTACTAGTGTTGAGCACCTTTATTTTGAAAATCTTCCCGGTGTGTTAGGCTCGGCAGGGCAGAATGCGGAAGTCTGAGTAATATTAGAGAGGAAGACGGCTTCGAGTTGAGTCTGAACTTTACAGCTGGAAACTTTATCTTCGTCCTCAGCGGCAGAAAACTGAACGGTGAGTTTCTGAACATTCGCGTTTTTATCCACTTCAAACTTTATCCTCACTTCCTGTTTTAGTGGTTACGTTACGCAGATTTCAGGCCACCATCAAAAGTCAATACGAAGCCCACTGCGCGTCCGTTTCACTGGAAGTGCGACGTACGCCAGACTTCTTTCAGAATTAGGTCAATTTTATTTTCCAGGGTCGTTTCTGGAGAAAAGCGCTGAATTAAAATCATCGCAGAATCTTCAGATATTTAGTGACCGAGCCGCTCTTCATTTCGGCAGCAGCCTCTTCGTCTTTATCGTGTATTTGATCGCGGGCCGTGTAGGCTTAAAAAGTTGGTTTATCACCGAATAATCTGCAGAGTAGGGGCGTGCCGTGTGTTCCGTTTGTCGGGACACTCTGACTGGACCTGTAGCTGTCTGTAATCACAAACTCGCTCATTATCAGCATTTCTCATTGCAGTTCAGTGTTGTGGTTCAAACATGGCCGACTAATGGCTTCATAAACTGCTCTTATCACACCTGAGCTGTGCTCACCTGCCCCGATCACTTTCGCTTTCACTACTGTGAAAATGAGAAATTGATCTGAAATGTCCTCGCAGCTCCACGGAGAAGCTCCACGGAGAAGCTCCGCGGAGGCTGAAGTGCAGACGGACGCGTGCAGAAATACATTCAGCGACCTTTCAGCGCTTTTCACTTCATTTGTACTGCGTGACGTCATGTCGACCTTGTTGCTGTTTATGAAGACAAACGAGCCTGACGCCATATTTAGATCTGAGCTTTTTTCTTTCACTGTTTGTTTTTAAGGTGGACTTCGTGTTCCGGCTGCTCTGAAACAGGGATTTCCCATCGTTGGACATGAATACATCACATCTGTCCTTAAATCCAAATCACTGCTTTAGTTTTCTGCTCAGCAGCTTTAACTTCACGTTCATTCAGCGTTTTAAAAGCCTGTAATCCCACCTGCTGTGTAGGTGCAGCTGGGTATTATTATCACTATTATTTGTTGTTGGTGGGATTTTAAAGGTGGTCACGTGGTTCCTGTGGAAGTGGGCAAGCATTTGAGATATTATAAAATGACTTCGTCTCCCGTTGAATGTGACGTAAACCAGGATTCAGTGACGTGAGCTTTGACCCCTGACCCCCTGGGACTGTGTGTTGATGTGGTTTCCGGTTCTCCTCCTTTGTGAACTTTGAGGCTGCTGCAGAGATGAAGTCTGATGGTGGGAGGAGCTTTAATAACGCTGCTGTCCTGAGAGCTGGCAGATCCGAGGCCTGCAAATCCGAAGCGAGGTTAACGGGTTAGCGAGCTTAAAGCCACGGTTTTCAGTCCTCTTTTCACCATCACCATGGTAACTGATGCTGAGCAGGCCTGACTTGAAGTGTGTTTAAAAGTGCCACGTCTGGATTCTTTAGCAGTTTTTGTGCTGAAGGAATTTCTCTATGAAACCTGCTGAGCTGGAACTTACCGACTCCGCTGAATGAAGCAGGTTGGGGCAGCAGCATATGTTGCCATGGTGATGTATCTTTGCGGTTATCCTTTCAGGTTTACCTGACGGTCCAGGTAAGCCTGAAGTTTCCTCTAAGCCGCAGGTCCCGCCTCGTGCTGCCGGCCTCTGGTGTGAGATTCGAGTGACATTTATGGCTCTGAAATATTAGCACTGCAGCTTTTTGTCCCTTTTAGAGCAGAAACCATGAGTGTGTGGTGTTCGTGATCTGACGCGTCTCTGTTCTCTCTCTCAGCTCCATCATGGCTGAACCAGTTTATACTCCCACCACGACCCCAAACCCCGGAAACAGCTTCTGCCTGATCCCTTCGGCCCACCTGGACAGAAACCGCTTTATCCTAAAAGTCGTTGAAGTGGTGAGTTCAAAGATGCTCAGACTCATGTGACTCTTCATTAGCCAATGAGATGCTTTCGTTTAGCATTCATTCACACCTGCAAACACACAAACTGTGTGAAACCTTCAGGGTTTCCTCATCGTCTCAGCTCATTGGCTGAAACTTAAACGTGTGTTTGCAGGTGTGTCGTAAAAGTCTGAGTCTGCTGAAACTAAGCTTCATTTCTTTCACTCCTTGTTTGGATTACACTGAGCTGCTCTGTGAGCTGACACTGCCATCATCAGTGTCCTCTGTGTGCTGCACGTCTGCAGACCTTCAATTAAAACTGTTCAAGTAAAATATTCAGTTAAAAAAAAAAATCACGACCTTCCTCAGATTTAAAGTTAAATAATTAAAAGTTGTTTTTATTTGAAATCAATGATATTTAGTTGGAATAAGAATTATCGAGATTGGGATTATTTAAACATTAATGTTGGTAAATGATTAAATCGTCCTTCAGAGTAAGTTTCAGATATTTGTATCGCTCTCAGGCTCTGGCCCGACCTGCACGCGCTCTTTAAACTTCCTTTAACAGCGAGGATCGCGCCCCTGCAGGAAGACGCCGGGCCCTTCCTGTGCAGAGGTGCTCAGTTTCCTGTCCGGTGTGGCAAACAGTAGCTCAGTCTGAAAGCTGTGACAGAAGAGCAGGTTTCTGATGCTTCAGAGAGGAAAGATTCATTATTTAGGTGCTGAAACTGTGTTTGACATGTTGCTGAAACTTTGCCTCAGATGTCTTAAAAGACTCTTTGTCTCTGCTCCCTCACCTCTGACTCTCTGCTGTGGGTCTGATGTTTCTGTAACCGTCCACTGTGCAGGAAAACAATGCAGCGGCTGCTGCGCTGTGACTTCCATGAATTATGCACATGTGCAGTGATCCTCAGTCAGAGTCAAACACTCAGGTTCTCCTGCAGCTCAGTGTTGGTGAAACAGAGTTCAGCTCTTTACATGTCAGAGCTACAGAAGGAGTAGCAGTGAAGAAACGCACATGCAAACACACGGGGCCCGAGGCGTGCCTGAGGCGTGCCCGCGGGGCCTCGGCTCTGCAGATCATAACAGTACAGCTCAGAGAAAAGTGACCACTGACCATCTGCAGGCTGGACCGTATAAAACAACCTGAAGCGACGAGTGATGTCTTGGTGGCCAAGCCCAGCTGTGTAGCTGACAGGATCTGTTCTAGTTTCAGCTCATTTCAGGGTCGTTACTGTGGAAACCCCCCAAAAACCGAAAGCAACCGGCTGCAGAGTCGATCCTCTGCGAGTCTCTGCAGGCTTACGACCATCAGCTGACTGACAGGAAACACTGAGTGTGAGAAATGGTGACAGGAATCCAGAACAGTCTGCACTCATCATCGGTCTGTAACGATGATGATGATGACTTGTTTGCTGCTTTTAAAAAAGACTTGTAACTCTGAGCATTTGTACAGCTGAGCTGGATCCATGCAGGTGAGGTGATGCTGTAATGTCCTGGCAGGCAAACATGCTAAAATAGGCGAGGAGTGATGAAGGTAACCAACAATAATATCATCGCTGTGGACAAATCCTCCTGGACCGAGACCAAAACAACTCTGCGCACCTTTCAGGATTAAACCAGGTGCACTTGTGCTTTCACCTCAGTTTGTTTAGGATGTGCAGCACGCTCCTCACACGGCCTCCCTTCAGGCTGCTCAGCACAGGAAATGCCTCCGCAGTTTGTGGCGCGTTGACAGTCCACTGCCAGTAATCAGACAGGAAGCTGCTCCACTCTCCTGCAGATCTGTTTAAAACGGGGTTTGCAGCTGGAACCAGATGTTTAACGGAGGCCTGAACAGAGCTGATGTGTCTTAGTTTGACCTCACGAAGCGCTGACCTGCTCGTGTTTAATAACTCCAAAGGAAGGATCTGTCATCAGTGTAGTCTTGTTTCACGAGGGATCCCCTCGCTCTTATTGTGAAAGTTCAGTTGCTGCTAACTAACTCGCCCAAGCACATCCTGTCCCGTCTTTCCCCCTCTGATCCAGTTCATGTTGTGGTGGTTTTTGACATCTCTTCAGTCACACGTATTCCAGCAGCCGGAGGTGGACGGCAGCACCCCCACCGTCCTGGGAGACGAGCAGACTAACAGACAACAACAAGAGTTGCTGATTATTTGCTCGTCTATTTGGTACGAAGTACTTCAGAAACCAAACATTTGCAGAGCAGAGTTACGCGTGCGCCTGTGTACATGTATGAAATTATGTACACAGCGGTGATATTACCACAACAACACTGTGGGACATGAAGCTGGATCTGCAAACCCCGGTGGTGCCGCCTCTTTAACAGTTGGGCTGTGCGCTCTTTACAGACGAAGAGTCGTCTGAGCTAGAGCAGGGCGATGCGACCGAAATATTTATCACGATGTACATTTGGAAATTTGCAATAACGACATAACTGACGATATAATTGATGCGAGACAAAATACTTTACAACTCCACAACTTTATTAGTGCAAAAAACATCAAAGTATTTCCACTGAAACAAGCAGCTGTTTTTTATCTGCATTAAAGTTATATAAACATTTAACAGTGCAAATGCAAACTCCTCGCTGACAGTTTAACCAAAAGGCATTTCCAGTGGAAACTGGCCGACATATCCTCAGTGTAACCATGTATAATATCCACAAACCTTAAAAAGAGGTTATACACACACAATACGGTAACATTATGTCGAAGCACAGTACGTATCACTCCGCGAGGCTCCGCCTACGACAGCCGTAACGCTCCGACAATCCATCAAGCGGTGCGGCTTCGTAGCTCAGCAAAGTCGTACTGAAACATCTGACAGATTTTCGAGCGCCGTGCACATAAAATCGTTTCGAGGTCAGTAAACACGACCAGAGTTCATACATAAGGCACACGGGATTATAAGGGGCTCTGTCGACTTTCAGACAAATCAAAGGATGGATTTTAAGTGCGCCGTATTTTCCAAACAACGCAGTAATAACGACGGCCCGCTAGCATGCGCTACCAAAAATAGTGCTTTGTTGTGTATCTGACGGACGAAAGCTAAACCAGTTCCACACCAGTGAAGCTGCAGCGTTTTTACAAACCAGTTCAGGTTCATGGTTTCATTCAACGATCCGCTTTCGCTCTTCTGGTTCTGCGTCGCCGCCATGTGCGCATGTAAACAAAGGCACTGTGCATGTGCGTTTTACCCATATTCTATCGCCATGTTTCATTTTCTTATCGTTGCCCAACATTACACCAGTGTTACCGTGAACGGTATGATATGCCCCGGCACTAGTCTCAGCCGACAGCAACACAAAACCTGCTGCTGAAGTCAGGCGCTCTTAGATAAACCGTGTTACCGCCACGCACCGAACGACTGCGCGGAAACACTCCCGGCGTGAAACGTGCTGACATCTGTGAGTGTCACACCACGGTTCCAAAAACAAGAAGCGAAATCTGCGTCAGCTGCTTTTAAGCTGACTTTTTAAAAGTGTCGCTGCGTCAGTGAATCAAGCAGATATTCAAACACAGCAAAACAAATGCACACTCATGTTTCTGTCCATTTTCTCCCATCAGCAGGGGGCGGAGACTATTCCATCTGGCGTCGTACTCACACAGGTGGTAAACACATTCATGTGTATGTCCTGACCTGTGTGCACTGGAGTGAGGACGCTTTTATTGCTCTCAGAGCTGCATGGCAACCACTGGTTGCTAGGGAGAAATGTATATCTGTTGCTTTTGTGCAGCGATATGGCAAAAGTTACCGACAGTTTCACTGAGAGCAGTTAGCGAATGTTTGGAGACACGTCTGCGATCTGTTCAGGACCACTCACTCTGGTGCAGCGCTCTCTCTGCATCTGACCTCTGACCTCCAGCAGCCAGTCGAGGAACGTGCCGTGGTGTCTGCAGGCCGCTGCATGTACCATCATTGCAGGTGCAATGATGACCAAACCAGTCTGTGACTTCCTGGTTACAGGAGACGGGGATGAGGTCGCTTTGGTGCTTTTAATGTGGAGGTTCTGTCTTAGCTGAAGTGTGACTCCACACTCACATCCAGTCTGTGGCTCCGGGCTCGGCGGCTTCTACATCACAAACTTTAGACACAGAATTTAACAGCAAAACAGGAAGTGGAGGTTCGTTTGTTGGGGACTGTTTTCAGGACAGATGAATGCGCATTAGCAGCCGGACGGTGAGGAGCGGGATGGGTTGGTTAGCCGTGCTCCGTGGTGCGAGGGAACCAGTCGCTGTGTTTGTGTGTGACCTCTCTGTGACTGGATCTTCCTCATCCAGCAGCTCTTCAGGAAGCTGCAGAACGGGAAGTGAAAGTATTGCGGAGCGGTCAGTTTGGCTGTCGTTAGCAGATCTCAGAGCTGCTGTTGCAACAGCTCAGTGAGGTGTTCGGTGGGAGGACGACGCCTGCATCCGGCCCCGGGAGTCTGGAGGGAGCTGGCGCGGGTGGGTGCTGGGCAGAAAGAGGATGTGCGGTCAGATCTTTGTGAAACCTTCCTGCAAAATAAACTGAAAGCCACAGACTGAAGGAGGCCCAGGTTAATGTTTTTCCACGTGGGCTCCACCAGAGCAGCTTTGCATGAGTCACAGCTCAAAATAATCCATGTTTATGTCCATACTCAGCCTCTGTCCATCTAAACTTCTGATTGGCTGCCCCTCATAACTGCAGGTTTGAAAACCAGTATGTAGCATTGCGTTACACTTAACCCCAGTCACCACATGCATGTGCCGTCTGCCTCCAGCCTGTTCATCCACAGAGGTGTAGTTACAACAGCTGAGTGTTTGGGTGGATGTAGACCACTGCAGGCGGAGGACTGCAGTGGCGGAGGACTGTGGACTCAGCTGTGAGAGATTGGAACAGTCTCTGACATTAATCCGTTTTGGGCATAAATCCTATAAGTCGTTTAGATCCTCGTCATGTTGCTGCTTATTGTCTTTGTTTTAATCATGTTAGAAAAATATAAAAATCTCTGAAAGTTGAGAATCGCTAACAAACACACACATGCACCTCCTGGTCGTCTGAAGGTTAAAGCAGCGCGTTTGCTGTTGTCCAGCTCCAATCCCTGCCTCTCCAGGTGCTTTCACAATAAAAGCTGTCCACTGTCTCAGTGCTAAATAAGTTTATTGTGAAGCAGACAGGAAGTCCCGGTGAGTTTTTAACAGCAGCTTCGCTGTAGACTCGTGCGGGATTCCCACTGTGACTTCCTGTGGTGAGTTTAACCCCAGTCAGCTGATTCGCGCCGGGTCACGTCTCACCTGTCCGTGCTGAACAGGAAGTCTCTCGGGGTGATCTCAGGGTGTGCACGCTGGCCTGTGTAGGTTTCTAAAACCCAGCGTTTAATGAGTGACGCGTTTGTAACGTTCAGTGTTTTCATTACTGCAACGCCATCAGACGTCTGCTTTTACAGCAAGATGAAAGGACAAGAAGAGCTGCTGTTTTTCACACGAGCGACCGCAGAGGCGCAGCCGGGTGTCGATGCAGTTACTGCAGCTGTTTAAAGCGTTGATGAAAGAGGAGCATAAAGAACAAAACACGTCTGAGACACTGAGAGGAGCTGGGCTCTTTGTAGTGAAGCTTAGTGGAGCGTAAAGCTCTGATTGAAACGAGCAAAGACACTGAACGCTGCTTCACCTTTGAACCCGTTAAAGCGTAACAGGAGGGACCATCAAGGTGACCTGAGCAGTTTGTCATATTTCAGGATCTTTGTGGGACAAAAGGACTCTGTGTGCATCACATTCAGTGATGCACACAGGCCTCGAATCAGAGCAAACTTCGACTTTCTGTTCCAGGTGACCTCAATTTCATGCGAGTTTCCAACCCTAAGACCTCAGATTTGTTTTTGAGGTTGTACATCGACGGTGAGACGAAGCTGTCAGCGTGGAGTTCCACATTACCGCCCCAGGGCGAGAGCGTTTTCGCCCGCCCTGTTCTGCAGAGTCGCCTCTTTGTGTTCCCTAAAGTAAACCAGCTTGGACACGTGGAGGAGATCCAGCGCCGGTGACGGACACACGGTCTTCTACAGACATAAACACAGCAGAGGTGCACGAGAAGGTTTTTGATTTCCACGCTGCTCCCACTCGCTGCCTTTCTGATTTGACTTGGAGATTAATGTTAACAGCACGGTGGCGGCAGCCTGACTGATGACAGCGATGCTGGAATTCAATCTTTGCATATTTATGTTCGTATAGTTCCACGTAGTGAGGGAAGTGAGAGCAGATCACTCAGCACCTGCAGGATGTTGGTGACGGGCACAAACACAGTGGCAGTATTTACAGAAACACTCAAAAGTCACTCAGATTCTCTCACGTTTCACGTTTTCTGCTCCTAGAACCAAGAAATATGCGTCCCTAAAAGTGTTCTGGTGGTACAGAACATGTAATCAGATTACTGAAGGAGAATGAGTCATGTCTGTGTTGCTGACTGAAGGATAAAAGTATCGGCGCCGCTCTCGCTGACGTCAGGCGGTCTGCTGCTAGCTCTGTGGTTCTGGGTTCGTCTGTCTGAAGAAAAGCACAAAGCCTTTTTACAAGCTGAGGCTCACTTTAACATGGAATATTCCTCCAGTTAAACTCGCCGCTGTAACGGAGACAGAGGCTGGCGTTCGGTTTAACCACGAGGACAAACACGCGACAGCGAGAGGAAAGTATCCCTGCACACGTGCACAGACGCTGGTTTGTTCCGCCTGGTTCCTGATGATCCCGACTTTGGATCCTGGTGCTTATCTGTCGGCGTGACGATCTCCTGGGTCTGGACGAGCGTCGACTCTACTCTCAGCTCTGTCTTTATGCTCATTTTGCAGCTTTACTCGTGATTTTATTCTTTTACGAACTACCTCATGACCACGGGTGAGCGTTGGAACGTAGACGTGCTCTCAGTCATCTCATGTCCCACCTTCCAACCACCGTGAGCTCAGAGGGAGGGCTCTGCAGAGAGCCGCGGCCTTAGGCCTGAAGCTGCCGTCTCGTCCCAGCTGCTCCGCACTCGCCTACGAACCCGGAGGTCGTGGTGTGAAGAAGCCGACGGGACGGCGTCACCTGCAGAAAGGAGGTGTGCAGCTCTGACACGCCCCTCGAACGTTTCAGACGGAGGAAATCTGGCAGGCTTGGACTTTCTCGAGAGTGCATTCGACACATCGTGTACTTACATCTGGACCAATCAGAGCACATTAGTGTCATTTCTTAAGGTTTCTGTCCTGATAAGTGGTCAGAGAGTTGGTGTGGTCCTGACTTGCTCCTTCAGCGGTTACAGGAAGCTCCTCCTGCACTGCGCTGCTCTCTGAGTCATTTAAAGGTCTGTTTACATTCACAACACGAGTATTTCTTTACAAAAACAAAGTCGAGTGTTTGGAGCCTGGAAGAGCTCAACCACAAACTCCTCCATGTTTGTAGTCCAAACATCACCCCCTCCCCAGGCTCGCACTGCCTGCTCTTTCAGGTCCCCAAACTCGGGGGGTCTGAGGGGTGAAGCGCTCCTATCGACTCCTGCTGGGTGACGGTCTCGTGGTCTCGCCGCTGTGGTGGTTCAGATGTGCTCAGGGCGTCCCTGCGATGGCTGCTGGTGTGGAGCAATCGCTGTTGTTGCCGCCCACACAGAGCTGAGCGGTCGGAGCGGTTCGACCACAACTTCTAATGAAATGCAGCAGAGCCGGCGCCTTTGTGTTGTCACGCCGGCCTGAAACTGCCAGCAGCCGCTCAGACTGGAAAGAGACGTCACATTTCAACAAATAAGCTGCCGTCGTCTCAGACAAGAGGACGAATACACGGGGCAGCAGCTGACAGAGGCTGGAGGTCTGTTTCATACAGGAGGAGGAAGTGGTGACTATCAGGTCAGTTTCTCCCCGTGTGTCGTAGTTGCAGCGTTCGATGCCGGGAGCAGACGTGCAGAATAAAACAAATCAAACACGCGGAGCGTTTTTGGCGCCTGGTGAATAAGTGAGCTGCTGAAGAAGCTTTCAGCGGGAAAAGTGAAACAAAATAACATTTTATGCAATTATTTCTTCATAATCATCGAAATGTCTGACAAAATATGAGAATAATCATTATTGTTATCATGTCAAACTGCAGCCCACTGTGGTCCTGAGTGGGCCGGTCCACTGAAACTGCACGTTTTATTGTAAGACTCAGGTTTAACTTGGTGAACCTGCAGGTCCATCTCTGCACAGCGCCGTCCTGAGTAAGTGGGCGGCCGTGGTTTCACAGGCCGTGACAGATTCACAGTAGTGTTCACAGGTCGGGCTCTGCTTTAGGAGAACATGTCGCTCTAACACGCCGACCGTTTGATGTATGAAGCCAACAGGAGTGGTCCCAGGAGCCACCCTGACTTGTGTTTCTATTCTGTGCTCACCTGTGCTGACTTCCTGTTTCTCCCTCAGGTGCTGTCCTTCATTGCCTTCATCCTGGAGGAGACTGTGGACAGCTGCTTCACCTGCTCTCCTCTCTACTTCTTTGAGTTCGTCAGCTGCACGGCCTTCCTCTTCACCCTGCTGCTGCTCGTCCTCCTTTCTACTAAGCTGCATGAAAAAATTCACATCGGGGCCTGGCCCACTGTGGTAAGAACCTGGAGATCGTGTTTCAGTCGCTCTTCTCCACTCGCGTGAGAAAGATTCAGAAGCTCAGTGACCTGAACAGAGTTCATGTCTGGCTTTATTTAGAGTCACTTCCTCTTTCAGAGCACAGTCTTTGTTCAAGCTCACTCCAAACTACAATAACGACCCGACCGGCAGTCGTTAGAGGAGCAGGTCGCTACATACATGTTCAAAGTAACCCGAGTCGGCCCAGCACTCGTTCATGAGCTGTCCAGAGAGTGCTGAGCTGGCATTAACCCGGCAACACATGATGCTCGTGGTCCGTGTTATTCATAATCCAGTCCTTTGACTTCAGTTTACACATTTAATTTTGCATCGTTTTGAATTTCTGGACAGATGAGGAACTTTTTACTATTTTAACCTTGACTATAAAAACTGTCTTTGCATTGGTTCGCTGAGCTGCAGCATCAGAGCACGGACAGCGCAGCATGCTTTCGGTCTGTGATGTCAGAGTAACTCTGAGGGAGTCGGGTACTCGTGTGAGTACTCGAGTAAAATCAGTCTGAGGAGGATGCGTGGCGGTGGCGTTTGTCCCGGCTCTCCTCCTGCGAGCTTCGCTGTCGTCTCGCACCAGAATGAAAACAGACGGTTTATTTTAGTCTCTCCCTGATGACACTTCCAGCTCGCAGTCTTTCATCTTACAGCGTGGGTGCAGTGAAACTCGAAAACAAGAAGCGGACTGTTTTCTTTTTGCAAATTCAGACTCAGCAGGGTGGAAATGTTTGCATGTGGAGCTGCGAGTTCGACAGCTGTTCTCAAAGCTAATGAGGGTTCCAGCTTCAATCGAGCCCTCGCCCTCTGCCTCTCTGATTGGCTGAGCACAAACCAGGCCGCCCCCACCTTATTTGTTTTTCATAGAGATGAGATTTAAAGTTGGCCAGTCAAACGAAACCTCCCTGTTAAATCATTCACGTGGAAATGAGCCACCTAAATAAAGATGCTCATAAATAACTTCAGATTAAAGTAATTAAAGCGTTTCTTCATTTTCACGTCCGCATGGAAAAAACCTGCTCTGAACTTTGAACCAGGAAAGCGTGGGATTGGATGCGAAGAGGGGGAGGGGTCAGAGCATCAAGAGTTTGATCCAGTAAAGTTGGCGTGAGTTCACGGCTGGTATCTGCAGCCGTTTAAAGGCCGACCTTTGAGAAATGGCGGCGCAGCTTCATTGTTTTGGTGTCAGCCTTAACTCTGCCAGAGACGCTGCTTCCTCTGCTTTTCAGAGGAAAAGTGAGCGTGGACAGGAAGCCGGAAGCTGAAGGCCGAACCTTTCCGCTGCACTGATTTTCAGCGGCGCTGTCTTTCCACCGGAGGCCTCAGCTCCACCGTGGTGTGTGGAAACAGGAAGAGGACACCGACCGCAGCGCGGTGCTCACTAACACCAGTGTCTGCTCAGACGGCTGACGAGCCACAGAGTTCTTCCTCATCGTAGCCATTAAAGAGAAACCTCAACATGACGAGTCTGCCCGCAAAGAAACACCAGACAGGAACAGCAGCAGCTGAACTTTCACAATAAGAGCACGCTGTCACAGGGAAGCGTGGTGAGAGGCATTTGAAGCCCACGCTTCCACAGTCAGGTTTCAGAGGTGACCCGTTCCCATCTGTTTTATTCCTGCTGCTTAGGAGGGGCAGCCAATCAGGAAGAACTGTAATGGCGGTCCGAGTGTGTCTGTTTGCTCTGTGTGGTCTTTGTAGTTTAAATGAAGCTGAACAAAAGAACAGAGGAGCTGAAAAAACCGTCGATATGAGAGAAGCGCAGAGGCTGAAGCATTTTAGCCACCGCCTCGCCATCAGCGGCGGCTTCCTGTTTAGCACTCGGGCCTAAAGGCTGATGGCGTCGCCCTGCTGTCAGGCAGCGTGGACGCCAACGACTGTGACAACGTGAGAACGAGGTAATGTAAGATTGTCACGGTCGCTCCACAGACGCATCTACTGTGTGTTTGACGAGTTTGGATCTCAGTGATCGGGAACGTTTGTGAACATCACCTTTCACTTCGGTGCCACAGCGAGTGCCCGCCAGCTGTGGTGCGTTTAAATACGAGTACGAGCGGTCGAGCCTCGTTAGCCTCAGAATGATGGACTTATTCGTTCCCGCTAAACGATGAATTAAAACGAGATACGGCCCCAAACTCAAAGCATGCACCGCACCGTGTCTGCAGACACGCCTCACACCCGCAACAAGTCACACAAAGTCTGAAGTCAGAACTTGGTTTTATGGCAGCTACGACTTTAAAGACGTCCCAGAGTGTGTGTACACACACACACACACACACACACACACACACACACACACACACACACACACACACACACACACACACTGTGGCTGAAAACCAGTAAAAGCAGCTGTCATATAACTGTGTGATGCTGCCACCTACAGTCTGCAGACTGAACTGCACTTGTAGCCTCCAGTCAGATTCCGGAGTGTTAGAACTTATCTTTGTGCCACTACTCTGAGCGCACGTAAACAGAGTTTTCAGTTGCAAGTGTTGTATTTTGAGGAGAAATTAATTTTGAGTGAACAAACTTCATTGCTGCGTGCAAAAAATGTATTTCAGTGTTTGCTATTATCTCCACACACACAACAGCAGCTCCTCTCGCTCAGTTTTTGCACTTATGCAAATATGTGACGTCTTGATGAATCGAGCAGATATTTGAAGTTTACACAGAAACATTCTCGCATGAAAATATCTTAAAAGTTTATTTTGTGACCCAGAAAGAGTAATATTTCAAACTCTGCCACTCTGTGTTCCTCCGCCACTGCCTCCTTTGAGTTTTGGATGAAATGCATTCTGGGATATTGCATTTTGTCATTTCGAGCTGATTGGAGACCAGAACAGCCAATCAGATATTTTTGCATCCAAGTCTGTGATTGGCTGGTTTTGTGGCACAAATATAACGGTGTAGAGAAAGAGTTGAGCACGCACTGGCATAAACGTTGAGAGCGTGAGCAAGTGCAAAAACTGAGCGAGAGGGGGTGTGTGTGTGGGTGTGTGTGTGGGTGTGTGTGTGGGTGGGTGGGTGGGTGGGTGTGGATAACAGCAAACACTGAAATACATTTTTTGCACGCAGCAATGAAGTTTGTTCACTCAAATTCAGCTTTTCGTCACTCAAAATAAATTTCTCTTCAAAATGCAACACTTGCACCTGCAAACTTTGTTTCATGCGCTCAGAATAGTGGCACAAAGATAACATCATAGAACTGATGGATCAAAGCAGCAAAACATTTTAACACACCGAGACTTGTTGGATTGTAGCTCTGAATATGAACTTGGACTTAAACCAACGTGTGGATGTTCAGCAGGATTGTCTCCATGAAAATCTGTCACATGTGAAGTATTACAAACAGAGCTTTATTATTAAGTACAGTGAGGCCGTGAACGGTGAGTCGAGGGTTCAGCATGCTGAAAAAAATCCAGACTCAAGGCTCAAAATGAAGCGTGTGTCACGCTGCAGCGCCTCCAGTTTGAGAAAAGTCCACTTTTATTGTTTTGTTGATCCGGTCAGATTGAGGGCGGCAACTCGGAGACTGTCGGAGGCGCTCGTCTCACCTTCTTCTTCTTCTCTTTTACAGGACATGATTTACACCGGGGTCATCGCTGTGCTGCTCTTCATCTCCTCCTGCATCTTCGCCGCAGACCGCGGCTCTTTGGTTCAGGCAACCGTTGCTGTGGTGAGAAAACGTCCTCGGACTCGCACTACCCTCCTTTCCTACCTCCTGAATCTTCCTTTTCCTTTTCTTCTATATCTCCTCCTTTCCTTTCCTTCCTGGCTGACAGTGTGTGTTATAGGGCTGCCACAAAGGATTATTTTGATAGTCGACTAGTCACCGATTATTTTTGCGATTAGTCACTAATCAGATCATCATCCATTGGACGTAAAACTACAGCTTATTGCACCAGTAGCATCTGCTCTTATATAACTATCATTAGCTTACAGCTTTAAGTGTTTAAGGTCTGTGCTAACTAAAAATAAAGACAAGATGATCGTTTATTAAATTTAAATGAAATTTGCAGATTGTTTCGGTGAAGTTTAATAAACTGCTTGCTATCTAAAATATAACAGGACACCGGAGTAAATTCTGGAGCATCTCACACTTCTGATAATCAGCTGTCTGCTTGACGTTTATTCAGCTGTGTAAAAACTATAACTTTAATCTCAGCCAAACCGATTTACTCAGGAACAAATAAAATACTAAAAAAAGCCAAACGATAACATTTTAAGTTATCTAAGTGACTCATATATCATGTTTAACCTGAGTAGTGAAAGATGGCGGTGGGTTTGAAAACGATCTGCCGGGAGTCCGGTGCTCTCATGGCCCCCGGCTCGCTATCGAGCTAGTGGGTAACAGACGTCTCAGAAAACGTCGGAGCGCTTTTGAAAATATGTGGTGTCTTGATAAACTGAGCAGATATTTGAGGTTTACACAGCTACATTCTCCATGAAAATATGTTAAACGTTTATTTTGTGACCCAGAAAGAATAATAAGTAACATTAAAACTAACTAGCTGCCGCCATTGTTGGAAACTAAGCTGGGCCGCGCTATGAATTCTGGGACACAGCTACTTCTTCTTCGGGGTTTAACGGCAGCCGGCATCCTTGTACATGCAGTGCTGCCATCTTCTGTTTCAGTCCATTATTACACTCTTAAATCCTGCTACTTATTCCTGCGTCTTTTGGGATCTTACAAAGCTTCAAACGACGCGTCGACTATTAAATCAGTCGTCGACGATTTTGATAGTCGACTAATCGTGGCAGCCCTAGTGTGTTATCAGGTCACCTACAGCAGCGCTCTTCTTCTTCTCTGTCGTCCAGGTCTTTGGGTTCTTGGCGACTGTGGCGTTTTCCATCGACTTCGGCCTGATGGTGAAGAGCAAGGGGCTTCCCTTCCTAAACAAAGACAAGAAGCAGGAGCACACTAACGGCATCCAGACGCCGGCAGAGGAGGAAAGACTCAAAACCAACGAGACAGTTTAAGCGTCTTTCTGCTCATACGCGTGAGGTCGCTCATTACTTTTCCCAATATTCCTCTAACATGATAGTGAAGGGGTGGAGCTTCCAATGCTGACCTCACGTCCATGTTTTTTTTCTTTTTAAATCCAGTTTGTAGTTCTTTTCCCAGCGCTGAGGGCGCTCTGTTCAGAAATCATCACCCTGTCGCTGTGCAGAGCGCCGAAAACGAGAGACACTAAAACCATCAAACCACTAAATCTTCTGCTGTAGTTTAGATTGTAGGATTTATTTTTACGCAGTTTGTGATAAACGCTTTGCTTTATCGTCCTGTTGTCATAGAAATAATCAGATGGACGAGAAGGAAAATCACAGAAGTGTTTTCGAAGGCGTCGGCACCTCCGATTGGTCCGAGTCTCTCCAGCAGAATCCTGATATTAAAATATATTCTCCTTACTTTTAATTTGAATGAAATGTTGCACACTTTTACCTCCTCAGACCAAGGAAAATATTCCTGATTGTTGAAGTACCGTCTGTGTCCCTGAACGCCTCACGATGCTCAGGTCGAGACTGAGAGCGTGCTAAAGTTGATTATTCATCAGCCTTACTTGTGTTGAAATGACTCGGAGTGTCCAGCAGGGGGAGACGTCTGCTCGTCAACCATCCAGGGGCTGTTTCATAAACGCTCGTTTAGTTGATGCAGACGAGTTAAAGTTCATTTCATGTTTTTTATCCGGACACTGTGGAAATGCGGTCCTTTGCCAAACGTGCCTTAGTCCTCCTTAAATTCTCATAGCCTGTACCTAAAAGATGGACCTAGCTGCTGTGACATCACCTGTTGGTTGGTGATGCACGCTTTTTTTTTTTTTTTTTTTTGAACGCTTTCACATGAAACGAGCGACAGACTTTGTTTTCCTACCAGAGTGGTCGCCCCCTGCTGGACATTACAGAGCATTAGCTTTCAGGTCTTTTAATGTTTTGTGTCACTCTTGACATTTTAAAAGTGAAATTGTGCCTTTTTTTTAAAACATACTTTTTTACTTCCTGTCTGTGTTTGATATCTTTGATGCCGTGTGGACAAATATGAATATCGGGGGTAATTTAGCAAAATCAGCTCAGAGCTTTTAATGATCTCTTTTAATGCTTTTATTAACTGTTATCACTAATTATGGCCTTGATGTTGGGCTCAAGCTCATCAGCTGAAATCATAGTGACTCTTGGTGATTCTAATCGCTGACATGTGAATGTGTTAAAATGTAACAATGAAAGGGTGAATATCAAAGTGTTTGTTTGAGGTTTTCTTCCGTCTTTGCTCTCTGCTGTTGGCGGCTGAAGCTGACGTAGCTGCAGGTGTGTGAGGGCGCCGTGGAGGGGAAGCCTCCGCAGCATCGTTAAAAAGAGTAACATTAGAGAACTTGAAAAGGATACTGCGTGCCTACAAATGATCTAAAATTGAAATGTAAGAGGAATGGAGCTCTTTGAGTGAGCAGGGATTCTCCTTTTCTTCCTGTTCCTGCAAGTTTTTCCTCCCGTCTGTCACTCGCTGATGGGTTTTCTCTCCAGTACTGTCGGGCACCTCTGTCGTTGTAAATGTGTCCGTGGTTCAGTAATCCGTCCCCCCACACACACCCACACACACACACACTCACACTCAAACTTCACTAAAGTCACATCAAACTCTAAATTTTATGCCCAGAAAATGAAGTGGACTGCAGTTTAAAGGCAAACGCCATCTGTTTTTGTTTTTGTTTTTTTTACTACAAATGTAATATTTTTAAACGTTTAATTATAAAAAGTGTTTTTCTTTATTTCTGAGGTCTCATATTTTTTTCTTTTTTTGTTTTGTTTTTTAAATTGTGTCCATTTCTCCAAAGTCTCAGGAAATAAAAAGTCACATTAACCATGAAAATGAAATCAGTGAGAAGTTTGAAATTCAGAAACATTTGAGAGCACATGAAGCAGCAGACTAATAAAGGACGGGTTTTTATACAAACTTTTCTACGTTTGTAAAAATGAAAAACACTCTGTGATGACGAGGACATTTGTTAGTAATCACAGTACACTGGACACTTCCGTGTGTGTCGAACAATCCAGAAATCTGAAATCATTTCTATTTGGGACCAAGTAAAGTTGATCTTCGAGACAGAGCCCGTTTGTTTTGTATATAAGTTTCTCTGATGTTTGTCAGCCTGTGTGTGAACGTACGGTTAGGATTTCACTGTCTGTAATAAATTGCTGCAGTTTCTTTCTGTCAGGTGATAAAGAGATTTTCAATAAATACACGTGTTCGGTTTCTGTTTTCACCCACAAACATGAAAAACTTTGGACTGAAGGTGAGTTCTAGAAAAATCTGACCTCATGTTGAAACAGAAATGGTGTCAAAGCACCCACAGCTTCAGCAGCGTCTCTGAGGAACTCTTCATTAAAATACATCAAACTTATGTCCTAATAAATATATTCCTCGCAATGAGGGAGGAGCTTCAGAGAGGGCGTGGCCATCTGTGAGCCTGTGACTTCAGTTGGTGGAAGACTGAAGCACAGAGCAGTGTGACGGTTTTTATCACCACTGGAGAGGATTATTCTCAGTCTTCATTAGTTTTACTGAACGCTTGCTAATATTAACGATTTGTGTCAGAATCAGGAGACTTTGTTTCCATTATACATCAAAGTGCAACATGCATAGTAAAACTACATTAATGAAAGAAAAAAGTACTGTGGCTGTGTGATCATAGTGTATATGCAGATGACAATGAAATCAATAAAGGCTGACATCAGTAAGTAGAGAAATTTACATTACACATGCTTCCCTTAGGCAGTATCGTTAGAAGACATAACATCTTGATGCATCTCAATCATCCAGGTAAGTAAATCTCCAGAAGTTGATTCTGTTCATCTGGACGTAGCGTTTTGTGGGAGAAACGTTTCGTCATCATCAGGTGACGTCTTCAGTCTCAGCTGACTGCAGGTCTCAATCTTATAAACAGTTCATTTGCATAATGACTGAAACCAGCCCACTGAAGGAACAATGGGCTGGGAGGTCAGGTCCTTAATCATAATTATGCAAATTCTCATGACCATTGATCAACAACCACTGACCAAAACCCACTGATCAAAGACCATTAACCAACGGCCATGAGTACCATTCGCAGAGGCTGGAAGATCAAGGTGCACCCGGTGGAGGTGGGGTGCAGGGGCTTTGTTGCCAGTACAACAGCAAAGCTGCTTAGAGACTGGGATCAGAGGACAGGCGCAACGGCAGGCTATAAGAGAGCTAGCTAACACTGCTGAGAGGACCAGTCACTGGCTATGGTTAAAAAGGGCTGACATCACTCGGTCAGCTAACCACGAGAGAAAAGAAATTCTCCGCTCTTCTTCCCTTATCTGGGAGGCAGTGGGGAGGAAGAGCGTACAGCCGGATCCGGCGGGGAGGTGTGGGAAGCCAGATCGGGCGCCCCCCTTCCAGCTCTCCTCTCTGCTCTCTCCTATCTTGTCCCTTTTGTCTTACTTCTCTCGATCACCTTTTCTATCCCTTTGAAGAAGTGAGGCTCCATAAATGCTAAACAGGTGAGTATTATTTCTAACTTGCAGTGAATAGATAGAAAATAAACTGTAGGAAACTAAACAGAAGAAAGAAGGAGAGAAATAATAAGTTAACATAAACCACTGACACTCCAGGGCCTGACCAACCCTGGCAGGGCCTCCTTGGATGAGGGTGTCTAGTGATAATGGCCGAAACACCCGATGAATCCAAGGTCCACTGCTGATGATGTGTCCCAAATTTAAAATGATAATCTAGATCAGATCTCTAATCCCTAAACCTAACCAAGGAAGGAAAATGGCAGATTAGCCTGGGTAAAAGACCGGCAGTTGAGGCACACAACGATGCGTGCTGCTGGCAAAGTTTCTGGGCTTTCCTCATAACAGCCGTCCCTCAAGAGTCTCTCCATCTAAACAAGCATTATCAGGGACTGTAACACCTAGTCCTCACTGAATCTCTGTCTCTCTTCCACAGCATGTCTTTATCCTGTCTTCCTTCTCTCACCCCAACCAATCACAGCAGATGGCCCCGCCCCTCCCTGACCATGGTTCTGCCGGAGGTTTCTTCCTGTTAAAAGGGAGTTTTTCCTTCCCACTGTTGCTAAAGCAGTGGGGATCGTATGCAATGTTGCCTGTAATTTTTCATGTGTCTGCGCAAACACACAAACACCCTGAGCGGTGCCTTGGACCACTGTGAGTAACATCAGACGTGTGCAGTTTAATTCTTCTGTTAAAGTATTTCTGTTAGAATACACTGGAACTTACGAATACCCCGTTTCATGAAAAATTCAAGTTATGAAGGCGCTGAACGGCGATATTTCTGCCCGTGTTACGGCAAAATGCCCGCGTAACGAAATCCGCTGGCTCTGATTGGCTGAGCCTCCAATGCCCACAATGTCTTCTGAATCACGTGACAACCCCTTGGCTTCCGTACTTGCGTTTCGCTGTTCCACTTGAACGATTTATTGTTGTTCTAGTTAGCAATTAGCCTACAGCCTATCGTTCAGCATCGCCTCACTCAGAACGCGCGATGGGTGCTTCGACCCTCGGGAACAAATCGGGGTTCCGCTGTAGCTCTAATTAAGTGCATTAGCCCACTTACAGTGAAAAGTGCAAACATCTTGTCCATGACCTGTGCAGTATATTAACACCAAATTGGAAGTGAAAATTACTTAAACCCCAATTTTGAAAACAATATTTTTTCATGCTCTGACTTGTATAACGAGTCTGTGTGAAGCTCCTGCTGTGGTCTGGGAGACAGTCCTGGAACTCTTTGTCTGCAAAACACACTATTTAATTACCAATGTTGGGCAAGTTATTTTGAAAAAGTAATTAATTATAGTTACTAGTTAATTCTTCAAAAAAGAGTTTTGCAAACAACAAAGTTGCAGCTGTTTACCTAAAAATGCAGCCGAGGCAGTTTTTATAACCATTTCAAACTATTTACAGAACAATCAGGTGTTCTGCATCAAATATGAGTCACGCAAATTATTTGTGTCCACTACAAAGGAGAAAATCACAGCCTGATCCCTGCAGGCCTGACAGCAGCAGGTGTAGCACTGCTCCTGCTTCCACCTGCGTTTACACTTTAATCTGTCTTTGGTGGCTTTTTGGCAGAACTGCGACATTCAGCAGCCGCCTCATTGTTCTGACACACAAACTAAAACTATCCACAAAACAACACATTAACTACACACTCCAAACACGCTAAACGTCACAAATCTCTCACATCTAAAAACTCGCTCTCACCACCGTCACTCCTCAAATGAATTGTTACGTATTGATTTCAATTTGAATGAAGGTTGGATTGTTTGTGCGCGGAGACTGCGTCAGCAGGTTTTGCATGCGCGCAGCTCAGAGGAAACATTTGTGTTTTCTCTGTTGTCTTTGTTAATGCAGGGTCTTCACCTTACAATATGAGCGCCTCGAGGCAACATTTGTTGTGATTTTGCGCTATGTAAATAAAGCTGAATTGAATCGCGTGACGTTGACGTAGAAAAGAAAGAAATATGTGCAACAAAAAAAACCTGTTGCATAAATCAAACATGGCAAAAGCCGGAGTGACGAAATTAGAAGAACGATTGCAGCCTGTTGGCAACCAACTGACAGCAATCACATCCTGACTCCCACATGTCACAACCCGGTGTTTCAGCTAACAGGGCGAGCTGAGGATCCAGCAGACATTCCCAGGAAAGCATCATCAGTGTTCACAGTCTGATGATGGAAAGAGTCGAGGATGGTCCACGTATCACATGTAGGTTAAAAATAAGAGCACATCACACATGATAACAAACATGCACTTTTCAAGCTTTGTCCAATGAAAGATCAGAAAGCAGGTCAAACATCCAGGGTACCACAGATCCTTTCACAGACTGTTATACTGTGATGCTGATGTTCAGCGTGGTTTTTCACCAGAGCTCAACAGAAGCATTAAATCTGATGTTTACAGTGAAAAACAGCAGATTGGAGAGGGGGAGGTGAGAGGCACATCAGCAGCATTTTTCCACTGTTTGGTCATTTTGATGAAATGTTGCGACAAATAGGAAATTTCAATGTTTTCTATTAAGAGGTAAAAAAAAAAAAGAGGTTCAGAGCTGATCGCAAAGAAATCAAACCCAGTGTGTCAGTCAGTGTCTTCATCAGCACTGCTGACCACACGTTTAAAGAAGTCGTCATTCAGTGGGCTCATTAAAACGTAAGGATGGCAGTTTGGGACAAAAACAGTCTGTGGGCTCCTGTTCCTGCTGGCAGGTAAGACGTGTTTAACATTTTTATGTGTCTTATTGTAGCTGCTTGTGTTTTCACGTCAAACCTTTCTTCCTGGCAGCCCGACTTCTTTACGTTTCGGAAACTTTGTTTTAGAGCTTCACACACAGCAGTCTGTATTTTCTGTCTGTGAACTGAGTCACTGTGTTCGGATCTCAGCTCTGTGTTTGCTCTTCTTTAGGTGCTGTGGGTCAAACTGTGATCTATCCTCTCAGGTCTACCTGTGCTGTCAGAGGATCCACTGCCACCCTCCGCTGCACCTTCACACCTCTGAAGTCTTTCAAAGTGAATCAAACAGAAGTTCCACCAAAGATCGTCAGAGTCCTCTGGTGTCAGAACCACCGGTACTGCTACACTAACACTCCGTCTGTGTGTGACAGTGACTCAGCAAACATCGATCCTCGTTATCAATATCTGGGAGACAAGAAGACAAACTTTACAGATCAGAGATGTTCAGCAGGGAGACAACGCAAGCTTTCGCTTCAGGATGGAAGCTGATCATCGTGAAGGACGTTTTACTAACCAGACAGGAGTGACTGTCAGAGTTGATGGTGAGAGAAAAATGTCCTGGTTCTGACACAAATATTAATCTTTAATATTAACGACTGTTTATTAAAACTAATGAACACTTTGATTTTAGATTCGTCTAAAATGAGAATAATCAAAAAGTTGAGCAGAGGTGAAACCGTCACACTGCTCTGCACTTTCCACCAACTGGAGGTCACGTGGTTCAAAGATGGCCACGCCCTCTCAGACACTGGCCCCTCCCTCCTTCTCATCCTGACTGCAGAGGACTCTGGGAGCTACACCTGTGCTCTGAAGACCAACATGGAGACTGTCTCTGAGCCGCACAGCCTGCAGGTGGAGGCAGAGGCAGGTTGGTGTGATCAGTTTCTCTCAGATTTTCTTCTCCGTCAAACAGCTGCATGATGTTAAAAGTTTAGGTGGTTAAAATTGAGTCTAACACAAGTGCAGCCTGTTCATGATCCGTCTGCAATCAGGGAGTCTTAAATCAAGCCCACAAAGGTCTGTTAGTGTGTTTGGAGGCACCGTTTCAGCTTCCTTTTGCTTCTTGCTTTAGTTTCAGCTGTGAGAAAACACCCAGTCTGTTTTTATTCAAACACATGGATATATTCTTATTTCTGTGACAGCTTTGATGTTGGTTAAAATGATTCAGTGTTTCTTTGCATTGCTGCGACTCATTAACAGTGTTGGGACTAACGCGTTATTAAGTAACGTTACAGTAACTACGTTATTATTGTGGTAACGAGCACGGTAACTAGTTATGCCAAAACCAGGAACGCGTTACTCGTTACTGGGATTTAGATAGGCTCGTTACTCGTTACTTCGTGTGGTGGCATCGCGGAGCTTCCACAGATTCAGTAACATTAGCAAGTGGTGGAGGCCAGCAGGTGGAGGAGGGAAAGGGGTGTCCTTCATGGTCCACCATATCCCAGAATTCATAGCGCGGCCCAGCCAAATTTCAGTTTCCAACAATAGCGGCTGCTACTAAGTTTTAAAATTACTCTTATTAATCTTTCTGGGTCACAAAATAAACTTTTAGCATATTTCCAGGCGAGAAAGTAGCTGTGTAAACTTCAAATATCTGCTCGGTTTATCAAGACATCGCATATTTGCAAAAGTGCGCCGACGTTTTCGGAGACGTCTGGTACCCACCAGCTCGATAGCAAGCCGGGGGGTTCAATGATCACTCCAGCCGGCGAGAGCAGCGGACTCCCGGCTTCATCGTTTTCAGACCCCCGCTCTGTCACTACTCAGGTTAAACATGATATTGAAGTCACTCGGAGAACTTTCCTTTTTTCTGTGTTTTATTTGTTCCGGAGTAAATCGTTTGGCTGAGATCAAAGTTATTAGATTATTTGATTAAATAAAACTTTATTAATTTAAATTCCTCCGGGATTTTCACACAGCTGAATAAACGTCAAACAGAAAACTGATTAAACAGAAGTGTGAGACAGTCGAGAGTTTACTCCAGTGTCCTGTTATATTTTAGACAGCAAGGAGCAGACGGCCGAGTTTATTAAACTCCACCGAGACAGCGCTGACGCTAATCTGAAGGCTAGACCGTCCCATTTCACGGCCTCGCACTTCCGGCCTTCTCGGTCTTCGAAGGACCCGGCCCACGTAGACCGCGAAGGCCGGGTCCTCCGAAGGATGCGGCCGACGTTTTGGGACACAGCTTCTGTGTCTGAGCACATGTGACGGTGCAGAGCCGGGGAAGGCGGGGCTTGTTCCTTCCTAACCAGTAGGGGTGTTAAATAAACTCTTTGGGGTTTTATTTCATATTTATATTATTTATCTGTTATTATTGATTTACTTTAGCTCAACTCAGTGATTAACAGAATAATGAGGAATCACAATTAACAATAACAATGTTGTATTGCAGAGAGGCGTGGGTAACCCGTTGAACCCCACTCGTGATAGGAGTTCTTCTTTTATTGCTTTGCATGTTCTCATCTTGCATTCTACCCTGTATCAGATCAATGATTGACAGATCCCGAGAAGCTCAGAGCTCTCAGAACCTGGCCATGACCCCAGACACTCAGTGAGCTCAAGTCTTTTCTAGGCTTTGTAGGGTACTATCGACGGTTTGTGAAGGACTGACCAAAACCTGTCAAACCCCTGAATGATTTCACCAAAGGCTAACCACCACAGAGGCAGGGCAGAAAGGTAACACCTGGCCCTAGTGGGTATTGAACCCTAAAGTGCTGCTTTCCAACTGTTTTTGAAGTAATCATAGATTTAATTGGAAAGTAAATCTTAAATGAAATTAAATCTCTGCTCCAGCACAGCTGGATTTCATTTCATTGATTTGCACATCATTGCTGTTCATGTGGTTTACATTTTCACAATAACTGCTGAATCCAACTGTTACATTTGCAGTTTTAACAAACAGTGAGGAACTATTACTAAATATATGTGTTGGATATGTTTAAAATGACATTTTGAATGAAAGATATCTGCTGGTGTGTGAGCAGTTGAGCTTTTCCGCCCTTTCCAGAATTATAATGGTTACAGCTTCACTCAGATATCACTGAGGCGGTGACGCAGCCATGCAAACACAGTGATCGCATGCAAAACTCTGCTTCACATTCAAATGAAGACACAAACCTGAGACCTGATGCAGCAGACGTGTTCAAGGTTTGATGCTGTGAGAAAAGCTTTATTACACTTACAGACTAAAACTGCAGAAGAAAGTCAGAGAGGATGAATACATGAGCAATGTTTACTGTTTATGACCTCAGTCTGGCTTCATGGTTTCACAGCTCACTCACCATGTGGTGGTTGATGGAGGTCAGTTTGAGTTTGCTTCTCAGATGAATTTGAATAAGGCCGATTTTTGCATTAAGAAAATACTCCTGATATCTTTAAACAAATAAACCTGAATGAACACTTTCAGCCTACGTCTGGCTTTACATGATGTACGAAGCTTTTCTGAGAGAGGATTTAGGAGCAGATGTTTATTATGTGGATGATTTTAACTGTTTCCAGTTCAGCAGACTGGATGCTTCTCTTCCAAATAAAGATGATCATATTTCAGTCCTCACTGTGTTTTTGTTTATGCAAGAAAATGACCAGAGTGAGAGCAAACGAGGCTCCATTTAAACATGTAACTCAGTTACATGTGGAGATGTTAAAAAAACAATAATAAATTGGTTTAAATACATTTTATAATATTTATTATGAAGAGAGAGCTGAGTGTAAAAGCAGATGATGTCACTTCCTGGTGTGCAGACTAAACCGACCCACAGTCTTCCTTCTCACTGTAAGCGGCTGTCTCCTCCTCTCTGTGGAAAACCTTCCCATCAGGCTGCGTCCTCCACCTCAGCTTCACCTCCTCAGTGACTCCTTGCTCCACCAGCTTCTCCCTCACCTGAAACACAGTTTTCACACATTAACAGAAGCTCCTCATTAATCAATCACTGAGACTGATTATTGACAGTGTAGAGAGAAAGCGTTATAACCTGATAAAGACACAGTGACTGATTTCTAACCAGCACAGGATGATTGAATTTCATTCTTCCCCAGTGATGTATCTCATCAGCAAAGACACACAACTGTCAAACTTGTCTCCACTGATCTCAGTGACATGTTTAACAGTTGTGTATTTGGACATTTTCTTCCCGCTTGTTTGAAATACGACATGTTATCAAAGTCAGAAAGGTCGAGATCCTAAAAAGCCTGTGCCCCAGTTTGGCTGGAAAAGCCACGATGATGATGATTGGTCCACCATCACACAGTCCCCATCTCCTGATTGCAAAGTCAGAGGCAGGAGCTGGACGTCGCTGCCATCGGACCACTCCCAGCTGTTGCTCAAACCAATCCAGGCATATGACAAAGAGGGAATCAGCCATCTATTTCCATTCACTGAATAACTATGGAATGGTTAAAAAGCTATGTAGGGAATAGGCAACAATATGTACAAATAAATGAATATAAATCTAATTTGATGGATATAGCTTGTGGAGTACCTCAAGGTTCAGTACTGGGTCCAAAAATGTTTATTATGTACTTAAATGATATCTGCAGAGTATCGGAGATTTTAAAGTTTGTAATATTTGCAGATGACACAAATATACTGTGTGCAGGTGGGGAATTGCCACAGGTTTTGGAAATGATCACACAGGAATTAACGATATTAAAGAAGTGGTTTGATATAAATAAATTATCATTGAATCTCGATAAAACCAAATTTATGTTGTTTGGAAACCAAAAGAAAAACATCGAAGTAGAAATATGTGTTGACAATGTATATTTAGAAAGAGTAAATGAAATAAAATTTCTTGGGGTGATCATTGACCACAAGCTCTGTTGGAAGCCACACATTACTTATGTTCGGGGGAAATTGGCACGGGGCATTGCCGTCCTGGGGAAAGCAAAGCATATGTTGGATCAGAAAGCACTGCACATTTTATACTGTGCTTTACTACTGCCATATATGAGCTACTGTGTAGAGGTCTGGGGAAACACATACAAAAGTAACACACAAACAATAACTATAACACAGAAAAGGGCCATTAGATTAATAAATAATGTAGGGTACAGGGACCATACAAATGCACTCTTTGTCAAAATGCAAGCTATTAAATTCCAAGACTTGGTGAAGCTTAAAACAGCGCAAATAATGTATAAAGTCAGAAATAAATTGCTTCCCAAAGAAATCTGTAAATTGTTCATAGAAAGAGAAGGTGGGTATAACTTAAGAGGGAAGTGGAATTTAAAAATACAAAGTGCTAGAACAACTTTAAGAACTATGTCAATCTCAATTGCAGGAGTTAAATTATGGAACAGTCTAACAGAAGAAATAAAAGACAGTCAAAACATAAAACAGTTTAAAGTAAAATATAAAAACCTAATTTTAAATAAGTATAAGAATGAAGAAAACGGGGTTAACCCAGGACGGTAATGTTGCTGGTAATGGTGTTGCGGTTCTTTTTTGGTTGTTTTTTTGTTTTTTTGTTTTGTTTTGGTTTGTTGTTTTTCCATAACTTGTGTATCTGCAAATATACACATTCTGTATTTTTCATATGAAAGAAACTATACTGTGGTGGGGCTTGCTAATTTCTTGTTTTTGATTTATGTATGTTATGTTTTGTTTTACTTCATATGTTTATATGTTTCATATGTAAAATGGTAAATGGCCTGTATTTATATAGCGCTTTACTAGTCCCTAAGGACCCCAAAGCGCTTTACATATCCAGTCATCCACCCATTCACACACTGGTGATGGCAAGCTACATTGTAGCCACAGCCATATGTTGTTTGTTTAATTTAAGACAAAAAAAAATTTAATGAATGAGAGGTAAAACTTGAGGGGGTAGGGACAAATAAGTAAATACTTCAGCCTACTCCTTTTCAAACAAATAATGGAATGATATTTTGTAATGATTGTGAAGGCACATGTTTGAAATGTTTGAAATAAAAATGAACTGAACTGAACTGAACTGAACTATCATATATGTGTGACGCCAGCAGAGTCACGATCTCCGTGTTGTTCACCACACTGTTGATGGTGCTCAGGTCTGTGTACCTGTCCCTGCAGTAGGACCGAGCGCCATGAAAGCTCCTCGAGTCCTGCACCAGGATGTAACGGCCAGCATCACCTGGAAGAGAAACGAGCAGACAGAGTCAGAGCACAGGCTGGAAATGTTCACCAACAACATTCGCCTTTTTTAAACTACAAACTGATATTTTTAAGAAATGCTGATCATGATATCTTTTCTTCGACTAAATGTGTTTTAGTTGTACATAATAATATAAATATATAAATATATCTATCTATCTGAGAGACTATTGTTCCTTCGTCGTGGTGCTTTAAGGTGCCGATGCCACTCACCGCTGTAACAGATGAAGTGCTTCTCTTCTGAACAGTCTCTGGTCGACCAGAATCCCAATGCAGATACCGTCACACACTTCCCCACACCAGGCTCGCCTGTGCCCCAGTTTGTGAAGGTTGATTTACCTGTTCCAGTATAAGACCACTTCCAGGGTAACATTATACCACGGAGTCAGGTACTTCTGATTTGAGACCTTAGTTTTCACAGGAGCTACAGTATCCAGAGTCGTACGCAGTGAGGAGGTAAAATTATTAACAAGATAATCGACCTCTGTTGGGGTAGTGTCCAGATAGCTGCTCTGCTCTATGTTGGTACAGGGCATTGGAGATGATAACAGTGGGTGGATTATATTCTTAAACTTAGTTACAGCGCTTTCAGAAAGACATCTACTGTGATAAAGTCTACTCTCCACCGCTGTGTAATCAATTATTGTAAAAGTAAATGTTATCAGGAAATGATCAGACAGCAGAGGGTTTTCAGGAAACACTGTTAAATGTTCAGTTTCTATGCCATATGTTAAAACAAGATCTAGAGTGTGATTAAAGTGGTGGGTGGGTTCTTTTAGAGTTTGAGAGAAACCAATTGAGTCTAATAACAGATTAAATGCCATGTTGAGGCTGTCATTCTTAGCATCTACATGGATGTTAAAATCACCCACAATAATTATTTTATCTGAGCTCAGAACTAAATTAGATATAAAGTCTGAGAAATCAGACAGAAACTCTGTGTAAGGCCCAGGTGGACGATAGATGATAACAAGTAAGACTGGTTTCTGAGTTTCACAGCTGGGGTGGACGAGGCTAAGCATCAGGCTTTCAAATGAATTAAAAGTCTGTCTGGGTCTTTGGTTGATTAATAGGCTGGTGTGAAAAATTGCTGCCACACCGATTGTGGGCATATAAATAATGTTTTATTGAACAACTGTGTTGAAAATGTGTTTTGTGAGGCTCAACCGGCTCCTTCATAGAAACTGCCCGGAGCCTAACCAGAGGCTGAGCTGGAGGCCTCAGCTAACTCTGAACCAGTGGGAGTTTTTAAGTCGGACCTGCCACGTCAGCTGGAAAATTGAGGTTTCTCAGTCATCCAGGTCATTGTATTCTAAGGAGTGGGCTTTAAGGTGTCTGGGAAGGGATCTCAAAAATCCTCAGAACTCTATATTGGAGACACCAAAAAGCCATTTCATAAAGGCATGGCACAACATAGAAGAGCCACCTTGGCGGGACAGGACTTGGCTCTCCATCTGCATCTAAAGGACAAAGGTCACTCTTTCAAGGACACTAATGTTCAAAATTTGGACTGAGAAGACAGATGGTTTGAAAGACAAGTGAAGAAGCCATCTATGTCCACAATGAACAACCCTCTTTGAACAGAGGCTTTCGACACCAACTGTCTGCCATCAATAAGCCAGTTTGGTGATCCTTGCTAGACGCCTTAATGCCCACTCACATCATGAGCCATTTCAACTCAGGAAATCACATGATAGGGTGGGGCTAAGTTTCACAGTGAGCTCACCCGAAATCTTGGCTGATTGTGACCCACACCCGTTTTCACACCTTGGCCCGTGTGATTAGGTAGAGGATCAATAGCATATCCATGACCTCCTTGGGGGACACTCCCATAGAGCTTGGAAATCTGGCACTCACCACCAATCGACCTTAAAACTGAAGAAGCTTCTCGCATGAAACATCTTCAAGAAAATTAAAGAAGATCAGATGCTTTTCTTTCCAAATTCTTTAGATTATTCAAGGAACATTGAAGTGGTCGGGCAGACGTCAGTCTGTTTGCATCTGTAATAACTTTGAATAAGTCATCTTCAGTTAAACGACTCTGAGCATCTTTAATCAAATGCACTGTAATGAACACTGGGCTGCTTTCTAAAACCACTTCTACAAAGTCTCTGATGGACGTGGGAGGAGGAGCGAGGATGACATTTATATCAGATGAAGAGTTCTGACTGTGTCACAGCTGCACAGACGTCTCATCGTGTCGGGTATGTTCTGCATATGTTTGGTTTATTTGATAATCTCACACATTCATTGTCTGGTATTCTAATAAACAAAATGATGATAATTGAAGGAAGACAACATTTTTAAAGTTGAACGTTTCAAATGTTGAATATGTTTGATAGTTTTGTTTGAATGATTAGATTAGATAGAAATGGAGTGAATGACAGAGACAGCTGCCTCTTTGTTGATGCTGCTTTAAGTGTTATGATTAATAATGAACGAGCAGCTGCAGATGAGATTCATGAGGACGTCTTCACAGTTTTTCAGCTCTCAGTCATGAAGAGGTGTGGACTGATCCTGCTGCTGCTCTCAGGTCTGTGAACTCATCTCAGTCGCCTCATTTACAGTTTGAATAAAACTTTTGATGTCAGAAAATCAAAGAAAGCACAAAGTGAACTGCTCCATAGGGATTATTTTAAAGGTGTCTGTAAACGAGCTTCAAGCAGTCACAGGAACACTCGTACAATCTCCAAAGACCTTTGTCATGTCAACTAAACTTCTAAAGGTTTCTTTGGGTCCAGTTAGAAGTTTGATTGACAGTTTAATGGTCGGTAGTTTGTAACAGTTTGTATAAAGTGAAGTAAAAGAGTAAAGAAAGAAAGGAGGGAAGAGTCAGTGCATGAACGTGGCTGTTTGTGTGCACTGCTGAGAAAAACACGTCTTGATTTTATTTTCTGTGTAGAAATCTGACTGAAAGCCTGAAACGCTGCAAACCCGTCAGCTCGCTGAAAAAGATCCTGACTGCTTTTACCACGTCCGTGTGCACGTTAGAGCAGGGCGATATGACCAAAAATATTTATCACGATATTTCATTTTCTTATTGTTGCCTAACATTGTACCGGTATTACCGTGAACGGTATAATATGGCCCAGCCCTAGTGCACGTGTTGTTCAGCTTTGAGCCTCGACCACTAACACGTCGTTTTCCTTCATTGTGCACACTGAAGAGGAAAAATCGTCCAAATACATGTGCAATAAGGCCAGAGTGAAAAACAAACTTAGCACTGTTAAAGCAGCTTTTTAAGCTGATGTGAGAGTTTCGCCCTGGAGCAGGAAACCAGTGTGTAGGTGTCCACAGGCACCGTAAAACAGCTTTTAACCAGTACACGAGTTACACATCCTTTGAAGGACACATATATTAACATATATTCACGTCTTTAAAGATGTCAACAAAAAGTTTGCGTTGTGGTAGCATGTAAAGAATTTATTCTCCTGATGACTAAAATAGTCGAGCTGAGGTGAGTCTGTGACCGCGCTGACTGACTCGTGTCCTCTCAGGTTACGTGATGGTCTGCCATCTTCAGTCTGATCAGTTAGTCAGACAGCTCCACCTGGTTGACCTGCAGAAGTCCTGGAACGATGCTCAGCAATACTGCAGAGATGAGTACATTGACCTCGCCATCGTTAACAGCTCAGCTCTCATCCAGGAAGCCCAGAAAAGGGCGGGGAGCACCGAGGCGTGGATTGGACTCTCCAAGAGCGGCTGGAAATGGTCTCAAACTGGTCCAGTTCAGTCATCCTGGTTTAACATGTGGTCACCGGGACAGCCAGGGACCAATGAGTGTGTTACAATATCTAGATCTGGATCATGGTCCACAAGACGGTGCTCAGCTACTTATTACTTTGTCTGCTATGACGGTGAGTGTTTCAGACTTTGGTACCAGGGTTTGACAAACTGAACATTTTAGCTGCAGGTTTGAATCCGTCTGATCTTTTGTTTCAGCTGCGACTAACAAACACATCCTGGTGAAGAACCCAATGACCTGGTCTGATGCTCAGTCTTACTGCAGACAGACGTACACAGACCTGAGCACCATCACCAACACGCAGGACAACAGCCAGGTCGCTTCTATGTTGCCATCTTATTATCTTTATGCCTGGATTGGACTGTACAGAAAATACTGGACGTGGTCAAACTCGAGCACAGCCTCCAACCTGCCGTGGGGGCCCAGGCAGCCTGATAACAGCGTAAACTGTGCCACAATAGTCGGATCAACAGGCTCCTTCAACAGTCATAACTGTGATGACCAACGCCCCTTCCTCTGCTCCAGAGGTGAGTCTGTCCTCTGTGTTTCTGCACAGTCTGGTCCTCCTGGGCTCATCCGGACACTCTTGGCACAGCACTGCCGATGCTTTGGGTGGCGCTGTCATTTAGTGTTTGCTCTGTCTGCGGTAGAGTATCACTTCCTGTTCCTGTTTCAACACAGGAACAGGAAGTAGTAGTTGAGTAGCTTATCTGCGTAGCAATTTAATTAAAAACCTTTAGATAACTTCTGTTTTCATAGTATAATCTTCACGTGCACCATGGCTACTTCACCTGTCCCTCCTGCACTTTCTTGCTCATTGTGTCAGATGTTTAGTTACTCCTTTAGCAGTAATGATATCTGTAACAAATGTAACATATTTGCAGCTCTGGAGGCCAGGATTACTGAATTGGAGACTCGGCTTCGCACCCTTCATTCACCCGTAGCTAGCCAGGCCCCTGTAGCTGGTGCAGCCGAAGATAGCGTAGGCCCCGCTAGCTGTTCCCCGGCAGACCCCAAGCAGCTGGGGAAAGAGGGCAGCTGGGTCACGGTGAGGAGGAAGCATAGTCCTAAACAGAAGCCCCAGGTACACCACCAACCCGTTCATGTGTCTAACCGTTTTTCCCCACTCGGCGACACACCCGCCGGGGGTCAAACTCTGGTAATTGGTGATTCTGTTCTCAGACATGTGAAGCTAGAGACACCGGCAGGGGCCAGAGCAGGCGACATTGAAGGAAATTTAAAACTGCTGGCTAAGGGTAAACGTAAATTCAGTAAGATCATAATTCACGTCGGCAGTAATGACACCCGGTTACGCCAATCAGAGGTCACTAAAATCAATATTGAATCGGTGTGCAACTTTGCCAAAACAATGTCGGACTCTGTAGTTTTCTCTGGTCCCCTCCCCAATCAGACCAGGAGTGACATGTTTAGCCGCATGTTCTCCTTAAACTGCTGGCTGTCTGAGTGGTGTCCCAGAAACGATGTGGGCTTCATAGATAATTGGCAAACCTTCTGGAGGAAACCTGGTCTTGTTAGGAGAGACGGCATCCATCCCACTTTGGATGGAGCAGCTCTCATTTCTAGAAATATGGACAAATTTATTAAACCCCCCAAAATATGACTATCCAGAGTTGGGACCAGGAAGCAGAGTTGCAGTCTTACACGCCTCTCTGCAGCTTCTCTCCTCCTGCTACCCCCCCAAAAACCCATCTCCATAGAGACTGTGTCAGCTTCCAAAAAGACAAAAAACAAACTAAAAACCAGCAACAAACAACTTAAACATAAACAATTACAAAGAAAGAACAATACAGTATCCACATCTGAACCAAAGAGTAAAACAGTGAAATGTGGATTATTAAATATTAGGTCTCTCTCCTCCAAGTCTCTGTTAGTACATGACTTAATAATTGATCAACAAATCGATTTACTCTGTCTTACAGAAACCTGGTTGCAGCAGGATGATTATGTTAGTTTAAATGAATCAACACCCCCGAGTCATTCTAACTACCAGAAATCTCGAAGCACAGGCCGAGGGGGTGGTGTGCTGGGCTGGTTCTAGACAGGCATATATGAGGGGGCAGACAGAAATGTAAAGGGGGCACATGGTGGCAGCTGAGGCGAATGTGGGGTGCTCTGAATAACTGTTTTTGTCATGTAATTGGATTGCACTTTGTCAAACCTCTACCCTAAAACCTGACCAACTTGGGTGTCCCCCCTGAAGGCTCAGCTTCTGCAGGTCTAGATCTTAGTGTCACTGAGGCACACAAACCCCCTGACCACGTTAAGGTGGCAATCACTCAGGAGGAAAACTGAAAAACAAAATAAAAAATAATAAAATAAAATATTGCTCATCAGATTCTACCAACTAAAAACATGACATTTACCTTAATTAGATGCCCTATGTTAAATATATTTGAATCCAACCATAGTACTTCTCACTATTGCCAATATTAACAAAACTAAAAAGGGTAGGCCAAGTTATGAAAAAAGGGCACTTCTCCAACTCTTGAAAAATAGAAATAAAAAATACATTAAAATATCCATCCAGTTCTTTAAAACCAACAACATAAAATCTATCTTAATTTGATTGCCTAAGTAAAGTATCAAATCAATTTTATTTATATAGCACTTTTACATTATACATGCTTCCCTTAGGCAGCATCATTAGAAGACATAGCATACATTTACACTGCTATGCAGATGACACCCAGCTCTATCTGTGCATGAAGCCAGATAACACACACCAATGAGTTAAACTGCAGGAATGTCTTAAAGACATAAAGACCTGGATGGCCGCTAACTTTCTGCTTCTTAATTCAGATCAAACTGAGGTTATTGTACTCGGCCCTGAAAAGCCTAGAAATATGGTATCTAAGCAGATTCTTACTCTGGATGGCATTACCATGGCCTCCAGTAACACTGTGAGGAACCTTGGAGTCATTTTTGACCAGGACATGTCCTTCAACGCACATATTAAACAAATATGTAAGACTGCGTTCTTCCATTTGCGCCCCTCCCTGAGCTCTGAGTTCTGCTGGAGGTTTCTTCCTGTTAAAAGGGAAAAAGTTTTTCCTTCTGACTGTCGCCAAAGTGCTTATTCATAGGGGGTCATTTGATTGCTTGGTTTTTTCTCTATATGTATTACTATAGGGTCTACCGCACAGTATAAAGCGCCTTGAGGCGACTGTTGTTGGGATTTAGTGATGTATAAATAAAATTGAATTGAATTGAATGGCCCTTTTCTTTCTCTGCAGATGTCAAACCTTCAGCCTCGAGGTCAGTGAAGGTTCAGCTGAGGGCGGGATCTGCAGACCTGAACGACCCCACAGTGCAAGAATCCATCCTGCAGCAGGTCAGAGGTCACACGGGCCCCGATACAAGGAACAGACCGCTATAACTACTGTGAAATGATAGAGAGCAGTGAGTCTGTGCAGGTTCAGGGACACGTGACAGCACACAGCTGCAGAGATACGGGGCTCGTTTAATGCAATCCCATCCATTTGTATTATTTAACCTTTTTAACTGGTAACTTGAAGAAGTCACTTAATTTCAGATTACTGTGAGGAGACGACGTGAACCAATGACAGGCAATGAGGCCTAATTCCAGACTTCAGTTTCATCCCCAGCCAGTTCATTTAGTTCATTTCCCCCAGAAACAGCACCAACAACGTTTTCTGCTCACTACAGAAACAACGGCTGATTAATGAGGAGCTTCTGTTAATGTGTGAAAACTGTGTTTCAGGTGAGGGAGAAGCTGGTGGAGCAAGGAGTCACTGAGGAGGTGAAGCTGAGGTGGAGGACGCAGCCTGATGGGAAGGTTTTCCACAGAGAGGAGGAGACAGCCGCTTACAGTGAGAAGGAAGACTGTGGCGGTTTAGTCTGAACGTTATTGGCTGATGTTCCTCAGATGATCTGCTGTGTAATTCAACTTATTTCCATCTCTGTACTCTGACTGCTGGACTGTAACAGCGTAGCTTTGCATGACTGACAGTTGGAAATCATCCTTCTTTATCCTAAGCTCAGATCAGAGTGTCTGATGAGCTGTTTTATGCCTCTTTGTCTCTTCTGATTGGTGAAGCTAAAGTTTGCAGGTGAGCGGGTGGGCGGACCTTCTGTGTCTCAGATATAAATGTTCATGATATCCTGTCTCTACATATGAAAGTTCAAGAGGAGAAAAAGGTGAAACTGAGTGTTCAGAGCAGCCTGATGTCTGAGCTTTTTGACTTCATACTTTATAGTTCAAATGAGCACCCAGCAATATAACAGTAGATATGCCGTATATGTCAGTGAATCGGGCATTTATGCTCTCTATTATCATATTAAATATACATTTTTCTGTCTCAGAAATGTCTCTGCTGCTGTTTGATTCTGTAAACTACAGTCATGGCTCTGCATCCATCTTCATTGTAAACTCTATTCAATAAAGTCTATTGATATTTTATTGTCCTGTCAGAACTTTCAGTTGCTTCATTTTTATGCTCTTATTTTGAATTTGATGCCAGTAACACACATCATAAAGGCTGAGACAACATGAAGTTTAATGCTAAACAATAAGAGTCTCACATACAGTGAAGCTGATTGGCGGGACAGCAGTCACATGACTGGCTATGAAATCCCAGACAGACAATCCAACAGTTTGTGAAACATCTGAATGTAAAATGCTGAAAACTTCTGCTGCTCATCTGTTCACAGAAAAATCTGTGAAAGCGACGAGACAGCTGTGTGACGGTGATTTTCAAAATAAATTCAGATCAAATATTTTCTGTTTTAAAACACAAAGTGTTTCACAGTCTGATAAAACTCCACATCAAGACCAGAGTACCTGTCCACACAGCGGTGCATTCACTGCTGCACACACACACACACACACACATGCGCGCACACGCACGCACA